>NC_136262.1:130538223-130755723 GCF_964187855.1 Myxine glutinosa | reverse complement strand
GAAGGTGACGTAAGCAAGAATTGGTAATTCGCTCAGGCTACCGGTGATAATTCACTTCCTATATGTGAAAGATAGAGTGGGATGTTTAAATTATAAAGTCCACCAACACTGCCATTGCTGACAGACAGATCCTCCGGCTTAATGTCCATCTAATGGACTCAAATTAAAATGAAAGATTCCGAAGTTGTTTAACTGAAGTGTTTAGCACTCAACAAAAATGGATTTTTCAGATTAAACAGGAAGTTAATTTGTGTTTCTCATATCACAAATTGAGAAACACCAATTTCTGTTTCACAAAATAACACAAATAGAAACACTGTTTCTGCAGTGTTTTAGCACTAAATATTTTACATAATAGGCATAAAGAACATCTCAGGTCAAGTCGCCATATTTAAAACCGAAAAACAAACCTATCACAGGTGATCAAGTCAGTTTGGCTCATCTGTGTATTGTGTTTGAAAGGAATTGGGTTTAAGACTGCATTAGCGGAGAAGATGACGAATGGAGCTAATCAAGTAAAAGTTGATGAGTCTGTTATGGGTGTGGAAAATGATATGGGCCTAACATTTCAAGCAGGAACCGTTCACTCTCTTTTGCTCCGATGAACTCGCTCCAGAGTCCAGAGCGTCGCCATTAGCCATTTAACAGAATAAATCAGTTGGTGAGATGGCAGGTTGAGATGCTCCTTTGCTGCTGACGAGCTAATTGGATCATCTCGCTCAATAAACGTGTGCACCTAAACAAAGCTACTTTTAACACACCATTTTATATTTCAGACAAAGGGTCAGCCTGGCAGGAAGACAAATAGAAAGATGGTCAAAGACACTTGGTCAGACAAACAAAAGACATGGTCATAGATCTCCACACCAAGACAAATAGCAAAACACAAAGCTGAGATATGAGTTAGAGAGACAGGGGAGTGGGGAGAAAGAGAGTGGGGGAGGGAGAGGAGTGGGGGAGAGAGGGGGTGGGGAAGGGACAGGGGAGTGGGGAAGGAGAGTTTAGTGTAGAGAGTGGAGTGGTGGAAGAGAGTGAAGTGGTGGAGAGATGGGAGTGGTGGAGTGATGGGAGTGGTGGAGAGATGGGAGAGGTGGAGAGATGGGATTTGGAAAGGGACAGGGGCGTAGGGAGTGCGGGAGGGGGTTGGGGGATAGGGGTTGGGGAGTGGGGGAGAGAGGAGAGGGAAATGGGAGTGGTGGAGAGAGAGAGTGGAGAATGGAGGAAAGGGGGATGAGGTGAAGCAGGGGGAGCGGGAGAAGGAGAAGCAGAGAGAGGAGGGGGATACTTTTGCTAGTTTTTCCCGTCACTTGGGACGGGTACTCCTCCTAGTATCATATAATTGAACAAACACAAATGTAATCTTCAAGAAAGCAATATCACCATGATGCAATGTCACCATCACCCAGTCTCCCCCTTCTGCCCCTCCTCCAATACCCCAAGATCATAACTCCAGCCAATGCTCGTAGAAAGATTGAAATATCAAGTTTTAAAAGAAAATTCTACATGAAAGTATATAAACTACGAAAAAGAAAAGTACTTGTGCTATACAAAAGTAACTTTTCTACTAAACATTATATTGACTAATTTTATTTCCAAAAAATGTCTTGAATCTTGCTTTAATAAAAAGCAGTGAGAAAAGATACATATTTAATTTTTAAAATCTTACAAATTTTGCATCTAAAATAAACATGATAATTATTGAAAAAGTGTTTCCAATGTATAAGAGGGTCGCTCTCAGGGATTTGCTGCGGAAAGTGGTCACCTGGACAAAAAGTTTGAGAAACATTGCATATGGTTTTTTAATTTCATCCACTTTAGCCACACCAAGAATATAATATTTTATTTACGACTACGACTCCTACTATTTTACCTATTTTACCTATCTTGTAGGGTCGGCCGAGGGGGACGTCTGCCCAAAGTCTTTCCCAAACCACTTACCGAGTCTGACGTTTGACCCAAGGTGATTTATGCAGCAATTAAAAAATTTTTTTGGGTGCAGTGACAACTCGCCTAGTCTTTGTGAGACACTGTGGGATATTTAAGGTTGATCATTTAATGGTTGCAGACAGGACATCAAAGTTGATCTCAATTTGAGGGGTGACATTGCCTGCAAAGCACCAATCGAGGTTTATAATCGGGTCAGGAATCAAACCCATCTTACCTCTGCACAATTACTGCGGGACACACAATATCAATGGTATACAAAGATGCAAATGAATAGATGCTCGGGTATTAACAAAAATAACATGCACACGTACATGCATGCGCACACAGTTTTAAAGGGGAACCCAAACACAATTTTTTTTTTTCTGAAAACCATTGAAAATCATTCATCACGGTCTAATTTCTAAAGATTTTTTTTTCTGCTAATCACAAAGTATGGAAACAAATCCCTGATGTGTCGATTTTCGATTTCGCCGGTGACGTCACAGAATGAACTCGCCTTGACACAGATGGCGGTTTACATAGAGAACAGTGTATTTCGAGCTCTGAAACCGATGCAGATTCCACCAGCATTAGCAACTCTGAAGGTTCTCAGCATGTTGAAACAGATCGGTGGGATTTTGAAGACACTACTGGAGACAAAATTAGTGATAGAAACGCTGTCCAGGGCATTATGGATCCATATCGTTTTGAGCCTTGTGCGAGTGATTCAGATGAAGATGGTGTTAGTGAAGAGGGCGGTGTTGGTAGTGTATATGAAAACACCGGTCGCATGTTCACTACGGATTGGTAAGTTTTGTTTTTTGTTCAATTGATGATTAATCAGGGATTTTGTATTCAGTGATTAATTAGTTTTACTAGTCGGGCCACCCATGGGAATCCCACAGGCATGGAGGTGTATCGTCGCGATCGGTGCAGCCGTTTTTGCGGTACCCGGGACAATAACGTTAGGCGGGAGTCCAAACCTGAAAATGCTGGAGACCAAAGCTGAAATTGGAAAAACAATATAGCCTATTTTACTCCAGGGGGTCCCAGGATTACCCACCCAAAATTTTGTTGTGATCGGTTCAGCCGTTTTTTGCGGTACCTGGGAACGGACGGACGGACGGACACTTGGTGAATTATAGTAATATTACTCCAGAAGAAATACGGCAAGCATAGCACAGCACGAGCACGACACACATGGATATGGCACAATACAGCATGGACATTATACTGCACGGACACCGCACGACACAGCAGGAAAAGACACAGCATGGACATGACAGCATGGATGTGACACATCACAAACATGGCACGACACAACATGGACACCGCGCAGGCATACTTGGACACCACTGACAAAATGGGCGACAAATGCTTTGTCCCACCATAGCAGGCTGACCCAGTGTCCTGTATGTTACAGGATAGTCCCGTTTCATACTTTCCGAGGATGCCATTTGTGTCTTGTGCTCATGCTGTGTCATGTCCCACCATAGTGTCTGTACCAGGTCATGTTCCACCATCATGGCCATGCTATGTAGTGCCATGTTGTGTCCGTGCCGGGTTGATGTCCCACTCCAGTAGAGGGGGAGGGAGGGGCGTTGCTGAGGTTTGATCAGTTGCTGGCAGGCCAACACAGGTGTTTGATTCACTGCTCAAATCACACATTTACATGTTGGTATCTGGGTAGAGATGGTGTTACAGTTTTGAGTGACGGCTGTTTCTTCCGCTTAATCATGGGGATGGCATCCTCTCTCAATAGTGATAGATAACCAGAAGATCCATAGCCAACATTTTGTAGGCCTGATCCACACTCGGATATTTCGGACAAACCTCGTCCAATTTCCGCAAACTTAAGGTCTTTCAGACATTAGTCTAGCAAGAAAACATATCGGTATGTATTACTACACTCACCAAGGATGAACCGACTAGGCATAGTTGTGGAAATCAAAAATTAATATTCGCCATTTGAGTTAAATCGTACTGCGATGTAACCCATAGACAGTACAAATATGGCAGTCGATTTCTGAGAGTGACATCACAGCTAAGCATGAAGAAGAAGAATATATCGACTTTTAATCGCAGAATTACCTACTTTATAAATCGCAAATCGGAAAAAGACACATCATGTCTATTTTGTAGGGTATCAAGTGATAGATTAGCGTCTAGGTGGCCTGAACGTTTGGGTTGCCCTATAAATACAATAAATGTGGTACAGAGTAAATGTTGTTGAACCCTGGTGTTGGCTTAGCGGTTAGGGTGCCGGCTTGGGATCCAAGGATCCTGGGTTCGGATCCCGGTCAATCGCTGAATTAACGCCAGGGGGGTTGACTCAGCCTGTCATCCTTCCAAGGTCGGAAAATTGAGTACCGTACCAGTTCACTGGGAATTCCCTGTGTGTCGCAAGAGGTGACCAACAGGGTTGGCGGCAGGAAGGGCATCCGGCCATAAAACATTGCTTCAAAAAGGGGACCACGGTGTCCGAAAAAGGCCAACCCCTGCTCTGTGGGGAAAAATGGCCTCCAAAGGTGGTTCAGGGTAAGTGTTGTGTTATAAACAGGGGAAAATAACAATATGTATTGCTATTTCGCTTTTCCCTTATTTTAATTAACACATGATTGTCTGACAATGTTGATGATTAATTATTAGTTAGAAAGATGAGCATTATTATTTAGCAATATCTGCATCTGTGTTGTCAGGTTGTTGACAAAATAGCCTGCACAATCCTAAATTGCCAGACATTTTGTTGTTTATAAGGATATATCACATAATTAATACAATGTTTGAAGATAATTAGATGTTGGAGATAACATTCAAACTACTCACTCAATTGTAGTACCTTACTCAGATCTTATTTCTTCCACATGCCAATATGCTACAAGACTCTAAGGGAGCATAATGCCTTTTGTTTTACCGCTCTTGCCCCCCGACAGGGTGGAGGGGGGGGGGGCGGGGATAGGGTCAGGGGGAATTATGTCACCAGTTGTGACCACAGTGCGCTCATTCTTGTTTCAACTATGACATATGACATGTTTGCATGGAAGAAGTTTACTCGAGGAAGTTTCCTCAAGGTCATCTACCATCTGCTTAGAAAACATCCAACATTACCACTTTACACAAAAAAAGGTGCAAAAACAGATCCTTGAAACTACAGACCAATCAGCCAGCTCCCAATAATCAGCAAGGTCATGGAATCCATCATCGCTTCTGATATTAAATCCTTCCTCTCCTCCAATGGCTTGATCTCGGATCATCAATTTGGATTCAGACCAGGCCATTCTACTCTGGACATGCTGCTTCTGCTGTCTCAACAATGGATGGAGGTCCTCAATGCCAAACAGGAAAATCAGAGCTGTCTCCCTTGACATATCTCGTGCCTTCAATACGGTCTGGCACCCCGCCCTGATCACCAAACTCTCCTCGTATGGTATACATGGAAATCGCCACGCATGGCTTGCGGACTTGCGTAGTCAATGTGTGGCCCTGAATGGAATTCTCTCATCTCCCCTTCCTGGTCAGGCTTGAGTTTCCCAAGGCAGTGTTCTAGGCCCTGTGCTTTTTTTGGTATTCATCAATGATCTTTCTGACTCTCTGGAAAATCGTCTCCATCTCTTTGCTGATGACTCCACTCTCTGATGCTCCATATCTCAATCCTCAGATCGGCAGGCAGCAGCCTCTTCACTCTCTGCAGACTTGGACAAAATGACAAACTGGTCAAACAAGTGGAACATGTCTTTCAATCCTGACAAATCTCACACTCTCACTTTGTCTCTCCGAAAAGACCGTCTGGACAACCGTCCCATCCACTTTCGCAACAATCCTATTGAAGAAGTTCTGTCACTCAAGCTTTTGGGTCTCACTAACTGCCATGATCTTTCCTGGGAAAACCACAATTCCAAGCTGGCCTCCAAAGCCAGTCACAGACTGGGCATCCTCCATCGTGCGAAGTCCTTCCTTGGCACACCCAAGCTCCTCACCACATACAAGGCTTTCATCCGCAGCTAAATGAAATACTGCTCTCCCTTCTGGACTGGTGCTCCTGCCTCACACCTAGGTCGGCTTCACGCTGTTGAAACCAAAGCGTTCAGCATCATTGGAATCTCCTGCGATGAAGCTGATTCTGAGGGCCTTTCACTCTCTCACCACAGGCAGGTTGGTGGTCTTTCTGTCTTCTACCGACTCCTCTCTGGCCTTGCTCCCCCTGCTCTGTCTGTGCTCTGTCCCCCAAATTTTTCTGCAGGATGCACAAGATCTGCCAGCAACCCCCTTATGGTTAAACTGCCAAAATCAAGACTCTCTGCTCACCTTCACTCTTTCATTCCTCTTTTCTCCCGCCTCTGGAACAAACTCCCACACACTCTTCAATCCCACTCCCTCCTCCAGGTCTTTAAAGCAGTTGTTCACCACCATCTCTTATCCTCCCCCATCAAAAACCTTGATCTTTTCTACCCCCGTTAAAATACCCCAAACCCACCTTTTTCAATCTCCAACTTCTTTCCTGAAATTCCGAGTGGTGTTCCTTTGCTTTATACCGTGTACCCCCCACCCCCACCTGCCCTCTTTCTTCCACAGATCTACGGACGTACCTGTTCTCTACTGTTGTTGTGCTTGTATGCTTTCCTCTCTCTCCCCTTGTCTCCCGCTTCCTTTATTTAATGTATGTGTTATGGCTCCGTGCATTTTTTCGTGTGTAATGTGTTAGCTCTTCCACGAACCTCGACTCTGAATACAAAATAGAAAAAAATGAAAAAAGACATTTGTTTGGATTCCACAATTTGATGTTTTTTCAAAGTGGTCTTGAAACATGTTTTGGCATAAAGTGATCGTGAAATAGCCTGTATCTAGCCAAATCCATACTGGCCATATTTTGTTTTCCATATAGATGACAGGCAAACGATTCCAAGTTTTCAATCACATCTGGGTCCAGGATCTGTGATCCTCCAAATTTACCAAAGGTTGACATGAATTCTTTTTCTCCATTATATTAAGTGTTCATATGTTTCTCTTTCTGAAAAATCTGCTGTATAGTCTTATCCCATTAAGCTTAAGGCATGGAAGCCTAGCAATGCAGCACACATTTCAGTTTCGCGGCGTCGAGAAAGACTAGATGGATGAGTCAATGTATCACCTAGTGTTGTAATTTTTTCCAACATTAAGCCGTAAAATGTATCACCACGTTGGTTGGTTTGGTTGCTGCAATGATTTTCAGAGGCCAAATCAGTCTTGTGTCTGCTTTATAGTGTTCACGGGTCATTTCTTGGATGTGTTTTCTGATAATGTTATTACTTTCTCCACCAAAGGTGGACGGAGGTTGTTTTCACGCCTGTATGTTTGTTAGCAGGATATCTCAAAAAGTTGTGGACGGACTCAGACAAATATTGGTGGATACAGTCGTGGCCAAAAATATTGGCACCCTTGCAATTTTTTCAAATAATTTTTTTGGGGGTTTTTGTAGAACGCTCCAGGCACTGACTATGTCGTCCTCATCGAGGCCAGGCCAAATAAAAGAGCTGCATTGATAGAAAAGTAAAGAAGGAGAGAATAGTCTAAGAGTTTTTGAGAAAGCAGAGAATCTGCTTTTTGGAAAGGGGAAGATCATAAGAGTTTGGAAAGACATGTGAAGGTAAAGAGTTCCAGAGTTTGGCAGTGGAGGGGAAGAAACAAACATCATAACGGGCCACGCTTGAGATGGCAATGGCCACACAGTAATCATGACATGTAGTGGCTTGTCGAGTAATCCGTGGTCTCGCTAATGGTGGAGGCACACAAGCAGCAAGTTCTTGGGAGCAGAAACCAAAGTAATATCTGTAGAAAAGAGAAAGAGGGCCAACTTTGCGACGTAATTTGAGTGGGTCGAGTTTTGAGGTCAGATTGGGAGAGTTGATAAGTCGAATTACTTTGGATTCAATTCTGTCTAGTAAGTATGTAGAGCTAGAACCTCCCCAGATGTGAGAGGAGTACTCCATACAAGGGTGAATCAATCCTTCATATAGTTGAAGCAACTGTTGAGAGGAGAAGCATCTTCGACATCTGAACAGGACTCCCAGTTTCTTCGAGGCAGATTTAGCTATTTTTGTAATGTGTGGATTCCAGGATAGATTTGAAGTTAGGGTAATACCTAGTAGGTTTATTGTATCACATGGTGTAATTGTGGAACTTTCAAAGGAGATTGGAGAGATGAGAGGAGTTTTGGAGAGAGATATAGGAGGAAATTGAGTTTTAGAAGCATTAAACTTAACCTGATTACATTTGTCCCACTGGGAAATCTTGTCCAAATCCGAATTTAAAGAGGTGGTTGTAATAAAACGCGATGCACATCGATTGAGGGAAGATGGGGCAGATGGGAAAAACATGGACGAATGCAACGTTGAGTCATCAGCATATGAGTGCATTTGGTTATTTGTAGAACAACTCAGGTCATTGATAAAAAGAAGGAAGAGTGATGGAGACAGAACAGAACCCTGAGGAACACCGCTGTTGATAGGGAAGGTGGGAGATGTTGAGCCATGCACAATTACAGAGATAGAGCGGTCAGAGAGAAAGCTCGATATGAGAGAGCAAAGTGAAGGAGGAAAGCTGAAAGAGGGAAGCTTGGATATCAGACCCTGATGCCAAACTTTGTCAAAGGCTTTTGATATATCAAGGCCTACAACAAAGGATTCCCAAAATCTCTCAGAGAAGAGGCCCAGACATTCGTAATGTAAGAAAGGATATCACCGGTAGATCTTGCCTTGTGAAAGCCATGCTGATGGTCAGATAGAAGACTGTGGGATTCAAGATGTTTGAGGAAATGGGTATTGAGAAGACATTCAATGACTTTGGAAATAGTAGAAGTCGGAGCAATAGGACGGTAGTTGGAAGGGTTTGAACGATCACCCTTCTTTAAAATGGGATGTACTAAGGCATGTTTCCAGGAAAGAGGGAAAGTTTGGTTTTTTAAACAAAAACGAAACAAACGAGCAAGCTCGGGTGCAAGTTCTGAAGCACACTCCTTCAAGACACAAGGAGGAATGCCATCTTGTCCGTTTGCCTTGCTTGTGTCCAGAGAGAGGAGTACTTTTTTGACTGCATGGACAGAGATTATAGGGAGGGGCATAGGATTGTTATGGGGTGAATCAGAGGGAGATGGAATGTTCGAGTCATCCAGAGTGGAATTAGAGGAGAAAAGAGAACCAAAAAGAGTTGCTTTGTCAGGCGGAGAAACAGCTATAGAACCATCAGAACGGAACAGTGAAGGAAAGGTAGAGCGACAGAAGTTGTTGGAGATACTTTTGGCTAATGACCAGAAAGATCTATTAGTGGGAGAAGATGAGAGGTTGTCACATTTATTTTGGATAAAGGAATGCTTCGCCTCACGAATAACATGTTTGCAATGGTTTCTAGCAGATATGAAGGCTGAATGTGAGTCAGAGGAAGAAGAGTTTTTCCATGTCTGATTTGCCGCATCTCGTGCACGAATGGCTGCAGAGCATGAATTTATTGAACCAAGAGTTGGTAGGAGAGGTAAACTTGAAAGAGAAGGTGATATAAGCCTCCATTCCTGCAACAATAACCTCAGCTACACGTTCAGCAGAGATAGAGGCATCGGCCGAGGAGAGGCAGTTCCTCAGAGGCTCTGATCTCTGCAGGCCGTTCCTTCGACCTCACGGCTTGGTTTTTGCTCTGATATGCATGGTCAGCTGTGAGACCTTATATAGACAGGTGTGTGCCTTTCCAAATCATGTCCAATCAATTGAATTTACCACAGGTGGACTCTAATCAAGGTGTAGAAACATCTCAAAGATGATCAACAGAAATGGGAGGCACCTGAGCTAAATTTCAAGTGTCATAGCAAAGGGTATGAATACTTATGTCAATGTGACATTTCAGTTTTTTCTTTTTAATAAATTTGCAAAACTTTCTAAAATCCTGTTTTCTCTTTGTCATTATGGGGTATTGAGTGCAGAGTGATGAGGGAAAAAATGAATTTAAACGATTTCAGCATGAGGCTGCAACATAACAAAATGTGAAAAAAGTGAAGGGGTCTGAATACTTTCTGAATGCACTGCATATATGCAGTATATATATATATATATATATATATATCACGATATTTCAAAACGTTGTGGACGAGTTATGCCAAAACTTGGTGGATGAGTTGGTTAGGTGACAATAATTATCCGATTAGATGTTGGTTCAGGTCTGGATGCAGATCTGGCCTATCAGTGGGATACAAAACGTAAACTGTTCAGCCTGGCGGAGGTATGCAGTCTACCTGGTACCAATCTAGTTGTCCTTTACTTCATACATCCAGGCTTTGTCCTCAAAGCCCACAAAGAGTTTGTGATCCTCAATCAAAGCAGTACAATGTGTTTTTTGCTTCTCTTCCATCAAAAAAGTGGTTGAGTCTAACTGGCTGTGAAAATCCTTTGATCTCTTTTGCTCAGGATCTGAAATCCTGTATTCAAGGTTTGCATCTGTGACTCCTCGACCTGCATGCTCCACGTCTTTTATACTCCATGTGGATCATCACTGTAGAGTATAGACAAATAACATACAAAATGAACACAGGTTGAAGTTCTCACAATTATACTGAGAATAGCTTTTGCTATATTGCCATATGTACCTGGATGATTAGTTTGACTTTAGATAATGAACACTGCATCAATTGCAGATACATAAACACTTGGTGGATGCTCAACTTGGCATTTAATATGGAATATTTTTTTTGTGGGGGTAAACTTACTTTTCAAGATGTCTTAGAACCAAAAGTTCATTGGAATTATGTTGAAATTATTCTCGATTTTGTTAATGTGACCTTTAAAAGAAACAAAAACCACATTTGACATTTCGAAACAAATAAATTGATCCTTGAAAGTGATGTCAACTGATATCGAACTCAATTCATGGACAGTACTGTGTTAAACTTCTGTGCGTTTTCCAGAAGTATCTCTTTATTTTGCACATTAACCCAATTTTTTAAAACAAAAACAAAAGTTAAATTACGCCTGGGATTACGGACAGTAAAATTACACTTCATTACTTCGTGTAACCCCCACGAGCATTCAGGAGAGCATGTACACGTTGAGGCATGCTGTTCACGAGATTTTCCAAGGTTTGGACAGGAATCGCTTGCCATGCAGTGACAATAGCCTGCTGCAATTCACGCACAGAGGTCGGCTGCTGGTCCAAGTGGTCGATTTGACGCGTTAATTCTGCCCACAAGTTCTCTATCGGATTCATATCTGGGGACATGGCAGGCCACTCCATATGCTCTACACCACGGTCAGCAAGAAAGTGTTGGATCATGCGAGCACGATGAGGCCGTGCATTGTCATCTTGGAAGACAAAGTTTCCTCGAAAGGCTGCTCGAGCAAATGGAAGCAATGTTTCTTCCAGAATGGCCCTGTACTTGAACTTGTTCAGGTGTCCATTCAGAACAACCAGGTCAGTTTTGCCCCCTGCATGAAAAGCAGCCCAAACAGTCACCCCACCACCTCCAGCTTGGACTCTAGGCACTATAGAATCTCCTTTGTGGGCTTCATGCACTTGTCTGCACACTCGGACACGGCCATCTTGACGATAGACCAGAAATCTAGACTCGTCACTGAAGATCACGTGATTCCAGTGTCCTGGCTGCCATTGACGGTGCTCTCTGGCCCACTACAATCGGCACTGGCGGTGTTGTGTGGTCAGGCGTGGCTTTCTCAGGGGACGCCTGGCACTATAGCCTGCTTGAACCAGTCATTGGTTGACTAACCTTCAGGATACAGGCACATTTGTCAGTTGCTGCCACTCAGCCCGAAGCCGATTAGCTGACTTGGTACGGCCATTGCGGACTAACCGGAGCAGCTGGCGATCATCCCTCATTGTGGTTCTGTGGGGACGTCCTGGCCTCGGTATTGGAGTAGGGACATCCCTCTGTGCATTTCGTTTCAGGATCTTTGACACCTGACCTTGAGTGATGCCATACTGCCGAGCAATAGCACGCTGTTTTATGCCGGAATTTCGTAAAGCCACCACTCCATGACAAACAGCATTGTCGAGTTGACGAACCATCTCCAGCGGAAGCGGCAATAACTTTTGTAGACATGCAGTAGTTGTTTTCCACTAATACAGAACGCAACAACCCTTATATACCCGATTGTGAAGCCAATCGTCAAATGTACCTGTCCGTACATTTTGTCACGCCACCTGTGATATAATCCTGTTATTGACTTCTTGCTGCGACAGACAATCAGTGATATGGTTCTTTCAACAAAGAAATCACTGAAGTGTAAAAGAAACTCACCAGATTGATATACTGAGTTCAGAAAGTAAACCCAAGTCAAGAAAAAAAAAATATTCCATATTAAATGCCAAGTCTGTATACTAGCTGAAAGCACCCGGCGTTGCCCGGGTTCTTTTTGAATGAATTTCCTACTATAATTCAGCTTTTACTTATGACCGTAGAAGATTGACTACTATAATTCAGCTCAGCTTTTAATTGCGAAATGGGCCAAGCCCAGCTGAGGCAGCCTCGACCGGCCTCGCCACCTCGCCTTTAACCTTCCCGGGGCCTGTCCCGACATTTTTAGTTCTTTTTGAATTAATTTACTACTATAATTCAGCTTTTATTTGCATCCGTAGAAGATTGACTACTATAATTCAGCTCAGCTATTAATTGCGAAATGGGCCCAGCCCGGCCGAAGCGGCCTCGACCGGCCTCGCTACCTAGCCTATAACCTTCCAGGGGCCCGTCCCGACATTTTTGGTTCTTTTTGAATGAATTTCCTACTATAATTCAGCTTTTACCTCGCAGCCGTAGAAGATTGACCACTATAATTCAGCTGAGCTTTTAATTGCGAAATGGGCCCAGCCCAGCTGAGGCGGCCTCAACCGGCCTCGCCACCTAGCCTATATAACCTTCCCGGGGCCCGTCCCGACATTTTTTGTTTTAGAGGCTTCCTCCTATCTTTCACCATTCAAGAGATTAGCACGTGCAGACAAACAAACAAGCAAACAAACAAAAACTTATATATATATATATATATATATATATATATATATATATATATATATATATATATATATATAGATATATAAGATGTGTGATTTGTTGACATACTCACTTTTCATAGAATTCTTCTCTATAGTAACTGAAGTCAGCATCATAACTGCCGGAAAATAAAAGGTCAAAGCAAATGAGAATTCACTTTTTCCTATCATGCATTATTGCTCAAGCAGTCCTTTCTGGCCATTTCTTTCAGAACAATTAAAATAAAAGTTGGTTGAGTTTGCTACAATTGGATTATCAAGGACAGTGTCAGGTAATAGTTAAAAATGATTCTGTGAAGCTAGAACACACCCAACCCAACCATCCCATGAGGATGGAACAGGAAGACAGTTATCCCACCTGCTAGCATTCGCTTGTTAAAGACGACAACAGTCTCTTTGGAAAAGATTGGAGATTCTGTATCAATACCCAAGTCAAATACTAAATTCCTCCTATAACACGGGACTTTCGTAATGACGCATAAATACTAACGAGGCCTTTTGCACATGCGGCGTGTGTGTGTGTGTGTGTGTGTGTGTGTGTGTGTGTGTGTGTGTGTGTGTGTGTGCATTTTCAGTGACTTGCTACTGTCGCACGGGCACTTTTAACCTGTCGTTGCTAGCGTGAAATCTGTCATTCAAATCCTCTTTTTAACATAACTTTCAGGACTTAGACTAATGAGTAGCAATTTTAAAATGGTTGACCAAAATTGTGGTGTTCCTGGAGGCAAAATTGGACTCTCAAACATAAAGGAAATACGAGAGATATCCATAGATGAGACGTGACACTGACCTCCTAGCATTTCCAGTTAATACAAGTGAGCAGTTGATATAACACACACACACACACACACACACACACACACACACACACACACACACACACACACACACACACACACAAGGATGAAGGTGAATACTTTGAGACCTGGGAGGGCTCCGTTCTACCTTTTGAAACTTGCATTGGGGATAACAACCAACGACACACACTCACACGCACCACACCACACCACACAACACAACACAACACAACACAACACAACACAACACAACACACACACACACACACACACACACACACACACACACACACACACACACACACACACACACAGAGTCCTTAAGAGCCTTTAATACTCCTAAGATGCTTAATATCCCTGAGGCTCTTTAAGAACCCTAAGATCATTTACGACCCTTTACGACCCCTAAGTCCCTCTCAGACAACCAAGATCCCCAAGGCCCGAAAGACTCTTAAGACTCTATCACTAATGCAGCCAGACTACGACCACATAACATCCTTCAACGGGAGGTGAGCATCTATCCCACTTGGGATGATAAATTTTGTCCACTATTTGTAGCTGTGTCCCCAGAAACGAAGAAACCAGCAGCCAGGTACTGCATATGCAAGAAAAGACCCACTGATGCTCTCAACCGAAGCTGTCGGAGGGCCGACACCATTTTCCTAGCTAAAAGGGAAAAGCTTCGTAAATGAGAAAGCAAAGCGACCTGTTCGTGAGAGTGAACTTATCAAACCCAATGGCGTAATGGTTCGAGCATCCACTCTGTCTGGGAGGGCAGCATTTTGAACCAGACCCTGGCCATGTCATACCAGATACTTTTAAAGTGCAGATTTCTTGCTTGACATTCAGAATAAAAAAAAGAGAGAACACCAACTTCATGGGCCTAATAGGCCTCCTCCTACATCGAATCTCCAAGTAAAGGAACTCATATTAACCACAAATTCATTTACAGCTAAACGGCTCTTATAGATGACTTTATAGCGTCAATTTGGAGGTGTTTTTTCCTATATATTTTTTTTGCGGACGCCTAAAACACTTCCCTACACCTACAAAGGAATCATTTATATTTAATGGCATTACCACCTCCCCCCCCCCCCCCCCCACACACTAATCAGTGATAATTTAATATAACCTTTGCCATAGCTACAAAATCTCAGACACAAGAAAGCGATTTTTTTAAATCCTACCCCCAAAAAAGAAAATAATAACAATAATTTTTATTGACATTTTGCCTAAAACACTCCTTGGCACTAACTGACTAACCTCTGAAGGTTTGACAAATATAGGTTTAGCCATCTCTGAGAAAAATGGCAACAGACAGAGACAGACAGACAAACGGCTCTCTTATCGTATCGATAGATGATAATGTGGTTGTTATAACGTTGTTTTATTCTCTACAACGTTATATCTGTTCAACTCTAAAAAAAAATAGGCCTATAAGTATTTCTGCTTTCGATTCTGGACAAAACTCAACAGTTTTGAATTCACACACAACATACACTTTCCCATTAGACGTACAAACTCTAAGAAAAGCAAGTAAAACTAAAATCCATCAGTTCTTACATAACGGCATAAGCATCAGTATTATTTTTAGTCTCGTCATTCACAATATAGTACGCTTAACGGCCTGGACATAAAGCCTTTTAAAAATGCCATGACAGCAGTAATTACATTCACTCACCCAGAAGGAGCAAACAGCGGTATCTTTTCTGCCACTCTGGGCCTGTGAGGTTTGGGCTCCCCGGCCATGTTGATATCTGCGGGGCAGAAAGAGCTGTAAGACGGAATGTGTCCAGATTGAGGTCAACAACAGACGTTCCTCAACACTGGAGGCTGGCAGGATAATTCAGAGGTAGCACGCTCATCTTTAAGCTGTCATATCTGGGTTCGATTCCTGAACCCACGTTAACATTGACACACTTGGTGTTTTGCAGGCAGGAATTTCTATCAATAAGTGCTCTGTCTGGCAGATGGGAAATTAAGCTGGGGTCCTGTCCACCAGGATTTGCTGCTGGTGGACATTCAAGATCCCAGCATGTCTTTGCAAAGAACAGGTCACGTGTGTGTGTGTGTGTGTGTGTGTGTGTGTGTGTGTGTGTGTGTGTGTGTGTGTGTGTGTGTGTGTGTGTGTGTGTGTGTGTGTGGATGGTTATTGGCTCCATATGCGGGTTTCCGAATGAGGAATAGAGCCCTCCCAGGTCTCATAGTATCCACCTCCAAGTGGAAGTGTGTGTGTGTGTATATATATATATATATATATATATATATATTTAATCGTTAGATTAAATAAGACGCGGACGTAGCTTCAGGACGTCGATCTTTAATTGTCGACAAGCTTTCGACCAACAAAGGTCTACTTCTGAGTCTACAAAAACAGCAGGCATGCATATCAGTCAAGTATGTATGGTGATATGTGTGTGAGATGTGTGATGTGTGTAGAAAATGCATACAGAAGGAAGAGCCACGCCAAAGTTCACTCACCAGCCCCAAGTTCAACGGAAGTGACCGTTTGCGTTACAGTTAGGGTGCACGTGCATATACAAATATAGAGATATACATACATAAACACACAAGCATATATTCATATCCCATTTATATTCAAATAATATATTTTTATATTTATATAAATGACATATAAAGGTAGAATGAATGAATGAATGAATGATGAATGAATGAATGAATGAATGGGTTACGGTTAACAATTTGATTGGGTTGATGTGGGAACATGCTTTAGTCATCAAAATTTATGCCATGAGGGACTTTTGTCCGAAGTTTATGTATCCAAAAGGACTCACGTTTCAGAATCGTGGTGTGTGATCGATTTGTGATTGATTCAATGGCAGAGATCTGAATGTCATTTATAGAGTGATCCGGTTGATTAAAGTGTATCGTGTAAGGTAGAGATTTGCCCTGACTGGTGTGGAAGTTATTGATTTCTGACCGGGTGTTATTAAATCGTGTGTAGAGTGTATTTTCAGTTTTTCCAACATATTGTTTGGTGCACTTTTGGCAAGTGATTAGGTATATGACCCATGTAGATTTGCAGTTCATATAGGAGGTGATGGGGAATTTTTGTCCAGTGCTAGAACTACAGAATTTGTTTCCTTCTAGTAAATGTTTGTGAATAATACATTT
The DNA here is from genome assembly GCF_964187855.1 of Myxine glutinosa. Lineage (NCBI taxonomy): Eukaryota > Metazoa > Chordata > Myxini > Myxiniformes > Myxinidae > Myxine > Myxine glutinosa. The sequence goes on along the minus strand of NC_136262.1, from coordinate 130,738,849 downwards.
GTTTGCTGTGCATTTATAGAAGCCAGGGATCCTAGTTTCTTTGTTGTGGGGCTGTGGGTGCTTTGCTTTTACCAAGAGGTCCCTGAGTGTCCGACCACGTCGAAATGATGTTAGTGGAGGTTGAGGAAATGTGGTGCCGAGTGTTTCTGATTGATGGAGGAGAGGAAGGGCCTTATTCAGAATACTTGGCAATTGGGATGAGGTAGCAGAGTAGGTGGTTACCAGTGGGACACGGTTAGTTGCAGGTTTGGGTTTGGAAATCAGAAGGTCTGCTCTCGGTATCTCGGTATATATATATACTCCCATGCTCTTACTCGCCGAATATCCTAACCACTTGGGGTAATGTGAGAGCTGATTGATTATTCCCTCCATTCATACGTGAGAGATGCGGGTGGGTGTTTGTTTTTCACTTGTAGGTTGACTGCTCGGTGTTTGTACGTGGTACATGGTTGGGAGCCTCGATAGTACACCTTTATATAGATATTGTTACGGACGCGGTTAAGATGTTATTTTGACCGAGCGGTGGTGTAACCGCGGCCGAACAGTGCTTCCCTGATTAATACCCGATTTGCCCCAAACTTTGGCCGGATCGCGCCACCGCTATTCAATCGGGAAAACTCTAAAGCGACCGAATGCAAAGAGGAAAAGGATTTAGACGAGAAAAGGGTTGAAAATACGATTACTATTTATTACTATTTACAGGCTCAAAATAACCAAGGAGAAGGAAAGATAAGAAAATAATATACAGAAGCTTTTTAGAGACACAGGGAAAATACTAGCTTATCTAACAGGCTTAACTTATTCCCAGGGACAAGACAACAGACAGACTACGAGCACACTTACACGGGGAATGATGATAGGGATGGCAGGTGGGTGGCTGGCGGGATAGGGAGGTCCAACTGGTCCTGCAGCACAATCGACTCACTGGGCAGCCGCCGCTCCTTCGCGGCCCTGCTCCAAACTGCCGTCCAGGCCTCACGCTGCTGTGGCTGCAGTTTCGGTGGCTCCAGCTGCAGTAAATGCAATTTCGGTGGCTCGAGCTGCAGTAAATGCAGTTTCGGTGGCTCGAGCTGCAGTAAGTGCAGTTTCGGTGGCTCGAGCTGCAGCTCAACTCTGGACTTCTCTCGGACTCAACTCAAAGCGCCTCTCTTGGACCCAACTGCTTGGACTCCCTCTCGTCTCCCTGTAAAAGCTCATCTCCTTGGGAAACGCCCTAGCTGCGGGTTATATAGGCCCCGCCCCTCAACCTTCGCGAACCTCCTCGATGTTTCTCTCCACACCCTCTCCAAGTCCAACCCCTTGTTCGTGGTTGGTTGAGTGGGGCTGACTCACTCCTCCCCTCTATGACGAGGTAGGGACCCGCCTTTCTTCCCCAACCCTGCCTCGTGGTCAATGGCGGCAATTGGAGCGGAGGTAGTTTCCAATCGACGAAAGGGGGGAATGGAGGTTTTGGGAATGGGAATGAAGGGAATCTATCTATTTCACTTGGTGCAATGGAGTACTTCTATTAATGGGAGACACAGCCTTACCCTAAAACACAGAATAAGATATAACTATCGAACAGGGGTATTCTATGATTGGCTGACGTGTATGCTTGTGGACTAATTATGGGACGCCCTTTTGACCTTTACACAGCTCCGGAGGCAGGAGGCACAGAATAAACAATAATAATAATAATAATAATAAAGCACACAATAAAAAAACACAATCCTCATATCCGCAACAATATATATAAACGATGGTAGATATAGATATATATATATATTAGTGGGGTATGCTTACACATTGTAAGGAATAATGAACCGTGCTCCATACGTAAGTACATAATAAATAGAAGCTTTATGTTTATAGGCAAGTGAATGATCGTTTTAAGGCCATGTTTCCCCACTAGAGCAGGGGTTAGCCTTGCGGGCCCCAAGACAATCATCTTTCCCTGTTTGAGGCAATGTTTTTATGGCCGGATGCCCTTCCTGACGCCAACCCTTGGTCACCTTTTACGATGTGCAGGGATATGGTGTACCTATTCTAAATCAGGGTACACACCGGGATCATCCATCCCAGCAAGCTGGTACTCAATTTGCTGACGTCGGAAGGATGACAGGCTGAGTCAACCCCCCTGGTGTTAATTCAGCGATCGACCGGGATTCGAACTCAGGATCCTAGGATCCCAAGCGAGTATGGGCAAGTATCACTTATTTATACTTATTTATTTTACGGACGTGTTTCTGGTTTCTACGTAAATTTTCATTGATATTTTTATTTCACATTTTACAGTTATAGAAATTCGAATTTTCAAATGGTGGATATCAATTAAGGTTTTTTTTTTTTTCAAGGACACGCTTACGTTTTTTTTTTTTTTTTTACATAACTTTACATTTACGAGCGCTTTTACTTTTGCTCATTTACGGACATTATTGTCATGTTTATTTCACATTTTACAATTATATAAATTACAATTTTCAAATGCTAGATATTGATTGAGGTTTTTTTTTGTTCTTTTTTTTTACATATGCATTTACAGTTTTTTATGTACATTTTCATTTACGGACGCTTTCCGACAGTTTTGTGATTTTTCCCGGTGTACCAGCTACGATGTCCATTGGCATGCCAAATTTCAGCTTTTTACGACACTGAGAAGGTACAGAACATTAATATCAGTAAGTCAGTCAGTGGTTAGAAAGAGCTTTATATATATATATATATATATATATATATATACATATATATACATATATATACATATATACATATATATATATATATATATATATATACATATATATATATATATATATATATATATATATATATATATATATATATATATATATATATATATATATATATATATATACACATACATACATACACACACGAGTATGTGGGTGTCTCCTGATACCTCAGGGGGATGGATGCCCCTGCCTTGCATAATCCCAGGTCACCTGTGGGAAAGGTGTAGTACCTGTCAGCCCCCCTTACCAGGGTAACGTCCGCAGCCATGCGGTTTTAATGGCTCTGTACACCTGGTGGATGAGAGTCCAGTCGACTCCAACAGCACAGGCGAAAAGAGGGTGAATTCCCCAACGGCCAGCAGAGGGACGGAGAGGAGTGGCGAACCCCCATCGATACCACACACTTACCCGTGTGTACCAGCCATAGAAAGGCAATATGATGGCATACGCCATCATTGCCCGAGGAGACTCGACATCATATATATACAGGGTGAGTCAAAAATAGCGCCCGATTTCTCTTTTAGTATGTATATATATATATATATATATATATATATATATATATATATATATATATATATATATATATATATATATATATATATATATATATACATATATACAGTACATATATATATATTGTTGCGGTTTTTAGAACCTTCACTTTATCAAATTTAGTATTAAAATCCCTAATAACCCCCCGTGTAAATTTCCCCTTAATTGGCTGTTAATTGTTGCACCTTAGTTAGTTCATGTACAAGCACATAGCCAATCATAGAACCTCTCTATAGTTATTTCTTTATTGTGTGTATCAGTTAAGGCTCTGTTTTCCACTAGTTGACCTTGCGCTGCACCAAATCAAATAAGATAGATCCCCTTTCAATTGCCCAAAATCCTCCATTGCCAACTGCATTCGCCCTCCATTACGCATGCGGTCAACTCAGGGAAAAAGGGTGTGGCCCCACCTCATCATCAGGAGGAGGAGTGAGCCAGCCCCGATCAACCAACCAGGAATGAGGGGTTTGGCCTGAGAGGGCGGAGAGAGAACGATCGAGGAGGTTCGTGAAAGTTCCATGGGTGTGGTTATATAACCCGTCGCGCAGAGCCCCCACTTCAGTTGAGGAGGAGTTGAGGAGGAGTTGAGTTGAGCTGGAGGTTTGGAGGTTTGAGGAGTGGAGGAGTCCTGAGGAGAGGTTCGGAAACATTTCTAACGTTCCAAGGGAGGTGCGCTGAACCAAGTCAGGCTTGCGGTTCTGCCGAGAGAGACGACGCTGTTCAGCCCCTGCGCACGCGCAGCTTTGACGCGCAGCTTCGACCTACGCGGGAACCAGATTGCGGTGGAGTCGGTGGCCGTCCACTTCCAGCCCCGACGTCCCGTGTGGGATCAAGCTCCAGCCTGCGTCCAGCTGAACCTTCCTCTCCTTCCAACCATCGATCCCTGGCATCCATCTTCCCCGGTCGTGTGAGTCTGCTCGTCGTCTGTCCTCTGTGTTGTCTGGGGTTTTAAGTTAAGCTTGTTTTAAGGATTTGCTATGTGTCCTGCTCCTTACATTTCTTGTATAAATGCCCTTCTTTCATTTCCTCTTATAGAGAGCAATAAACCTGTGTTCTTCCCTTACTTTGGTTTCTTCTTTCACATCCAATCGTCTTTGTGATTTCCCCCATTGAGTACCTGTGGTGCGATTTTGGCCAACGCTCAGGATCGGGTTAGTGGTTGTTAAACGGCTCATGCCGCAGTTCGCTTCGCTCGGTGCAACCAATCCAATTACACTGCGGCACGGGCGGGTGGTGTTTCCTTGCGTCCCGGAAGGCGCCGGTACTTAGGTCATAGGACGGATAGGCCTAATACCCTACCCAGCGCTGACCGGGCGTGACGTCATACCCTCAGGGTCGGCGCCGGCCAGTATAAAGGACAAGGGGTTAACCCCCCTTGGCAAGGGGAATGCTGTCGTCCCAGATCCGCAACAATATATATATATATATATATATATATATATATATATATATATATATATATATATATATACAGTATATATATATATATAGTGTGTTCAAAAAGTATCCGACCTTTATTTTTCATGCGTAAAAAAAAAGGAGCTAGGGAGGCGTTGATTGGTGCACGTATGTAGGCGATCCTAATGCGCACGCGTGAATTTTTTCCCACCTGCAGAAGCTGTCATTCGACGGCAGACCGCCGATGAGTGAGGACATGTAAGTGAGCGCCGTCGGATTTTCGTTTTTGACAAAATGACGGAAAGACTTGAACAACGCTACTGCATCAAATTTTGTGTTTCATCAAACTTGCATCAAAACTGCAACTTGGTTTCTGGGTCGTACCCATAAACCCAGGACTCATCGCCAGTGATCACTGTGTTGAGGAAGCTGGGATCGCTGTTCACAGTCTCCAGCATGTCCTGTGCGATCTCCAAACGGAGTTGCTTCTGCTCAATCGTTAGCAGCTTTGGTACGAACTTCGCTGAGATTCTCCTGAAGCCCAAATCCTCCTTCATAATGGAATGAACGGTGTTGAATCTTGCGGATCGTTTCCACTTGGGAATCGCCAAGCTTTACACAAAATTTGATGCAGTAGCGTTGTTCAAGTTTTTCCGTCATTTTGTCAAAAACGAAAATCCGACGGCGCTCACTTACATGTCCTCACTCATCGGCGGTCTGCCGTCGAATGACAGCTTCTGCAGGTGGGAAAAAATTCACGCGTGCGCATTAGGATCGCCTACATACGTGCACCAATCAACGCCTCCCTAGCTTCTTTTTTTTTACGCACGAAAAATAAAGGTCGGATACTTTTTGAACACAGTATATATATATATATATATATATATATATATATATATATATATATATATATATATATATATATATATATATATATATATATATATAAATATAAATATATATATATATATATATATATACAGACATTGTACATATATACATGTGTGCATGCGTGCATGCGTGTGTGTGTGTGTTCGCATCATGGTCAAATTCCAGTTTTCTGCAATGCTACAATGGTGAACGGAGTGACATGAGAGGAGAGTGCTTGGGCAGCACTGACGCTTTAAAGAGTGTAAGGGCCTCTCACAACAATGACATAAGCACGAGTTCATGAGTCAGATTGTCAAGACCAAATATTTTATGAGCAAATGAACCTTCTCTTTCAGAAAATTATTAACATTCCTCATGACATGGATTTATTTATCTGACAGAATGAAATAAAATGCAAGTGTAATACTGTAACAATTATCAGTACTAGTGAGATACCCATGCTTTGCACGGGTGGGAGGTCAGAAGCAAACAGGCAATGCAAATACGGCGAATGCTAAAGCATGAAACCAATAAATTCCACATTCCTGTAGCACCTTCAGTCGCACATCAGACATGGACAGCAAGTTCGTGAAGGACTTCCATGAAAAATGTACCCGTTCGCAAACAAACGGGTATGTTCATGTATAGAAACATCGATTGTGGGTCCGTGGCGAATCTGCATATGGCGATCCGCGAAGTTCACGTTCAGAAAGTAGAAACCATCACGGCATGTCGTCATTCACTTGAACTCGATATCTCTTTTTTCATTCCAAACAACATATCTCCAATCACAAATTAATCACAAAATAAACTTTTAACAACATTGTTAATGTTTCCTTCATTGTAAAAACGACTAAGTCAACAGTTGAAAGGATTTTGAGCCGATAGGAGGATAGGTGTTATGGCCTTGGCAAGATGGATGGAGACAGCGATCTGATGGCTTATACACCGCCAAAATAGCTATGTGGAATTCTCTCATGTAGAGATTAAACCCACATCGTTTGAACTTTGGCCGAGGTCATTATTTACTTTTAATGATGTTTATATACGAATCAAAAAGAAGATAATTGGTTTTGGGTCGTCCTTTCTGCATATCTCGTGGGATTGCGAGTTGGAGAGACGGCCGTGATGGCGGGGAGGGTGTTGGCATTCTCTCAAGCAGGGATTCAACCCATGTCCTTATAAAAGGTCTTTGTCCGAGGTCACCGAGTCCGAGCGGTGCAGCCGTTTGTGCGGCACCCGGGAAAATAACGTTATGTGGGAGTCCAAACCTGAAAATGCTGGAGACCAAAGCTGAAATTGGAAAAACAATATACCCTATTTTACTCCAGGAGATCCCAGGATTACCCACCCAAAATATCGTTGCGATCAGTTCAGCCGTTTTTGCGGTACCTTCAAACGGACAGACGGACGGACAGACAGACGGAGGGACATTTGGTGAATTATAGTAAGATTACAGTTACATAATACTGTAACTTGAATCGGGGGTTTTCAATGTGAGTTCTGCCAAATAATGTAACATCCATTTTAAATTGTAGGATTCCCATTCCACTCATACCCTTAATTAAACATCATGGAGTTACTGCTGCCTGCTTCAAAAGACTATCACAAAGCAGCAGTAAGTTGCACTGTGGGAAGACTACTACTGCAACTATTACGATACAACAACTACTGATTATTTCATGGCTACAATAAATCCCACCTTGTTGTGCGATCGGCTAAGCTAAGAGGTATGTTCGACCCTAGTCTTTCATGAACCAGCTGGCCAGCCATGACCCGAGAGTGAAGTTGATTTGAGCAGATTTTTTTAATTGTCCAGAATGCCAGCGATAACTCGCCAACTCATTGCAGAAGACACCGTGCATTCTCTAGTGTCCACCAACAAATGCTCGCAGCAGGATATCCGGCTTTACAACCATCCGAGGGAAGAACCAATCCAACAGTTTATAGTCGGGTCAGGAATCGAACAGAAAACAGACAGGTCCAATGGTTTGCACGTGACCTCGACACAATCCTTTCGGAACTCCATGACAACCAACACAAACACCCATTGTATTCCAGTCACTTGGTAAAAGCATTACAGCTGGGGCACACAAATTGATCAAAGTAAAGGTTGTACAAAATGTAATGCAAATTTCTATTATTCATTAGCAAGTGTGTGTGTGTGGGAAGTGTGTGCGGACTGTATGTATATCCATTGGGGAAGGGGGCACATGTTTGGCTCCTTGGTGGCAAAGAGTGAGCTGATCACGACATCATTCATTACTTCCAACATAAACGTTGTATTAACCAACACGTGTGAAGCGAAAAGTGGAGTTCAGCAATTGGTTCACATTTTCTGACTGTCTGTCTGTCTATCTGTCCAGAAACGTCGGTTTATGATTGAGGAACAACTTAATTTCAATCGAATTTAAAGAATTTTATTACTTCTTGTACAACCGCTCCTTTCCTATTCCATCTCCAGGCGCTGCAAGATGTGCGCCGAAAGGGAGTACGGTACTCAGTTTTCACTCCGTTTGTCCGCTTTCTTATACTTGCCTACAGGTCACAATTTAAAACCGATCTTCACGAAACTTTACTAAATGGTAGAGTTCGTGGTCCGACAAAAACCTATATATTTTTGGGGTCAAAAGGTTAAAAGGTCAACAAAGGCCAAAGGTCAACCCCTTTTTCAAATTTCTAAAATCCTCAATTTTCATCCGATTGACTTGAAATTTGAATACGATATACATAACGGCGACCTGAATTCAACCAACAACTATTTTTGAGATCAACATAGGCCAAAAGGTCAACATAGGCCAAAGGTCAACCACTTTTTCAAATTTTTTAATCCTCAATTTTTATCCGATTGACTTGAAATTTGAATAGGATATACATGTCGGCGAATTGAATTCAACCACCAACTATTTTTGAGATCAGCATAGGCCAAAAGGTCAACATAGGCCAAAGGTCAACCACTTTTTCCGAATTTCTAAAATCCTCAATTTTCATCTGATTGACTTGAAATTTGAAAAGGATTTACATATCGGCTAACTGAATTGAACCACCAACTATTTTTTAGATCAGCATAGGCCAAAAGGTCAGCATAGGCCAAAGGTCAACCACTTTTTTCAAATGTCTAAAATCCTCAATTTTCATCTGATTGACTTGAAATTTGAATGGGATTTACACATCAGCAAACTGAATTCAACCACCAACGATTTTTGAGATCACCATAGGGCAAAAGAGTAACAGGGGCCAAAAGTCAACAACAATTTCAAATTTCTAAAATCCTCAATTTTCATACGATTCACTTGAAATTTCAATGGGATATGCACATCAGTTAACTGAATTCAACGAACAACTATTTTTGAGATCAGGATAGGCCAAAAGGTCAACATAGGCCAATGGTCAACAACCATTTCAAATTTCTAAAATCCTACATTTTCATCCGATTGACTTGAAATTTGAATAGGATTTACATATCAGCGAACTGAATTCAACCACCAACTATTTTTGAGATCAACATAGGCCAAAAGGTGAACATAGGCCAAAGGTCAACCACTTTTTCCGAATTTCTAAAATCCTCAATTTTCATCTGATTGACTTGAAATTTGAAAAGGATTTACATATCGGCTAACTGAATTCAACCACCAACTATTTTTGAGATCAGCATAGGCCAAAAGGTCAGCATAGGCCAAAGGTCAACCACTTTTTTCAAATGTCTAAAATCCTCAATTTTCATCTGATTGACTTGAAATTTGAATGGGATTCACACATCAGCAAACTGAATTCAACCACCAACGATTTTTGAGATCACCATAGGGCAAAAGAGCAACAGGGGCCAAAAGTCAACAACAATTTCAAATTTCTAAAATCCTCAATTTTCATACGATTCACTTGAAATTTGAATGGGATATGCACATCAGTTAACTGAATTCAACGAACAACTATTTTTGAGATCAGGATAGGCCAAAAGGTCAACATAGGCCAAAGGTCAACAACCATTTCAAATTTCTAAAATCCTCAATTTTCATCCGATTGACTTGAAATTTGAAGAGGATTTACATATCGGCGATCTGAATTCAACCACCAACTATTGATGAGATCAACATAGGCCAAAAGGTCAACATAGGCCAAAGGTCAACAACAATTTCAAATTTCTAAAATCCTCAATTTTCATCCGATTCACTTGAAATTTGAATGGGATTTACATATCGGCAAACTAAGTTCAACCACCAACTATTTTTGGGATCACCATAGGTCAAAGGTCAACAACAATTTCAAATTTCTAAAATCGTCAATTTTCATGCGATTGGCTTGAAATTTAAAAAGGATTTTCATATCACCTTACTGAAAGCAACCACGAACAATTTTTGAGGTCAACATAGGCCAAATGGTCAACATAGGCCGAATTTCTAAAATTGTCAATTTTCATCCGATTAACTTAAACTTTGAAGACGGTTTGCATATCAGGTCCCTGAATTCAACCACTAATTATTTTTGAGGTCAAAAGGATGCCCCACAGAGTGCCATGCTACTTTGTTCTATTTTGCCAAGTGTCACCCTTTGAGTGATTTTTCATATTGTCTGTTTGTTTGTTTGTCTGTCCGCTCACTTATACTTGCCTATACGTCACAATTTTAAACCGATCTCCACGAAACTTCACCAAATGGTGGAGTGTGTGGTCCGACATGAACGATATAATTGATCGATTAATTAATTTTTGATGAATGACGATTAATTTTCTTTAAGTTACAGATTAGGATGAATCAGTGGTGGTTTAGATATTCTATTAGCCAATTGATTAATAATTTTATTATTTTATGATTATTTATTTATTTATTTTCATTAATCACTTAATGATTTAATCACATTTATTTTCTTTCTCATCTGGGCAATATCTCAGGCACCTTTTGAGCTGGGAAGCTAATATTTGGACACGACAGTGACCAAGTGATGTGGCTATCAAGGATATTTTTGATTTATTGATTAATCAATTAATCGATTAATTATTAATTGATTCATTGATTGAATTAATCAATTAATTATTTTTTCGATTAATTATTTATTTCATTATTTTTCCAAAAGTTACAGCTTCAGATGAAACTCTAGTGGTTTAGGTATGCTATTAGCAAATTGATTAAGAAATTAATTATTTTACGATTATTATTTATTTATTTTAATTAGACAATTGATCAATCAATTATTGTACACCTCTCCCTCGCAAATACCATCTCTATGTATCAATACCATCCCAGCAATGCTGCATGCTGGAGGATATGTTATTTAATTATTTATTTGGCATGGGGGTGGTGTACTTTGAATGTATCTGTACTTGTTTATTTCATTTCTTCTTGTTTCACTGCATGTCTTTAGATTCCGCTGTCTTTGATCTCTCTTTCTTTAACTTGTCTACATTTGTTGTTCACGTGCTCTACATCCTAATAAAACGACAATAAAATTAATACAATCTACCAACCAAGCTACAATCATGTTTCCATCAAATAACATACATTCCATCTCACCATGGACTTTGCATGGTGTGTATTACATAGTACAAAGATAGCATATTTTAATAATAACAATAAACACAACAAACTGGAACGTCACTCGGTAGAGAGCATACCTCCACCATGTTGAACAGTTTACGTGTTGTGTCCGACTAATAGGCCAGATCTAAATCCGTGACCAGAACCAAAATGTATTCGGCTTGTTGTTGCCACCAACCCAACTCATCCATCAAGTTTCATCAGAAAATAATTTTTTTGGAGATATTGTGTAATATTTTGTTTTTGGCCTTATCCCTTAACATTGAAGAACCACTTAAAAATTAAAAATAGGATCCCGATATTCACCAAAATCTACTCGATTCGTCTTTGTTACATATCAAACTTGTCCACCAAGTTTCGTTTAAATCCATCCATAATTTTTTGAGATATCCTGCTCAGTTAAACAGATGGACAAACAAGGGTGAAAACATAACTTCCGTCCACCTTCGGTGGCGGAGGTAATAATAAATATGGTAACAATATTAAAGTAATTTCATAAATACCAAGAGTCTGCCCAGCAAGAACACGACCATTCTCTCGTGTGACGGCAATCCGAGCACTCCTCTGAGTGGCATATTGCACAAAGGCGTAGCCCTTGTGCACAGAACAGCCAACGACGTGACCGTAAGGGGAGAAAAGGGCTTCAACGGTAGCACGCTTCACCAGCGCAGTGTTCAGGTTCCCAATGAACACACGTGAATTCAGGGACTTGGGATCCGTCTTGTTGGTGACGTTGCTCGTTTGCTTCTTGCCTGTCATCTTGAGCACCAGCCTAGGGGGAGTCAAAGATAGCGATGGTCATAATTTCAACTGGACGCACAATTCTCACAAGCAAGGGTTGTATGGACAATACAGCTACACCAATATATATTTTTATGTTCAAGGCTCCAGTCACGGGCTATATAGTCCTCATCAAGGCCAAGCCTTAAATAAAAGAGCTGTATTGATAGAAAAGTGAAGAAAGAGAGAATAGTCTGAGTTTTTGAGGAAGTACAAAATCTGCATTTTGAAAAGGGGAAGATTATAAGTGTTTGGAAAGACATGGGAAGGTAACGAGTTCCAGAGTTTGGCAGTGGAGGGGAAGAAACAAACATCATAACGGGCCACGCTTGAGATGCCAATGGCCACACAATAATCATGAGATGCAGTGGCTTGTTGAGTATTCCGTGGTCTCGCTAATGGCGGAGGTACACAAGGAGCAGGTTCTTGGGAGCAGAAACCAAAGTAATATCTGTAAAAAGTGAAACAGAGCCAACTTTGCAGCATAATTCGAGCGGGTCGAGTTTTGAGGTCAGATTGGGAGAGTTGATAAGTCGAATTACTTTGGATTCAATTCTGTCCGGTAAATATGTGGAGATAGAACCTCCCAAGATGTGAGAGTAGGGAGTACTGCATGCAAGGACGAATCAATCCTTTATATAGTTGAAACATCTGTTGAGAGGAGAAGAAACTTCAACATCTGAACAGGACTCCCAGTTTCTTCAAGGCAGATTTAGCTATTTGTGTAATGTGTGGATTCCAGGATAGATTTGATGTTAAGGTAATACCTAGTAGGTTTATTGAATCGCATGGTGTAATTGTGGAGCTGTCAAAGGAGATTGGAGAGTTGTAAGGAGTTTTAAAGAGAGAGTTGGGAAGAAATTGAGTTTTAGAAGCATTAAACTTCACCTGATTACATTTATTGCTTTACTATGAAAGTTGTTTAAGCACTAAAGGTGATATTAGTGGCCCAGATTCTGATGATTTATTCCAAAGCATGTCATTGAATATATCTGGTTTGAACATTACAGAGGACTTGCAATTGGACTCTTGGTTTCCCAAATTCCTCATATTAGTGCTTTCCTCACGACTCTATTTGGTCGAGTTCTGCTTCTTTTGCTAACACGGACATCTTAGATAATAAGACTGGAGTTGCACACCTAGCATAGGGTACACATATAGAGCCTATACAGCCAGACGATAAAACATTCATACGAGTCGGAATATCAAACACCATCATGTAGAATAAATCATTTAACATGGCAGAGGGGGGAAAAGAACATTGTTCATGCAATTTGCGGAAAGATGCTCATTGTACAACAGTATTTCTTGCACCAAATCATTCCAAGGCCAAACAATAACCACAATAGCCGAAGACCATAAGATTCGCGAACAACATACAGCGTAATCCTGAAGGGCACCTCTTGCCCTCCTCGCCTCATCTGAGCCGCCATTATTCATATTGCAGATGGTTTGGCCACCTGTGTTCACCTCTGCTCAAAAACTAATCAATGTTTCATCAGCAAGTAATTCGAGATTGCCTGAGCATTGCACAGATGCCTGCTGTTACGATGGGAATGAATCACAAAGGACCTTTGTCGTGTAAACGGCATCCTTCAGAAGATGCAGTTGCAAACGGATACAAACACAGCACGAGGACTTCGAAGATGTAAAAACTTGCTCAGGCTCACATGTTATTGACAAGGTCAATTCAAATGAGATTCCAGTTTAAGGTGAGCACTATGCATTACTCGGTTGGTGCCGACACCTTCTGAGAATTGAGGATTCATTTATATAGTTTCGTATTGCAGCAAAAAAAGAAGCGGGTTGCTCAGGTGAAGATACAGAGCAATACGACGTATTTGTGTGTGCACTGGTGTCTAAAGGTGTGTGCGCTCACCTTTGAGCTGTGTCGCTTGGGTTCAAATGAGCTATACGTTGTTGTTTCGCAGCATGCAAGGGTAGGCATCAATGTCGTCCATCAGAGGGGACGTTAAGCCAGTTGACGCATCTGTCGTCACAGGTTGTTGGTGGATGTTAAAGATGTGTTTCATGACGAGTAGGTGAGTTATTCGCAGCACCTTGAACAAATTACCAGCACCTGCACAAGTCAGTCGAACATCAGGTTTGACCTGATGGTCAACTGCCATAAGTTACTGATTTAATAGTGTGAATTAATATCGCTAGTTCATCAAATTCAATTGATGCACTCAAGAAAGCAAGGTGCAGGTTCTTTTCCGAACCTGGAATAATGTATATAAAGTTTATCAAAGGCACAATGGATAGATGTAGGATTGTAGGAGAAAATGCAACTGTGTGCTGCGATTCCTTGGCTCTCAAGACCATCTGGCAGTTACCTATTAACATTTGGCTTCTTCGCTCCTTACAATCGACCTTTGCTGTAATTTGTGAGCAAATCCTTGATGTGAAGACTATTAAATTGCATGATGGCTGCGTGTGGCAAGTTGTGCCAGAAGGGCCTCATCTGGCCATATTTTGAATCCTGCTTCTCCGGGAACACGTGTGACGTCCATTAAATTACCCAGAGAAAAGCGTTTATGGATTGCTGCATCAATACATCACGGCTGGTTGTACTCTACTGGGAGCACTCAGGACAAAGGGCCTTCGGCTATGAGGAGGGACCATCAACAAGAAAGTGTCACATTGACATCTGGCCAGTTAAAACACACTTCAGGTAAACAAGTGCCACATGCGCATGCACGCGGTGATCAAGGTGTGGCAGCTACCACAGGTAAGCCACAACCCTCTCTTTGGGACCATTATTCAATCGCCTCAACTACCTGCGCAGTGCATTCACTCGAAGCTCATTAATAGTGTTCAACATTGTGTCCCTCTTTGTCTCTTTACCTTCCTTTCCTTCTTCTTATGACAGATTGATGACAAAGTGGATCCAAATCAAACTATGATGGTACTTGCTAGAGAGCATACCACCACCAGGCTGAACAATTTATGTTTTGTATCCCACTGATGGGCCAGATCAGGATTCGGACATGAACCATAATCTAATTGGCTTGTTCTTGCCACCTAACCAACTCATCCACCAAGTTTTGCCATAATCCATCAATAACGTTTTGAAATATCATGCTTTGTATAGTTTTTGGCACCATCTCTCAATGGTGAAGAATCAGTTAAAAATTCTCTGATCTGAGTCGAGATTCAAATCTTCACCAAAACTGAATTGATTCGTCCTTGTCACACACACAACATGTCTACCAAGTTTCCTCTGGATCCTTCCATAACCTTTTGAGATATCGTGCTATATATCCGTTTTAGCCCTATAGCCGGGTGTTGGCTTAGCGGTTAGGGTGCCGGCTTGGGATCCTAGGATCCTGAGTTAGAATCCCGGTCGATCACTGTCATCCTTCCGAGGTCGGCAAATTGACTACCAGCTTGCTGGGATGAATGATCCCGGAATGTACCCCGATTTAGAATAGGTACACCGTATCCCTGCGCATCGTAAGAGGTGACTAAGGGTTGGCGTCAGGAAGGGCATCCGGCCATAAAAAAAATTCCTCATAAAGGGAACCATGCGGACATGGAGCCCGCAATGCCAACCCCCGCACTAGCAGGGGAAAATGGCCTTAAAACGATCATTCATATTCATATTCATATTGGTTTTAGCCTGATCACTCAATGGTGAAGAATCATTTTAAAAGTTCTCAGATCTGGATGGATCCAGATTCAAATCTTCACCAAATTTAATCGATTCTTCCTTCTCACACACCCAACCTGTCCACCAAGTTTCAGCCAAATATGTCCAAAACTTTTTGAGCTATCCTGTTCACAAACAGACAGACAGACTATCAGACAGGGGTGAAAACGTAACCTCCATCCACCTTCGGTGGCGGAGGTAATAATCCCCAAAAAAGTACTTGGCCTTCCCTCGCTGTTGATTCAAACGTATACCCACGTGTTCACTGAAAACATGACTAGGTCATAGCCACGCTCCTGAAGTACTGCAGGCAGCAGAACAGAAAGAATAAAGTCCAACTCTGCCTTTCCACTTCATTTTCCGAGACCTGGAACAACTCCCAGGGAGAATTACAAAGGGAATAGAAATCCCAGATTAAAACGGCAAGAGCACGTAAACATTTTACTTTGATGCTTAAACCATTTACATGACATGCAATAGTAAGCGAAATACTACATGCAAGTACCTCGCAAAAACCTTATATATTTCATGAAAGCAACACATCCAAGCACTGTAGGAAGACCAAGTATCGTTTGGTTCACGGTGCATAGAAAAAGGAATGCTCATAATTAGAAACCTGCGAGTCCATTTCATCGTTTGATGGTGCTTGTGCAGTCTGTGTGTGGGAAGGCAAAAGTTTTAAGTTGGAATCTCATAATACAGCCCAAGCTGATGAAAGGACTGAATAAACGATCTTCGATTGGCTGAATGCCACTGTTATAACATATTTGTTGTCTGCCAGGAACCCGGCCTTACAGAGGAGGTGGACGGCATGTGAAACAGCCAGGATTGGGTCGCCATACTTGTGGAATTACAATCGTGAAAGCTAGAAAATGGCAATTCCGCACGAGGTTTTCATTCAAGGTCGAAATCCTGACCCGTCCACCCGAAAGACATGGTTTTCTTAACGACGGGGGATTGCAACACGATGGCCATAAATCTCTGTAAGCCCCCATTTTCGTTGCAGGGATGTACGATGTTAGTGTACAATGCTCGTGTTCATCCGCAATCATCATGTATTCATTATGCCTGCCTTATTTGCATTTCTCCAACACAAATTAATCAAATGTGAGAAACACCTTGCTGTGAGTACAATTAGTGGTACAAAGGTGTGGTTTGGTGATGAAGCTAATTTCCTTGTTTATGGGATGTCGGCCCAATTGGTTACCAATAACCATCGAGTATCAGTAATGCCATATACAGTCACGTGAAAAAGTAAGTGCACCCCATGTAAAGTTTTGACTTTTTCACCATATTTCAACATGCAGCTATTTGATCTTAATTTCAACAATATTGAGAGATAAAGGTGATATAATATAACAAATATCATGAAACATTTACATTTTGTAGTCCATTGTATAATTTAAATAAACATAAATGCAAATTTCGCATGTGGAAAAAGTAAGTACACCCTTGGCTCTAATAGGAGGTATTGCCCCCTTTGGCAGAAACAACCGCAAGTAGGCGTTTCTTATAACTGTCTACCAGTCTCTGACATCGACTGGGAGAAATTTTTGCCCACTCCTCCGTGCAAAATTATTTCAGCTGTGCGATGTTTGAGGGGTTTGTTGCATGCACAGCTCGTTTCAAATCCCCCCACAACATCTCGATGGGATTTAGATCCGGGCTTTGACTTGGCCATTCCAGAACCCTCCATTATTTCTTTTCAGCCATTCCTTGGTGGATTTACTGGTATGTTTAGGGTCATTGTCATGTTGCAAGGTCCACCTTCGGTTGAGCTTAAACTTTCCGACAGATGGCCTCACATTATCCTCAAGCACCCTCTGGTACAATGAAGATTTCATAGTGGATTCTATGATGGTGAGCTGCCCAGGCCCTGATGCAGCAAAGCTGCCCCAAACCATATTTCCACCACCATGCTTTACAGTTGGTATCAGGTTCTTGTGCTCAAATGCTCTCTTTGGTTTTCGCCAAACATGTCTTCTGGTACTGTGGCCAAATAACTCTACCTTTGACTCATCTGTCCAGAGCACATTGTTCCAGAAGTGCTGGTCTTTGCCTCGGTGTTCATTGGCAAACTTTAGTCTTGCCCTGATGTTCTTTCTGGACAGCAAAGGTTTCCTCCTGGCACACCTCCCATGTAGATCAAATTTGTGCAGCCTCTTTCTAATGGTGGACTCGTGCACTTTGACATCAACAGTGGCAAGAGCTACCTGTAGGTCCCGTGATGACATTCTGGGGTTCTTAGAGACTTCTTTCAGCATCTTGCGGTCTGCTCTCAGGCTGAACTTGCTGGGACGGCCTGGCCTGAACAAGTTGGCAGTTGTTTGGAATCTTCTCCATTTGTAGATGATCTTCCGGACAGTCGAATGATTGATTTCAAATAGTTTGGAGATCTTTTTAAATCCCTTCCCAGACTCGTAGGCATCTATAACCTTCTTTCTGCAGGCCTCAGAGAACTCTTTTGATCTAGGCATGGTGACGCCACACACTTCAATAACAAAGAGCAAACCAAACTAAATGTCTGAGGTTTAAATAAGACAGGTTCCTCCAAGATCCTCTCTAATGATGTTCTAATCATTTGCACCTGAGCTGGTGCACCTGATTCTAATTTTAGGTATTTGAAGTAGTGATAAATGTAGGGCTGTACTTACCATTTCCACATGCGAAATTTGCATTTATGTTTATTTAAATTATACAATGGACTACAAAATGTAAATGTTTCATGATATTTGTTATATTATATCACCTTTATCTCTCAATATTGTTGAAATGAAGATCAAATAGCTGTATGTTGAAATATGTTGAAAAAGTCAAAACTTTACATGGGGTGTACTTACTTTTTCACGTGACTGTATATGATGGTGTATCCTAAATCTTCAGCTATATAAAGAACTTTATATATGATCAATGGAGAGCCTCGTATTAGATTAAAATAAATTGCTTCAGGGTAATTGATTTCTGTAAATCTTAAGTGCATTTGCTGTAGAAAATGAAAGGTGTGTGCAGCCTCGGGGTAGGGGGAGACACCGCTTGATCTGAGGGGGGTGGTGATTGGATAAATGTGATCAGTCAGTGGGGAGAGGAGAGCTGCTGACAAAAAAAAAGGTGCTTGCCCCTCGCTCACTCTCTCTCTCTTGCCTCTGGGATGCTTCACTATCCTGAACCTGCCAGCTGGCTCCTGCCTGTCTCTGTCTCTCTCTGTCTCTCTCTCTGTCTCTCTCTCTCTCTCTGTGTCTCTCTCTCTGTCTCTCTCTGTCTCTCTCTCTCTCTGTCTCTCTCTCTCTGTCTCTCTCTCTCTGTCTCTCTCTGTCTATCTCTCTCTGTCTGTCTCTCTTTCTCACTTTCTGTCTCTCTCTGTCTATCTCTCTCTGTCTGTCTGTCTGTCTCTCTCTATGTGTCTGAATATCATCTTTATCTCTGTCTGTCTCTATGTCTCTCTCTCTTTCTTTCTGTCTCTCTCTCTCTGTCTCTCTCTGTCTATCTCTCTCTGTCTGTCTCTCTTTCTCACTTTCTGTCTCTCTCTGTCTCTCTCTCTCTGTGTCTCTCTCTCTGTCTCTCTCTGTCTCTCTCTCTCTCTCTGTCTCTCTCTCTCTCTCTCTGTCTCTCTCTCTCTCTCTGTCTCTCTCTCTCTCTCTCTCTCTCTGTCTCTCTCTGTCTGTCTCTCTCTGTCTCTCTCTCTGGGAGAGTTGGAAGCCACTCCTGAGAAAAAGGCACATGACCTGGTGTTTGCAAAAAGGCACGTGAAAGACTGAGAGCATGAGGCAAAGTATTCTGTGTTCTGATGAGATGGAAATTGAACTCTTTTGGCCTGAATGCAAAGTGCTCCATCTGGTGGAAACCGAGCACAGCCCATCACCAATCTAACACCATCCCTACCATGAAGCATGGTGGTGGTAGCATAATGCTATGGGGATGCTGTTCAGTGGCAGGGGCTGAAAGACTTGTAAGGATAGAGGGAACAATGAATGGAGCCAAATACAGGCAAATCCTTGAGGGAAACTTGCTTCAGAGTGCTAAAGACCTCAGACTGCAGTGAGGATTTACATTCCAACAGGGGAATGACCCCAAGAATACAGCCAAAACAACCCTGGAATGGCTTCAGAACAAGAGCATGAAAGTCCTTGAGTAGCCCAGCCAAAGCCCAGACTTGAATCTCATTGAGACCTGAGGCAAGACTTGAAGATTGCTGTTCACCAACGCTCCCCATCCAACTTGACAGAGCTTGAGCAAATCTGCAAGGAAGAATGGGAGAAACTCCCCAAATCCAGACATGCAAAGCTGATACAGACATACCCAAGTTGATTCGAAGCTGTAATCACTGCCAAAAGCGCTACTATGAAGTATTGATTCAGGGGGTTGAATACTTATGTAAATTAGTAAATTAGATATTTCTGTATTTCATATTTAATTACTTTGTAAGAATTTCTAAAAAGAAAATTCCACGTTGAAATTATGGAGGATTATGTGTAGTTCAGTGACAAAATCCATTTTCAATTCAGGCTGTAACACAACAAAATATGAAAAAGTCAACAGGTGTGAATACTTTGTGAAGGCACTGTATGTAATAGTAAAAATTTGTATTGGTGTCAAAGCCAGTAACCAATTGCAATTTACTAGTAGGATTAATGATGGGTTTGTATTCGATCAGCTTCATGATGATATATATCCAAAAGAACTCCAATTAAAAAAGGAAAACCAAACTCACAATTCAGTTTCTCTTTTAGAATTACAAATCAATATCGATAATAATAAATTTCACACCAAATGATTTGATAAACGAGATGCTTTTCTGATACAGATTGTGAAGGACCCGGGTTCTTCGACATACGAATGCCTTTCTTAGACAGCAACATTCCTAAAAGGCTAATCTATGGTACGGTTACAGGTGAAATAATTAGGACCGTGAGAGCAACCACACACAGCACTGAAATTATCAATAGATTACAACAGCTAGTTACACATATGCTAACAATATGAGCTACATTTTGAAGATTACAAAAAGTTTTCTTCAAGATCATAAAACGACACTGAATAGAACAACTAAAATACAATATAAATATTTAAAATATTATTAATAAGATATTTACATAAATAGATTATTAAATATATATTGTCGCATCCGTGGCCGATGAAAACCAGCCTTGGACGGACAGCCGAACAGTTTACTCCGATGCAGCAGTTCGAAACTTGGCTGTATCTTTTTGGCGCGTGCTGGACGGAAATAAGCTGAGGTCTTAATTTTATGAACGGCCGCCACGGGGTTTATTCCCCAAACACACAAACACAGATATGAGACAGGGAAAATTCACAACACAAGAAATGAAATGCAACAATAAAGGTTTTAATGAAAATAAAGCACAGAAATCAAATAGATGGTGAGGTAAATCTATAATTCCTAAGGTGAGGATCGTCCTCTCAGACATAATTACACAGCAGGGAAATGATAAAAGAAAAGGAAATAATGGTCTTTGTTGCTTATCTCGGCCGACACTCAGCTCTGGTCTACGAGGCTGTTGATTTATGATGGCAGCGCCACACGGCCCGACGCTGCTTGTGTGGGAAACGCTCAAGATGGCGCGAAGTCCCTCTCCACCTCGCCACAAAGCCAGCACCAGAGAAAGTGAAAAAGACGGACTCTATCTCCTCTCCATGATCGTACACGAGCCAGGAACAGCCAAGCCAGGGACAAAGGACAAAAGCGACCGCCCAGAACCAGAGAGAGAGAGAGAGCGGATTCTGTGACTACCCACGATGAAGCCAGTCCAAGAGAGAGCGAGAGAGATGGATTCTTCCTCTTTTCTCCACCTCAAACCTTCCAGCTCTCCCTGACGTCAAACGACCAATCATGCCTTTTGGGGGTGGGGCCTCACGGCCCTCTTGACCGCCTACTGATTCTCCGCCTCTACTGGGTGGGGCCTTTTTCCTTAGATGGTTGGTGGGGCGGTGTTTACTTTCCGATCGGGGTTACGTTCGGCACTGTCTGCATTATCTTGGTTGTCATGGTTTAATGGAGCGATTTCATGGCTGGCCAAGTGAATGTAAAAACATAAGGGAAAATCACAGGAGGCAATTACATACTGGGAATTATCCTTAAGCCCTATCTAACTAACACACAACCACCCTCCATGTGGTGACATGTAAACACTTATGTACATTGAGATTCTTCTTCTTCATGTCCACGGGTCATGCTAAAACCTATACGATCTTAAACTCCACTATATTTCATCAGTACCCTCACAAACATAACAATATATTTACATATATGAGGGGCAGTCGATAAGTAACCTTAAAATATTTTTCACAACTTGTTTATTGCATGTACGTGTGTAACAACTGTTATTTTTCAACATAATCTCCATTGTGTTCAATGCATTTTTTCCAGCCCTTTACTATGGCCTTGATTCCTCTAGGATAAAAATATTTTGGCTGCTTCTGTAGCCATTCGTGCACCGCCTCTTGGACCTCTTCGCCGGATCGAAAGTGGTTCCACGAAGCGCCTCTTTAAGTGTGCCAAAGATGTGGTAATCCAAAGGGGTGAGGTCTGGCGAGTAAGGTGGATGAGGAAGACACTGAAAATGCAGGTCCTCGATTGTTGCAGCTGTTGCGCGGGCGGTATGGGGCCGAGCATTGTCATGCTGCAGCAAAACACCGGTAGTGAGTAGTCCATGACGTTTTGATCTGATTGCTGGTTTCAGGTGATTTTGAAGGAGGTCGCAGTGTGATGCACTGGTGACTGTGGCATACAAAAAGCTCAAACGAGATTTGGAGAGGATCTGCCATTTCAGTTCTGGGTTGAAAGGATTGAAAACCTCGAGGAAGAACGGTGACCAGATGATGATCCGTGCGGTCAGGAAATCAGTCAATTGCTGTGCATATGTTTTTATATTTTCTCCTATAGTGATATTCTCAATGGAACTGATGAACAATAACAGTTGATTTATTTACTGTTGTCTGGATCAATAAATCCCTACAACATCGTCGATAGAGAAACAAAATTGTGAAGGGGTCAATGTCCAAAGAAATAAAATACTTCGTGTTAATTCCAAGAGCAACGCAGAAACAGCCACATCCTGCTGCTCCCACTAAATGAAAAAGCCTGCAGGATGTTTCACCTGCCGTCCCTACTGCCAAGACTCTGCATAATGTGAAGCCGCTGAGATATTCATGCACGAAGTTTCAGCCAAACGGTTCGTACATCACATCCGTCAGACTGCAGATTTGTGCCATGTACAGGGTGACCAGAAACAAACGGTGTAGACCGACCTCACGTTTTAGAAATTCCTCCATACTCGTATCCTCTTACTTTTCCAGTTGTGCCAAGTGGAGTTTCTTTATAGTCAGAATATTTAGACTTCATCTTACGATAATTCACCAAATGTCCGTCTGTCTGTCTGTCTGTCTGTCTGTCCGTTCCCAGGTACCGCAACAACGGCTGAACCGATCGCAACGATATTTTTGGTGGGTAATCCTAGGACCCCCTGGAATAAAATAGGCTATATTGTTTTTCCAAGTTTTCCAATTTTCCAATTTTTCCAAACACAATGGAATAATATTTACCGATATGAACAGTGATGTGGCTTTTGTTGAAATTCTACGTACCAGGAGAGAGTAGATCGACTCCTGACGAACTCTTCCGATAATAAACGTGCGGCTCCGAAGTAAAACGGCAGCGTGTGCAAAACGACTGAGAAACAGGTGTAGCGGCCGCTTCCGTGTTACAGATTCGGCGCTCACTCTTCAGACATAAACATGCGACTGAGAAAGACGTGTAGCGGCCGCTTCCGTTTTGCAGAATTCAATCTTTTTTCAAAATGGGCGCCATGTACTGTTTAGATTTTGATGATTTGCGTGTGATATGATTTAACGGATGTTTATATAAATCGTTTAAAATAAAAAAAGCCTTCAATTTCTGATATTTTGCCTTTTCATTTGGGCCTCCCAATGGAAGCCCGGCCCATAGGGTGGGTACCGGTGCTAGTCAAGATAGCCCCATGTTTTTTTTTTCAACAAATCCACCAAAGAATTAAATCCTTCAAAAAGACTCAAACCGAGTTCAGGGTTGATGCGTAAGGACAACATCTACCCGAGAAAGCCACCGAACCTCAATCAAATCACATGAAATTTAAGATATCCATCTGAAACTTTCCATGGTAATCATGCATCACGTGAAGCAAATGTGGACCAAATCTGTAAAATTAAGGTTTATTATATTGTATGGGTACCGTTCCTTTGTGGTCACTCTGTACGATTCATCTCGTGAGCTGTGCGCATTGTACTCAAACTTAAGAACTCAGGTGCGGTATTAGACAATAGTCCAATAACATATGTAGAACCTGCTTCTTACCAATAGCTTGTCGCAGCCTGTGCACATTAATGCCTTTTTTCATCAGGGGAAAAAGTATGCAGTTTGCATCAATACGTGCCCCGAATGAATGAGTGAAGCGGGGAGATCATACCACGGTGACCAGACACTTGAGCAGATGGCGCACACCACAATAGGTGTGCATCCAATTTCTCCCAAGATTCCGTCCATCCTCAAGCAGGGGGAGCGGGCAGCGAAGTGTCTTCCAAATGAAAGGCGGAGCACACAGTGGCAACGTGGTGACCTATAGCAAAGTGTCTTCGACATAATAAGGCGAAGCCACAGGGACAGAAAGGCCCACAGAATCTTGTTTCTCACAGTCTGAGAGTCCTTCAGGTGCTTTTTTGCAAACGCCAAGCGGGCTTTCATGTGTCTTTCACTGAGGAGAAGCTTCCGTCTGGCCACTCCGCCATAAAGACCAGATCGGTGGAGTGTTGCAGTGATGGTTGTCCTTCTGGAAGTTTCTCCCATCTCCACACAGGATCGCTGGAGCTCAGCCAGAGTGACCATCGGGTTTTTGGTCACCTCTCTTACCAAGGCCCTTCTCCCCCGATTGCTCACTTTGGCCGGGTGGCCAGCTCTAGGAAGAGTCCTGGTTGTTCCAAACTTCTTCCATTTAAGAATTATGGAGGCCACTGTGCTCTTGGGAACCTTCAATGCAGCAGAAATTTTTTTTGTAGGCTTCCCCAGATCTGTGCCTCGACACAATCTTGTCTCTGAGCTCTGCAGGCAGTTCCTTCGACCTCATGGCTTGGTTTTTGCTCTGATATGCATTGTCAGCTGTGAGACCTTATATAGACAGGTGTGTGCCTTTCCAAATCATGTCCAATCAATTGAATTTACCACAGGTGGACTCCAATCAAGGTGTAGAAACATCTCAAAGATGATCAAGAGAAATGGGAGGCACCTGAGCTAAATTTCAAGTGTCATAGCAAAGGGTCTGAATACTTATGTCAATGTGATATTTCAGTTTTTTCTTTTTAATAAATTTGCAAAACTTTCTAACATCCTGTTTTCTCTTTGTCATTATGGGGTATTGAGTGTAGATTGAGGAGGGAAAAAATGAATTTAAACGATTTCAGCACAAGGCTGCAACATAACAAAATGTGAAAAAAGTGAAGGGGTCTGAATACTTTCTGAATGCACTGTACATTGCAAGGAATTTGGATGGTTTGAGATATATTTTTGTGTCATCTGTGAATGAGTTTGCAAAACTCCAAGAGTCGGAGAATGCAACAACTAAATCTTAATAATTGTACAATGTGGTTTACAAGAGGGAGGTTAATCCACCTTACGGATGTGGAAATACGAGGTATTTGGTGATTTTGACAAGCAAGATGTCTTTTGATACTTTTTTTCATGATATGACTAATGCTTCAGCAAAGAAACTCCTGGGAAAACAGGATACCTTTTTAAAAAGCTCCTGGTGCTCCTGCCTCACACCTAGCTCGGCTTCACGCTGTTGAAACCAAAGCTTTCAGAATCATTGGAATCTCTCGCGATGAAGCTAACTCTGAGGGCCTTTCACTCACTCACCGCAGGCAGGTTGGTGGTCTTTCTGTCTTCTACAGACTCCTCTCCAGCCTTGCTCCCCCAGCTCTATCTGGGCTCTGTCCCCCAAATATTCCTACAGGTCGCACAAGATCTGCCTGCAACCCTCTTATGGTTAAAACTGCCAAAATCAAGATTCCCTGCTCACCTTCACTCATTCATTCCTCTTTTCTCCCGCCTCTGGAACAAACTCCCTCACTCTCTTCAATCCCACTCCTCCCTCCAGGTCTTTTAAACAGCTGGTCACCATCATTCCCCCATCCAAAACCTTGATCTCTACCCCCGTTAATTCACCCCCAGATCCACTTTTTTGAAATACCGACTTCTTTCCTAGAAGTTCTAGCAGTGTCCATGTGTTATATACCTCTCCAACCCCCTGCACCCCGCCTTCCCATGCCTCCTCCCCCAAAGCCCTCTCCCTCCCACAGATCTCCCGAGTTGTTGTGTTTGTGTGCTTCCCCACCTCTCCCCGTCTTGTCTACCGCTCCCCTTATTGCATGTTTTATGTGTCTGTTTGATGTTTTTGTGTGATTAATGTTAGCTCTTTCACGAGCCTCGATCCTGTATACAAAAAAAAAGAAAAAAGAAAAAAAGGGAGAAGAGTAATTCTGATGAGTCGTCACATCCTGGTGGGGAGTCTCATCTGCCCAGGTGAGGAGCTACAGATTAGTGTTTTTATTATTTGTTTTTTTTGTATACAGAGTCAAGGCTCATGGAAGAGCTAGAACACTGAACAGATCTGGATGCAACAGAACAAAAGGAACTGCAGCGAGAGGGGGGAAACACCAACAGCAGGGTTGAATGACAAAACAGGAGAATTGGACAATTAATGGGTGTTGGGAGGAATGGGGGGCAAGACAGGATGCATGGGGTGGACAAGATAGATACAGAAGGAAACTCTTCGGAAGGAAAATCTGGAAATTTGGAAGGAGGAGGGCTTGGCGGTTGAAAGGGGGTTAACAAGGAACGAAAACACCATGGTTTTGGATTGGGGACGATCTGAGATGGCGGTGAAGAGCTTTCTTGAAAACCTGAAGGGAAGAATGCGATTAACGAGAATGTAGAAGTTGGTTCCACAGGTGGGAAAAAAAGAGGAGTGGCGGAGAGCAGTGATTGTAGATTTTGGGAGTTTCACTCGAAGGGGGTTGATGGTGGACTGTGTGCGCCCTGCAGGAACCTGGGGGTGGCAACGCACGGGAAGAGCAGAGGGTGCAAGACCAGAAAGGAGGCTGTACAATACACCGACCTGTCTGCGAGGCCAAAGTCATAGTCCCACAGACAGCTTCATTGCGGGATATTCCAATAATCTTGAAGACCTTCGTTATCATGACGTCAAGCTGAGCAACGTTTGAGGCAGGGTAGTGTGGAAGTGTAATTCAGTGTAACTTATTAATTGGCACTGGTAACTTATTGGTTGACCTAGTAACAAAGCAGATGCATTTTACATGCAAACTCTGTGGGGGACGGGTTTGTAAATGAGTTAGGAATGTGCACGAACATGATGGTCTCTTGAAACACCTGGTCACAGCCCCAGGCTGGAGCACCCCCCTATTGTTTGATAAAAGGAACTCACAGCAGGGGGGGGGCTAGCTGGCGCCAGGAAGGCGACCGGTGACGTCGGCGGAGAGGAGATTACGAGTTCAGCGGACAGAGGATTAAGTCGAGTTGGTCCATATAAGCGGGAGCTGCGGCTGGAGTCGAGAGGACTTGCTGCGAGGAGCTCTGACGAACGGGACCATGGCGGAGGAACATCAGCCGAACGAAAAAGGACCATGGAAAAGAGTTAATCTCAGCCATTGAATAATGCGGTATTATTTGGTAAATGGAATCAAGTGAATAACCAGTTAATAAACCAGACCTTTTGTAAAACCTGTTTCCGACCATTGGCGTCTTGAGTCTCACCCTCCACTTCCGCGACAAGATGGAGGCACCGCTGGGATTTCGAGTGGACGTCGCCAAGGTGAGCATGTAAGCATGACGTCTTGGGGATCTGTCCATTATGAAATATGAACTCTGAAGATGGAGGATTTGGTGTGTGGGACTTGCATTCCGTAGGTAATCCAAGGAGTGTAAAAGTATTTTTGTCACGACCGTCCAAGGTAAAAGTCACGGATGGAACGGTTTAAATGATTCTATTATTCGTGTGCTTGCATATGCGTACGGTATACGCTGGGTGTTAAGAGCCTTACTCTGGTCTGCGGGCAAGTCGGCTCATGAAGTGCACCATGAGTAGATTTGTTTGCCGGTTCGGTAAGGTTCGGTAAGGTCCGTATACGTGTACAATTGTGTACACCCGTTTTAAATAAAGAAATAAATAATTTTTTTTCAGTTTTCCCGCCATTTCTAAAAACTCGTTCGATCGACTAATAAATTCATGACAGACAATCCCACCTCATGCCGGTCCAGAATTATTGTGAAAGATGGCGATTGAATGAAAATTGCATACCAATTGGACGAAACTTGGTGGACCGGTTGTGTGTGTGACAAGGGCGAATCGATTCGATTTTGGTGAAGATCTGAATATGGCTTCGGATACGAGAATTATTTAATTTCTCAGTGATTCTTCACCACTGAGAAATCGGGCCAAAAGCGATATATAGCATGATATTTAAAAAGGTTGAATGAATATGACTAAACTTGATGGACGAGGTGGTTAGGTGAAAAAAAAAAAAAAAACACGCCGATTCCATTTTTGGTTCAGGTCCGAATCCAGATCCGGCCTATCAGTGGGATACAAAACATAAACTGTTCACCAAGGCGGAGATATAATAATAATAATAATTCTGTATTATTTAGTTAACCAGTTTGTGTGAAACCTCAACCGATATATAAAAATTTATCCTGATTATGAGAGATAATTACAGGAAATGGAATTATTTAAAGTGATTCTTCACCATCAAGAGATCGGGTGAAAAGCGATATATAAAAATTGATCTGCTTGATGTTAGTTTAAGGGCTGTTCCAAATTTATCCTGATTATGAGAGATAATTACAGGAAATGGAAAGATGGTGTAAATGGTGGGATAAATGTAAATGGTGGGATAAATGTTTGATAATGGTCCTGGTAATTTTAGTCTGGTAAGGTAAGGTAAGGTTAGTCCTGGTAAGGTATATTGCTGGGGACCCGAGGATGTGCCTTTTCAAGGTTTGAAATTAATCGGACAAGGGGGTCCCAAGGTATGGTCACCGTACTCGCAAGCCGTTCGTTTTGGCTTTGCGAATGGACCAAACCATTCCATGCAAATAGGAGGGTGGTTCTGTGGTCGTTCGTTTTGGCTTTGCGAATGGACCAAACCATTCCATGCAAATAGGAGGGTGGTTTTGTGGTCGTTCGTTTTGGCTTTGCGAATGGACCAAACCATTCCATGCAAATAGGAGGGTGGTTCTGTGGTCGTTCGTTTTGGCTTTGCGAATGGACCAAACCATTCCATGCAAATAGGAGGGTGGTTTTGTGGTCGTAACTGCCACGTGGTTTCAAAGTTTTTGTTGTTGCTTGCACGTGTGTTTTTTTGCAAGCACGTACGTGCGGGCACGCCCTAGTATATATAAATAGAGGTAATATTGAGTTACGGAATTAATTACTTTCAAGAATACACAAGGACAACCAAGAGGTTGAATGATATGAGTGGATATTCTTCACACTCAGGAAGAAGTTGAATGATATGATTGGATATTCTTCACACTTATGGAAGAAGTTGAATGATATGATTGGATATTCTTCACACTTATGGAAGAAGTTGAATGATATGATTGGATATTCTTCACACTTATGGAAGAAGTTGAATGATATGATTGGATATTCTTCACACTCAGGAAGAGGTTGAATGATATGATTGGATATTCTTCACACTTATGGAAGAAGTTGAATGATATGATTGGATATTCTTCACACTCAGGAAGAAGTTGAATGATATGATTGGATATTCTTCACACTCAGGAAGAAGTTGAATGATATGATTGGATATTCTTCACACTCAGGAAGAAGTTGAATGATATGATTGGATATTCTTCACACTTATGGAAGAAGTTGAATGATATGATTGGATATTCTTCACACTTATGGAAGAAGTTGAATGATATGATTGGATATTCTTCACACTCAGGAAGAAGTTGAATGATATGATTGGATATTCTTCACACTTATGGAAGAAGTTGAATGATATGATTGGATATTCTTCACACTCAGGAAGAGGTTGAATGATATGATTGGATATTCTTCACACTTATGGAAGAAGTTGAATGATATGATTGGATATTCTTCACACTCAGGAAGAAGTTGAATGATATGATTGGATATTCTTCACACTCAGGAAGAGGTTGAATGATATGATTGGATATTCTTCACACTCAGGAAGAAGTTGAATGATATGATTGGATATTCTTCACACTCAGGAAGAAGTTGAATGATATGATTGGATATTCTTCACACTTATGGAAGAAGTTGAATGATATGATTGGATATTCTTCACACTCAGGAAGAAGTTGAATGATATGATTGGATATTCTTCACACTCAGGAAGAGGTTGAATGATATGATTGGATATTCTTCACACTCAGGAAGAAGTTGAATGATATGATTGGATATTCTTCACACTCAGGAAGAGGTTGAATGATATGATTGGATATTCTTCACACTTATGGAAGAAGTTGAATGATATGATTGGATATTCTTCACACTCAGGAAGAAGTTGAATGATATGATTGGATATTCTTCACACTCAGGAAGAAGTTGAATGATATGATTGGATATTCTTCACACTTAGGAAGAGGTTGAATGATATGATTGGATATTCTTCACACTCAGGAAGAATTTGAATGATATGATTGGATATTCTTCACACTTATGGAAGAAGTTGAATGATATGATTGAATATTCTTCACACTCAGGAAGAAGTTGAATGATATGATTGGATATTCTTCACACTCAGGAAGAGGTTGAATGATATGATTGGATATTCTTCACACTCAGGAAGAAGTTGAATGATATGATTGGATATTCTTCACACTCAGGAAGAGGTTGAATGATATGATTGGATATTCTTCACACTTATGGAAGAAGTTGAATGATATGATTGGATATTCTTCACACTCAGGAAGAAGTTGAATGATATGATTGGATATTCTTCACACTTATGGAAGAAGTTGAATGATATGATTGGATATTCTTCACACTCAGGAAGAGGTTGAATGATATGATTGGATATTCTTCACACTCAGGAAGAAGTTGAATGATATGATTGGATATTCTTCACACTCAGGAAGAAGTTGAATGATATGATTGGATATTCTTCACACTCAGGAAGAAGTTGAATGATATGATTGGATATTCTTCACACTCAGGAAGAGGTTGAATGATATGATTGGATATTCTTCACACTCAGGAAGAAGTTGAATGATATGATTGGATATTCTTCACACTCAGGAAGAGGTTGAATGATATGATTGGATATTCTTCACACTTATGGAAGAAGTTGAATGATATGATTGGATATTCTTCACACTCAGGAAGAAGTTGAATGATATGATTGGATATTCTTCACACTTATGGAAGAAGTTGAATGATATGATTGGATATTCTTCACACTCAGGAAGAGGTTGAATGATATGATTGGATATTCTTCACACTCAGGAAGAAGTTGAATGATATGATTGGATATTCTTCACACTCAGGAAGAAGTTGAATGATATGATTGGATATTCTTCACACTCAGGAAGAAGTTGAATGATATGATTGGATATTCTTCACACTCAGGAAGAGGTTGAATGATATGATTGGATATTCTTCACACTCAGGAAGAAGTTGAATGATATGATTGGATATTCTTCACACTCAGGAAGAAGTTGAATGATATGATTGGATATTCTTCACACTTATGGAAGAAGTTGAATGATATGATTGGATATTCTTCACACTTATGGAAGAAGTTGAATGATATGATTGGATATTCTTCACACTCAGGAAGAGGTTGAATGATATGATTGGATATTCTTCACACTTATGGAAGAAGTTGAATGATATGATTGGATATTCTTCACACTCAGGAAGAAGTTGAATGATATGATTGGATATTCTTCACACTTAGGAAGAGGTTGAATGATATGATTGGATATTCTTCACACTCAGGAAGAAGTTGAATGATATGATTGGATATTCTTCACACTCAGGAAGAGGTTGAATGATATGATTGGATATTCTTCACACTCAGGAAGAAGTTGAATGATATGATTGGATATTCTTCACACTTAGGAAGAGGTTGAATGATATGATTGGATATTCTTCACACTCAGGAAGAAGTTGAATGATATGATTGGATATTCTTCACACTTATGAAAGAAGTTGAATGATATGATTGGATATTCTTCACACTCAGGAAGAAGTTGAATGATATGATTGGATATTCTTCACACTTATGGAAGAAGTTGAATGATATGATTGGATATTCTTCACACTTATGAAAGAAGTTGAATGATATGATTGAATATTCTTCACACTCAGGAAGAATTTGAATGATATGATTGGATATTCTTCACACTCAGGAAGAGGTTGAATGATATGATTGGATATTCTTCACACTCAGGAAGAAGTTGAATGATATGATTGGATATTCTTCACACTCAGGAAGAAGTTGAATGATATGATTGGATATTCTCCACTCAGGAAGAAGTTGAATGATATGATTGGATATTCTTCACACTCAGGAAGAAGTTGAATGATATGATTGGTTATGCTATGAGCCAATTGATTAAGGAAAATATTTTGTGATGGCCATATTCGTGGCAACTCAGTTAGTGCCACTGCACCTTTAAAATGCATCCCTGCGTTCATTTTTCGATCGATTGAGTTGAAATTTTGAACAATCGGATCTGGACTGTCGTTGTTAACGACTCTAGCACGCACTCGTCCAACCAGGATGGAGCGGTATGGTCCCCGGATCATCACTGCCCGCAGTTTTAATTAGTTTTACTTTTTCTTGGTCATATAATTTTGAAGACATGCATGTCATGATATTAGGAAATGTTTGTTCTGTTGAACGGAATAAATGTTGTTTATTTGTGTGGGTGTGTATTTTTTTGTGTATTTTGGATATATTTTCACGGCTAATTCCAGTTAACATCCTGCAAAATTTGCTCGTTTTCTGGCCAAGTCGAAATTGCGTTGAGTTCCTATGGCAGGCGCCATTAAAAGCGCTGTGTAATAGTTGAGCTCCCTTTATTTCGTTTTGGTCATGCGGATGAGCAAACAAAGTGACAAATGCTGCGGCTGGAGCAGTAGAAGCGATGTTTTTTAATGGAAACGATGTAATGAGGAATTAAAAGTGGGAGGGGGCAACACCACGCATACCTCTTTTAAGGTGTGTATAAACCCTGGAATATTTCAGCAATCAATACAATGCTGAAACTATGTAAGTTAATTTAATGAGTAATTTAATGAGTAATTTAATGAGTAATTCAATGAGTAATTTAATGAGTAATTTAATGAGTAATTTAA
Organism: Myxine glutinosa; assembly: GCF_964187855.1. Taxonomy (NCBI): domain Eukaryota; kingdom Metazoa; phylum Chordata; class Myxini; order Myxiniformes; family Myxinidae; genus Myxine; species Myxine glutinosa. The sequence continues at coordinate 130,705,926 of NC_136262.1, read as the reverse complement.
TGAGTAATTTAATGAGTAATTTAATGAGTAATTTAATGAGTAATTTAATGAGTAATTTAATGAGTAATTCAATGAGTAATTTAATGAGTAATTTAATGAGTAATTTAATGAGTAATTCAATGAGTAATTCAATGAGTAATTTAATGAGTAATTTAATGAGTAATTTAATGAGTAATTCAATGAGTAATTTAATGAGTAATTTAATGAGTAATTTAATGAGTAATTTAATGAGTAATTTAATGAGTAATTTAATGAGTAATTTAATGAGGAATTTAATGAGGAATTAAAAGTGGGAGGGGGCAACACCACGCATACCTCTTTTAAGGTGTGTATAAACCCTGGAATAAACGTGGGAGGGGGCAACACCACGCATACCTCTTTTGAGGTGTGTATAAACCCTGGAATATTTCAGCAATCAATACGATGCTGAAATGATGTAATTTATTGTGTAATATGGTCGACCTTGGGTTTGTTTGGGTTTGTTGTTTATTTTTGTGGGTGTCTATTTTGAGTATTTTGGATATATTTTCACGACTAATTCCAGTTATCGTCCTGCAAAAGGTCTGCTCGTTCTTTTCCTTTGAGTCGTAAATTCCTGTTGAACTCTCATTAAAAAGCGGAATTAAGTACGCTGTGTGATGATGGAGATCCTTGATGACGAATCAGGAATAGTGAATGAGCAGACAAATATCACGGATGGTACACCAGATAGGGAAAATGTAGATGAAACCCCTTTTGCTCAGGTGCTGTGTAGCGCTGCACAAAGATCCATATGAGCGGGGCCTGGGTGCTGTGTAATTAGTACACAAAGAACCAATTACTAGGGTGCTGAATAAACACAAAGATCCATTTTTGGAGCTGGTTCTCCCGGTGCTGTGATTTATTCAAAGAACCAAATCTTGCAAGAATTAAGATATGATTTGTCGACATTAGAAATACTTTAATATATGTAACGATTTTGTAACGATCATCCTGCAAAAGGTCTGCTCGTTCTTTTTCCTTTGAGTCGTAAATTCCTGTTGAATTCTCATTAAAATGCGGAATTAAGTACGCTGTGTGATGATGGAGATCCTTGATGACGAATCAGGAATAGGGAATGAGCAAACAAATATCACGGATGCTGCGGCTAGAGCAGTGGAAGCGATTTTTGAATTGTTCAATGATTATTCGATATTGTTATGACTTTTTGTCAATAGGTATACTAAGTGGCCATGAGGTAGCCTGTTGCTATGTACAGTTTTATTCTATTGTTGATTATACCACATAGCTGTGGTGATAAAGGAAATGTTCGTTTAAATAGATGATTATGATAGGACCATGACTATAAAATCATGATGATTATTATGAATGATATCATAGGGTTCAAATGCAGAATGATTGCATGAACTTGGGAAAGAACTTTCAAGCCCTATGGGATAAATTGGGTATTACAAGCGATGGAGTTTCAAAATTTAGCATGATTGAAGGAATTTGACAGTCCCATTACAGGAGTTTTACGAAATTTATATTGCCAAGAGATTTTGGGTACTATTAAAAGGAAAATGATGAGATATTTTTCCTAAAGAACTTTAATATCTGGCATCCATTTTGGCTGTCTCACGAATGAAGGATGAGTTGCCTTTAGTGGTTGCAAAGAAAAATTTGTGGAGACCAGGCAAAATGGGAAAATATGTCAGATATGACCCTAGGACAGGACGGCGATTCATCAATTGACATGAGGTACGAATCCGAGGTGACGACCGATGAAATTCGATCTCAGTCAATGGATGGACCTGTCCTGACATCATTGGGGAAAGGGCTTATGCAAGGAGTCATTCAAAATGATTAATTTGATTTATTGATGAATATTGATGAATTAATTGAAATTGAATAATTGATTGAATTGTTAATTGATTGAATCTAATTGATTGAATTTAATTGCATAAATTGAACTGAATAAATTGAATTGAATATATTGATTGTTTGATTGATGAAAATGCGGTCTCAAGAAAGAAGCTTTGATATCTTTGCGAGATATTATCAATGTGGAGACAACCTGGGAAAATTGAGCAAGGTGGTGAGTTTATATACAGATATATATGTGCGGTTACCATTGTGTGATTTCCCCGTCAAACAGAGCGGACACCTGAGGATTCACCCACTTCATACTGACCCTCCGGCTCATCTGCAAATACTGATCTGTGAGATTGGATTGTGCAAAAGCCACAGCTGAGGGAGATTCTCTGGAAATCACCGTGCGAACAGGTGGAGAGATCCTTCCTGGAGGTACGAGTGAAGCTTTAGAGGAACCTGGAACAAGCTACAACACATCCAACGCTACTTTGATAAAAGGCAGAATGGGAAATGGAGCCTGCAAGAACACACAAGGACAACCAGAGATTCCACAAAAAGGTACTTGTACACATCATATGTACGACCGTTATGGTGCCGAAGCTATAAGGCAGGTCGAGAATTGGTATTTGTGGACAAAGGGACATGATGAGGAGTTTCCAAGAGATGGTACATTTGAGCGAAGTCGATTGGAAAGATTGGAACAAAGATTGAAAGCCAGGAAGAGACAGAATCTAACGGTAGACTGGCTTGCATTCCATCTTTGGGATGGTGAATCCAGACAACGGGAACAGCAAGAACGGATAACGGAACTAGAACTTAAAATAAAAAGGATACAGGATACAGTGGAGGAGACAAATGCACAACTGCCCTCGAAATTAGGAATGAAAGTCACAGTTGTCCCATCTGATTTCCAGTTGTCTCCCCAAAAAGGACGGTACAGAGAATTTTTTCGTGTTTCAGGAGATAACGAGAGATTGCAGTGGCAACTCAGGGATGTAGAGATGCAGCCCAGCAATACAAGTGCACAGGCGCACAGATCAGACAACGACAGAAACCGGTGTTTCGAGTGTGGAAAGATGGGACATTGGAGAAGAAGATGTCCGTATGTCAACAGGAAGACAAGGTCATGGGGCAAACCAAGATCAAGGGTACCAGTGCTTACCGGTACCTCAGACAATGATTAGGCCTTCATTGCTGCAAATCCCAAATGATGATTGGCCTCAACAGATTCGATTACTGGACAAACATGAACAACTGTCAATGATTCTTGTGTCTGAAAAGTTTTCAGAGCAAGAATGATTCATTTTTCTTTTTGCTTGTTAACAAATTAATAATTAATTGATAAAATGCCAAAATTGGATCTTCTATTTTGGGCACAGCAATTTTAAATTTACAAAGTTTGGAACAATTGCGTTGCAATTGTTGGCAAACCAAGTAACAAGAGTCACATGATGATCAGGTGGGAATTTCGGACTATTGTTCCGCACGATTGATAGGTCAATGGTCGACTGACATGCAAATGGGTGTGTAGTCAAAATTTGGATAGATTATTGTGAAGGCAGAAAGGGTAATTTCAATATGACATCATAAGGGTTTTCTAAGAATGGACTTCTGGTTTATTTGTCTATAAGCATTTTGAATTTGATTGACAAATTTTATGAAATTGAAATAAAATTGACACCCATCTGATCTGTAAATAATGGTTCCAACGCAAACAAATATGCATAATGCATGTGTGTGTGTGTTTTTGTGTATCAATCTTACAAGATTGTTGACACCGACAGTGTGCCTGTCTGGAAATGGATAGTTATATGTGGATGGGATTGGGATATGTGGATGGGATTGAATATCCAGAGAATCCGTAAAATAAAATAGAAATATAATTTGATTATGAACATTATCTCTTTTGTCAAGGGAAATGGAATATAAAAAAAATTTGATGTGCTGGGTTATGAGCAGCCATTAATTAATAGTAAAATTGTGAGTAATTTTGGGATTCCATTTTTGATAGAATGTATATGAGAATAACATCTATTTATGGATATGAGCTTCATAAAAGGAAATGAGGAAGTACAAAATCATCCAAATTTGGGAGAGGTCTTACACTGACTTCCCAGAATACTCTGCTCATGGATTTTATATATATAAACTTGAATTTTATCAGCATATAAATTGTGCTGTATGTATGGATGTGTTTTAGGCATAGATGATATGGGAAAAGAGTAAAGAAAATTTTGCTGGTTTGAACTATTGTGGGTTTTTCAGTTCTGGAGTTTAAACAAAGTCACTGGTTAACAGATGAGAAAGGATAGTAAATAAATTATTCTCTGCTGGGCAAATTAAGTACGATATTACTAAGACTTATGAGAGCTATTGTTCCGCCTTACAGCAGTGGAAAATTATTGGAAAAAATTAGATCCAACATAATGAATCTATAAAAGAATGTGATAGGGATAATATCCTCAATTTGTACTAATTATTTGATTGTGGGTAAAGGAATTAAGTCATCGTAGTGGATTGTTAACAGCAGCCTGAAAATGTCCTGAGAGTGTGCATCCATGTAATCAGAAATCCCAGATTTGTTTTTACAAACAACATTTTGGTAGAGGTCTTGTGTGGAACACTTCCTTGGTAGATAAAAACGGTACTGCATGCTGGCAGCCACTTTTGCGGCCAGTTAGGCCAAACAAATTGAGAGGAAATTGTAGTTAAATACGTAAGTTACACATGGCTATTTGTAAAAAAGGAAATTTGTTGAGATGGGAAACATTTTTTCGAAGGTTTATTAAGGTGTTATAATATGACATGTGGCAAGGCAAACTATTGGATGGGAAAATTAGATCTGGCTATAGAATAAATTTATTGACCCCTTGAAGTTAATCCTTCGAATCATTGTTTCACTGGCATTTTTGTTCAAATTGGAAATAGTTTGGTAGAGCTTTGGTTAAAACCTTTGGTTGCGGTATCTTGGAACGAATTGATAAACCATAGGAGATTGATAAGAATAGAAACAAATATGGACCCAAAATAGAAAGTTGGATTCATGCCTCTCATTGCAAGCAAGCACATGGGGCTAAGGTGGACGATCCCACAGAAAATGAGGCTGCACCTAGCAGCCCAGCAGAACATTCAGTGGTAGAAAAATGATAGTCATGATTTACAGTCATTTGAATTACATTTTAACACCCCTTGCATTGATAAACATTACATTTTCAACATGTGATATTCCTACTTGGAATAGTGACATTTATTTGCCTACATGACATACAATTACCTGCTGATATTAATACAGCATGAGTGAAAAAATGTATCACAACTACACTCATGATCAGGGGATTGAGTTCAACCCCGGGAGATAGGGGGATCAGGGTAAGACAAATAATCTGATTATGTTACATATTAAGGGATTTTCTTTATTTACCTTTTAGGAAGCTTGTTAGTTTGGTATATAATGTTAAATGTCATCGACATATAACTATGTCATAGATATGAATATATACAAGGAGTAGCAGACTTGTTTGTTGGTTTAGTAGTTATATTGGCAATTGTTTTAGTGGTGGCTTGCTTGAAAGCCTTAGTGACGGTGTGTTTGAATAAGGTAACCAACAACACGATGATAACGCATGAAGTGACAAATGAGGAAAGAAATGTGGAACCAGAAAAGGAAGACTTTTATGGCGACATAAATACTGAGATTAAAAGACTAAATCAAGTGATGTTGCAAATGAATACAGTAGAATTAAGATAATGGCATAACGACAATGTTATGAGTTGTGTCAATTACAATATCAATGAACTCATATCACCACGAGTGACACACTGTTAGGAAAAAAAAAAAAAAAAAAAGAGGGAAAAGAAAAAGTGGAGAGGAATTATGGTAATAATACATTATGCTTAATTTGTTGGTTTGGGAAAATTGTTGTTGGGAATTAGGTATTCCCGTGTGTGATTGTAATCATATACAATGCTATTCTTAGTTTAGTAATAAAATACATACCTGATTGAATATTATTTGTGTGACGCATATAAATGAATATAACTTTTTGTGTTAAGGAAAAACAACAAATTGTTGAATGTGAAACTGTCGGAAGATATACATGATTATGCTGATTTCATGGTAAGATGTACCCTATCTGATTCAGTGTGTGCGGAAAGCAGATTCAGATATGACTGAGCATAAGGATAAGACGAGATCACATTTTGGAGGGATTGCTAACGGAATTGGGAAGAAGAAAGAAAGAAAATTTGTGGCTAAAAAATGAAGTTAATCGTGGCATACACCCTCTTTCTCAAAGAATGATGAAGACATTCTCCCGTGTAACTTGGAGATGAATGCTTACCTTCACCAAGGAAATTTATGTGACCATTTGCCTGGATCACACTGCAACATATGAAAGAAAGGCGATCACTTACTCTTGTTCGAAGACTTCGAACATTCACCATATCAGAAGTTGCAGGACAACGACATTTTACCTGCAACCTCTGTGAAATGCGGGGACATATGTTATTACTTCACCAACGTCCGGGGAACCAGCATGGAGCTGCAAAAAACGGCTGTGCCCTTGTCACAACAGCTGTGCACGATTCTGCTGGATTGCTCCTGGTAAGGACCATGAATGACCTGAACACCATGGTCCCAACATCATTGTGGATGCATCCGGCATCCCTGTTCCACATCTTGCTGGCCAATCAATGTCACACCAATACTTGCTGCCCACTCACAATAAGGGAGGAGGCAAGTCAACTACAACTGGGTGAAGGCCTTGTTCAGGAATTACTATGGTTTACAGCAAAAAGTGGCAAGAATGCTACAAGGAGAGCAGGGTCAGTCTATGACTCCGCAATGTTACCACAACAGCGAAATCCTACACGAAGTAGTGCAGGAGCTATGAAGACATTAGGAGAAAATGTTTCATACCTGGATTCAAACACAAGTGATCAGCCCTTCCTTTCAAACAAAGTCAACATTTGTGTGGAGGCAAACGTTTTTGCCAGATGGTGCAGATGCTTTACAAAACTTGAAAATGAAGTGAAATTGTTGTATCTTGGTGATGGTGAAGTGTTGTTTTGAAAATATATTTGTGATGCAAATGCAATAGATTGAACAATATGGAAGGAGTCAATGACCAACGAAATGTTTTGTGATTCTTGCAGGATGACGGTGTATGCCTAAGGGAATTTGATTACCAAAGTTATGATTATTTACTTATACTTGTAATGATGTTTACTTGTAGTGATTGATTGTTTACTTATATTGATGTTTAGATTAATGGTTAATATAAACAAAAACAAAAAGATGAGGGAATTGTGGAAGTGTAATTCAGTGTAACTTATTAATTGGCACTGGTAACTTATTGGTTGACCTAGTAACAAAGCAGATGCATTTTACATGCAAACTCTGTGGGGGACGGGTTTGTAAATGAGTTAGGAATGTGCACGAACATGATGGTCTCTTGAAACACCTGGTCACAGCCCCAGGCTGGAGCACCCCCCTATTGTTTGATAAAAGGAACTCACAGCAGGGGGGGGCTAGCTGGCGCCAGGAAGGCGACCGGTGACGTCGGCGGAGAGGAGATTACGAGTTCAGCGGACAGAGGATTAAGTCGAGTTGGTCCATATAAGCGGGAGCTGCGGCTGGAGTCGAGAGGACTTGCTGCGAGGAGCTCTGACGAACGGGACCATGGCGGAGGAACATCAGCCGAACGAAAAAGGACCATGGAAAAGAGTTAATCTCAGCCATTGAATAATGCGGTATTATTTGGTAAATGGAATCAAGTGAATAACCAGTTAATAAACCAGACCTTTTGTAAAACCTGTTTCCGACCATTGGCGTCTTGAGTCTCACCCTCCACTTCCGCGACAGTAGCCAGCCCAGAGAGGAGATTCCGCTCATATGCTAGGGAGACTCCCTCTAGCTCTTCTCAAAGAGTTGTACTCGTAAAAACTATTTATTTTTGTTATTTTCGCTGGTATTTATTGTTGCCTGTCAAGTGTAAGCTTCTTGTTTTTATGTTGTTTTTTTAAGTTTAATGAATGTTTTTTTAGTTTAATGAATGTTTTTTAGTTTAATGAATGTTTTCTAGTTATATTCATGATAAAGTTCAATGTAAAACTTATTTTGCCAAACAGTTTCCTTCTACCGAAGTAGGTATTGCTCTGTGGTATTTTACTATAATTAAGTGGACTTCAGGCTGTTATTAAGCTTTAACAAGTACAGAGGGTGCCCTTCCCATGTACCTACTTTCAATGGATGAAGTGTGTGTGTGTGTGTGTGTGTGTGTGTGTGTGTGTGTGTGTGTGTGTGTGTGTGTGCGTGTGTGTGCGTGTGCGTGTGTGGCATTTTTTTGTGTAATTATACTGGAGCTTTCTAATGTGGAATGTGATACACCAAAATCATCATCATCATCATCTCTTGAGTTGATTTGGTTATGGGAGAGGGAGGGAAGTATACCCGCTCACTACGGGGGTGACAGGAAGAGTCATTCCTCTCTGGGATATATAGAATACAGTAGATCTAGGGTCAGGCCTCAACAACATCGGGGGTGTGTTCATTGACCACGATTCTTGTGGAGAGCTCGTCAAGTGGTTTAAGCATTCATGCAAGCATTCCATTCAAAACCGTTAACAAGGAACGGCTGGCTTGGCAAGCGCTAGCTAGCTGCTTGGTAACTGAACACACCCTGGGTTTTCTCCCTTTCAGTTTAGTGTTAAACAGCAGAAGTGACTGTTTCAAAAGGTGCCCTTATAGGGTGCTCTTACTGTATGGGATGCTCTTACCAAAATGGCATGATAAGCTATTTATACATGTTAACACCCCGTTTGTTCAAGGGGAAACCCCTTGGGGGAGACGGGATATTATTAGTATAACTATTGTTTTATAGTAACATAAATATTAGATTTTTGTTATTCGAAGCGGCCTTGCACAGGAGAAGGCGGTGAGCATGGGAGAGGGAGGCGAGCATGGGAGAAGGCAGTGAGCATGGGAGAAGGCAGTGAGCATGGGAGAAGGCAGTGAGCATGGGAGAGGGAGGCGAGCATGGGAGAAGGTGGTGAGCAGGGGAGAGTGGCGAGCAATGGAGACTGGCGAGCATGGGAGAGGGCAGCGAGCAAGGGAGAAGGCGGGGAGCATGGGAGAGGGAGGCGAGCATGGGAGAAGGCAGTGAGCATGGGAGAGGGAGGCGAGCATGGAAGAAGGCAGTGAGCATGGGAGAGGGAGGCGAGCATGGGAGAAGGCGGTGAGCATGGGAAAAAGTGGTGAGCATGGGAGAAGGCGGTGAGTAAGGGAGAGGGCGGTGAGCATGGGAGAAGGCGGTGAGCATGGGAAAAGGCGGTGAGCATGGGAGAGGGAAGCGAGCATGGGAGAGGGAGGCGAGCATGGGAGAAGGCGGTGAGCATGGGAGAGTGGCGAGCACGGGAGAGGGCAGCGAGCACGGGAGAGGGCAGCGAGCAAGGGAGAAGGCGGTGGGCATGGGAGAGGGAAGTGAGCAAGGGAGAGGGAGGCGAGCATGGGATAAGGCGGTGAGCATGGGAGAGTGGCGAGCATGGGAGAAGGCGGTGAGCATGGGAGAGGGAGGCAAACATGGGAGAAGGCGGTGAGCATGGGAGAGTGGCGAGCAAGGCAGAAGGCGGTGAGCATGGGAGAGGGAGGTGAGGATGGGAGAAGGCAGTGAGCATGGGAGAGTGGCGAGCATGGGAGAGGGCGGCGAGCATGGGAGAAGGCGGTGAGCATGGGAGAGGGAGTCAATCAAGGGAGAAGGCGGTGAGCATGGGAGAGGACGGCGAGCAAGGGAGAGGGAGAGGGCGGCCAGCACGGGAGAGGGCGGCCAGCACGGGAGAGGGCGGCGAGCAGGGGAGAGGGTGGCGAGCACGGGAGAGGGCGGCTAGTGCGGGAGAGGGCAGCTAGCGGGGGAGAGGACGGCCAGTGCAGGAGAGGGCAGCCAGCGTGGGAGAGGGCGGAGAGCATGGGAGAGGAAGGCCAGCGTGGGAGAGGAAGGCCAGCGTGGGACAGGAAGGCCAGCGTGGGACAGGAAGGCCAGCGTGGGACAGGAAGGCGAGCACGGGAGAGGGCGGCGAGCACGGGAGAGGGCGGCGAGCACGGGAGAGGACGGCCAGCACGGGAGAGGACGGCCAGCACGGGAGAGGGCAGCCAGCGTGGGAGAGGGCGACAAGCATGGAAAGGGCAGCTAGCATTGGAGGAGCGGCGAGCATGGGAGAGGGCGGTGAGCATGGGAGAGGGCGGTGAGCATGGGAGAGGGCGGCGAGCATGGGAGAGGGCGGCGAGCATGGGAGAGGGCGGCGAGCATGGGAGAGGGCGGCGAGCATGGGAGAGGGCGGCGAGCATGGGGGGCGGCGAGTGCAGGAGAGAGTGGCGAGCATGGAAAGTGCGGCGAGCATGGGGAGGGCAGTGAGCATGGAAGAGGATGGTGAGCGAGGAAGAGGATGGCGAGCAGCGACAGGGAGGCAGGCAGGGTGAGGGTGGTGAGTGTGGGAGAGGGAGGCGAGCATGGAAAGGGCAGCGAGCATGGGAGAGGTTGGCGAGCATTTGAGAGGGTGGCGAGCATGGAGGAGGGCGGCGAGCATGGAGGAGCAGTGAGCATGGAAGAGGATAGCGAGCGAGGAAGAGGATGGTGAGCAGCAACAGGGAGGCAGGCAGGGTGAGGGTCATGAGTGCAGGAGAGGGAGGGGAGCATGGTAGAGGATGCCGAGCATGGGAGAGGGAGGCAAGCATAGGAGAGGGTGGCGAGCATGGGAGAGGGCGGCAAGCATGGGAGAGGGCGGCAAGCATGGGAGAGGGCGGCGAGCATGGAGGTCAGCGAGCATGGGGGGGGGGGGGCTGTGAGTGTGGGAGAGAGTGGCGAGCATGGAAAGGGCAGCGAGCATGGGTGAGGGCGGTGAGCATGGAGAGGGCAGTGAGTGTGGGAGAGGACAGCGAGCATGGGTGGGCGGTCAGTGTGGGAGTGAGTGGCGAGCATGAAAAGGGCAGCGAGCATGGGAGTGGGGGTGAGCATGGGATAGGGCAGCGAGCATGGAGGAGGGCGGCGAGCATGGAGAGGTCGGCGAGCATGGAGAGGTCGGCGAGCAAGGAGAGGTCGGCGAGCATGGAGAGGTCGGCAAGTGCTGGAGGCCGGTGAATGCTGGAGAGGCCGGCGAGTGCGGGAGAGGACAGCAAGCATGGAGAGGGTGGTGACTGTGGGAGAGGATGGCGAGCATGGAAAGGGTGGTGAGCACGGGAGAGGGAGTCGAGCACAGGAGAGGTCTGTGACCATGGAGAGGGTGGCGAGTGTGGAAGAGGGCGGTGAGCAGGGAGAGGGCAGAGAGCAGAGAAAGTGCAGAGAGGGCGGCAAGCACTGGAGAGGGCTGCGAGCATGGAAGAGGGTGGCGAGCATGGAAGAGGGTGGCGAGCATGGAAGAGGGTGGCGAGTGAGTGTGAGGGCTGCAAGCAGCGAGAGAGGGGTGAGCAGGGAGACGGCGGTGAGCAGGGAGACGGCGGCGAGCAGGGAGACGGCGGCGAGCAGGGAGACGGCGGCGAGAAGGGAGACGGCGGCGAGAAGGGAGACGGCGGCGAGAAGGGAGACGGCGGCGAGAAGGGAGACGGCGGCGTGCAGGGAGACGGCGGCGAGCAGGGAGACGGCGGCGAGCAGGGAGACGGCGGCGAGCAGGGAGACGGCGGCGAGCAGGGAGACGGCGGCGAGCAGGGAGACGGCGGCGAGCAGGGAGACGGCGGCGAGCAGGGAGACGGCGGCGAGAAGGGAGACGGCGGCGAGAAGGGAGACGGCGGCGAGCAGGGAGACGGCGGCGAGAAGGGAGACGTCGGCGAGAAGGGAGACGGCGGCGAGAAGGGAGATGGCGACGAGCATGGAGAGGGCGACGAGCATGGAGAGGGCGGCAAGTGCGGGAGAGGGCATCGATCATGGAGAGGGCGGCGAGCATGGAGAGGGCAGCGAGCCTGGAGAGGGCGGTGAGCATGTAGAGGGCGGCGAGTGCAGGAGAGGGCAGCAAGCACGGAGAGGGCGGCAAGCACGGAGAGGGCGGCGAGCATGGAGAGGGCGGCGAGCATGGAGAGGAAGGCGAGCATGGAGAGGAAGGCGAGCATGGGGAGCAAGTGAGCATGGAGAGGGCAGCGAGTGCAGGAGAGGGTAGTGAGCATGGAGAGGGCGGCGAGTGCGGGAGAGGGCAGCGAGCAGGGAGATGGTGGCAAGTGTGGGAGAGGGCAGCGGGCATGGAGAGGGCAGCGAGCATGGAGAGAGCGGCGAGCATGGAGAGGGTGGCGAGTGCGGGAGAGGGCAGCGAGTGCGGGAGAGGGCAGCGAGCATGGAGATGGCGGCGAGTGCGGGAGAGGGCGGCGAGCATGGAGAGGGCAGTGAGCATCGAGAGGGCAGTGAGCATGGAGAGGCCGGCGAGTGCGGGAGAGCACAGTGAGCACGGAGAGAGCGGCGAGCATGGAGAGGGCAGTGATCATGGAGAGGCCGGCGAGTGCGGGAGAGCACAGCGAGCACGGAGAGAGCGGCGAGCATGGAGAGGACAGCGAGTGCGGGAGAGGGCAGCGAGCATGGAGAGGGCGGCGAGCATGGAGAGGGCGGCGAGCATGGAGAGGGCGGCGAGCATGGAGAGGACAGCAAGTGCGGGAGAGGGCAGCGAGCATGGAGAGGGCAGCTGGCATTGAGAGGGCAGCTGGCATTGAGGGCGGCGAGCATGGAGAGGGCAGCTGGCATTGAGAGGGCGGCGAGCATGGAGAGGGCGGCGAGCATGGAGAGGGCGGCGAGCATGGAGAGGGCGGCGAGCATGGAGAGGGCGGCGAGCATGGAGAGGGCGGCGAGCATGGAGAGGGCGGCGAGTGCGGGAGAGGACAGCGAGCATGGAGAGAGTGGCGAGCATGGGAGAGGGCGGCGAGCAAGGCAGAAGGCGGTGAGCATGGGAGAGGGAGGTGAGCAAGGGATAGGGAGGCGAGCATGGGAGAAGGCAGTGAGCATGGGAGAGTGGCGAGCATGGGAGAGGGCGGCGAGCAAGGCAGAAGGCGGTGAGCATGGGAGAGGGAGGTGAGCAAGGGATAGGGAGGCGAGCATGGGAGAAGGCAGTGAGCATGGAGAGGTCGGCGAGCATGGAGAGGTCGGCGAGCAAGGAGAGGTCGGCGAGCATGGATAGGTCGGCAAGTGCTGGAGGCCGGTGAATGCTGGAGAGGCCGGCGAGTGCGGGAGAGGACAGCAAGCATGGAGAGGGTGGTGACTGTGGGAGAGGATGGCGAGCATGGAAAGGGTGGTGAGCACGGGAGAGGGAGTCGAGCACAGGAGAGGTCTGTGACCATGGAGAGGGTGGCGAGTGTGGAAGAGGGCGGCGAGCAGGGAGACGGCGGCGAGCAGGGAGACGGCGGCGAGCAGGGAGACGGCGGCGAGCAAGGAGACGGCGGCGAGCAGGGAGACGGCGGCGAGCAGGGAGACGGCGGCGAGAAGGGAGACGGCGGCGAGAAGGGAGACGGCGGCGAGCAGGGAGACGGCGGCGAGAAGGGAGACGGCGGCGAGAAGGGAGACGGCGACGAGCATGGAGAGGGCGACGAGCATGGAGAGGGCGACGAGCATGGAGAGGGCGGCAAGTGCGGGAGAGGGCATCGATCATGGAGAGGGCGGCGAGCATGGAGAGGGCAGCGAGCCTGGAGAGGGCGGTGAGCATGTAGAGGGCGGCGAGTGCAGGAGAGGGCAGCAAGCACGGAGAGGGCGGCAAGCACGGAGAGGGCGGCGAGCATGGAGAGGGTGGCGAGCATGGAGAGTAAGGCGAGCATGGAGAGGAAGGCGAGCATGGGGAGCAAGTGAGCATGGAGAGGGCAGCGAGTGCAGGAGAGGGTAGTGAGCATGGAGAGGGCGGCGAGTGCGGGAGAGGGCAGCGAGCAGGGAGATGGTGGCAAGTGTGGGAGAGGGCAGCGGGCATGGAGAGGGCAGCGAGCATGGAGAGAGCGGCGAGCATGGAGAGGGTGGCGAGTGCGGGAGAGGGCAGCGAGTGCGGGAGAGGGCAGCGAGCATGGAGATGGCGGCGAGTGCGGGAGAGGGCGGCGAGCATGGAGAGGGCAGTGAGCATCGAGAGGGCAGTGAGCATGGAGAGGCCGGCGAGTGCGGGAGAGCACAGCGAGCACGGAGAGAGCGGCGAGCATGGAGAGGGCAGTGATCATGGAGAGGCCGGCGAGTGTGGGAGAGCACAGCGAGCACGGAGAGAGCGGCGAGCATGGAGAGGACAGCGAGTGCGGGAGAGGGCAGCGAGCATGGAGAGGGCGGCGAGCATGGAGAGGGCAGCTGGCATTGAGAGGGCGGCGAGCATGGAGAGGGCGGCGAGCATGGAGAGGACAGCGAGTGCGGGAGAGGGCAGCGAGCATGGAGAGGGCAGCTGGCATTGAGAGGGCAGCTGGCATTGAGAGGGCGGCGAGCATGGAGAGGGCAGCTGGCATTGAGAGGGCGGCGAGCATGGAGAGGGCGGCGAGCATGGAGAGGGCGGCGAGCATGGAGAGGGCGGCGAGCATGGAGAGGGCGGCGAGCATGGAGAGGGCGGCGAGCATGGAGAGGGCGGCGAGCATGGAGAGGGCGGCGAGTGCGGGAGAGGACAGCGAGCATGGAGAGAGTGGCGAGCATGGGAGAGGGCGGCGAGCAAGGCAGAAGGCGGTGAGCATGGGAGAGGGAGGTGAGCAAGGGATAGGGAGGCGAGCATGGGAGAGTGGCGAGCATGGGAGAGGGCGGCGAGCATGGGAGAGGGCGGCGAGCATGGGAGAAGGCGGTGAGCATGGGAGAGGGAATCAATCAAGGGAGAAGGCGGTGAGCATGGGAGAGGGCAGCGAGCAAGGGAGAGGGCGGCGAGCACGGGAGAGGGCGGCCAGCACGGGAGAGGGCGGCGACCACGGGAGAGGGCGGCGACCACGGGAGAGGGCGGCGAGCACGGGAGAGGACGGCTAGTGTGGGAGAGGGCAGCTAGCGGGGGAGAGGACGGCCAGTGCAGGAGAGGGCAGCCAGCGCGGGAGAGGGCGGAGAGCATGGGAGAGGAAGGCCAGCGCGGGAGAGGAAGGCCAGCGTGGGACAGGAAGGCCAGCGTGGGAGAGGATGGCGAGCACGGGAGAAGGCGGCGAGCACGGGAGAGGACGGCCAGCACGGGAGAGGGCAGCCAGGATTGGAGGAGCGGCGAGCATGGGAGAGGGCGGCGAGCATGGGAGAGGGCGGCGAGCATGGGAGAGGGCGGCGAGCATGGGAGAGGGCGACAAGCATGGAAAGGGCAGCTAGCATTGGAGGAGCGGCGAGCATGGGAGAGGGCGGCGAGCATGGGAGAGGGCGGCGAGCATGGGAGAGGGCGGCGAGCATGGGAGAGGGCGGCGAGCATGGGGGGCGGCGAGTGCAGGAGAGAGTGGCGAGCATGGAAAGTGCGGCGAGCATGGGGAGGGCAGTGAGCATGGAAGAGGATGGTGAGCGAGGAAGAGGATGGCGAGCAGCGACAGGGAGGCAGGCAGGGTGAGGGTGGTGAGTGTGGGAGAGGGAGGCGAGCATGGAAAGGGCAGCGAGCATGGGAGAGGTTGGCGAGCATTTGAGAGGGCGGCGAGCATTGAGGAGGGCGGCGAGCATTGAGGAGGGCGGCGAGCATGGAGGAGCAGTGAGCATGGAAGAGGATAGCGAGCGAGGAAGAGGATGGCGAGCAGCAACAGGGAGGCAGGCAGGGTGAGGGTCATGAGTGCAGGAGAGGGAGGGGAGCATGGTAGAGGATGCCGAGCATGCGGGAGGAAGGCAAGCATAGGAGAGGGTGGCGAGCATGGGAGAGGGCGGCAAGCATGGGAGAGGGCGGCAAGCATGGGAGAGGGCGGCGAGCATGGAGGTCAGCGAGCATGGGGGGGGGGGAGCTGTGAGTGTGGGAGAGAGTGGCGAGCATGGAAAGGGCAGCGAGCATGGGTGAGGGCGGTGAGCATGGAGAGGGCAGTGAGTGTGGGAGAGGACAGCGAGCATGGGTGGGCGGTCAGTGTGGGAGTGAGTGGCGAGCATGAAAAGGGCAGCGAGCATGGGAGAGGGGGTGAGCATGGGAGAGGGCAGCGAGCATGGAGGAGGGCGGCAAGCATGGAGAGGTCGGCGAGCATGGAGAGGTCGGCGAGCAAGGAGAGGTCGGCGAGCATGGAGAGGTCGGCAAGTGCTGGAGAGGCCGGTGAATGCTGGAGAGGCCGGTGAATGCTGGAGAGGCCGGTGAATGCTGGAGAGGCCGGCGAGTGCGGGAGAGGACAGCAAGCATGGAGAGGGTGGTGACTGTGGGAGAGGATGGCGAGCATGGAAAGGGTGGTGAGCACGGGAGAGGGAGTCGAGCACAGGAGAGGTCTGTGAGCATGGAGAGGGTGGCGAGTGTGGAAGAGGGCGGTGAGCAGGGAGAGGGCAGAGAGCAGGGAAAGTGCAGAGAGGGCGGCAAGCACTGGAGAGGGCTGCGAGCATGGAAGAGGGTGGCGAGTGAGTGAGAGGGCAGCAAGCAGCGAGAGAGGGGTGAGCAGGGAGACGGCGGTGAGCAGGGAGACGGCGGCGAGCAGGGAGACGGCGGCGAGAAGGGAGACGGCGGCGTGCAGGGAGACGGCGGCGTGCAGGGAGACGGCGGCGAGAAGGGAGACGGCGGCGAGCAGGGAGACGGCGGCGAGCAGGGAGACGGCGGCGAGCAGGGAGACGGCGGCGAGCAGGGAGACGGCGGCGAGCAGGGAGACGGCGGCGAGCAGGGAGACGGCGGCGAGCAGGGAGACGGCGGCGAGCAGGGAGACGGCGGCGAGAAGGGAGACGGCGGCGAGAAGGGAGACGGCGGCGAGAAGGGAGACGGCGGCGAGAAGGGAGACGGCGGCGTGCAGGGAGACGGCGGCGAGCAGGGAGACGGCGGCGAGCATGGAGAGGGCGGCGAGCAGGGAGAGAGCGGCGAGCAGGGAGAGAGCGGCGAGCAGGGAGAGGACGGCGAGCAGGGAGAGGACGGCGAGCAGGGAGAGGACGGCGAGCAGGGAGAGGACGGCGAGCAGGGAGAGGACGGCGAGCAGGGAGAGGACGGCGAGCAGGGAGAGGACGGCGAGCAGGGAGAGGACGGCGAGCAGGGAGAGGACGGCGAGCAGGGAGAGGGGGGCGAGCAGGGAGAAGGCGGCGAGCGTGGAGAGGGCGGCGAGCGTGGAGAGGGCGGCGAGCGTGGAGAGGGCGGCGAGCGTGGAGAGGGCGGCGAGCGTGGAGAGGGCGGCGAGCATGGAGAGGGCGGCGAGCATGGAGAGGACGGCGAGCATGGAGAGGGCGGCGAGTGCGGGAGAGGACGGCGAGCATGGAGAGAGTGGCGAGCATGGAGAGAGTGGCGAGCATGGAGAGAGTGGCGAGCATGGAGAGAGTGGCGAGCATGGAGAGAGTGGCGAGCATGGAGAGGGCGGCGAGTGCGGAGAGGGCGGCGAGTGCGGGAGAGGCGGCTAGCATTGAGAGTGCGGCGAGCATGGAGAGGGCGGCGAGCATGGAGAGGGCGGCGAGTGCGGGAGAGGACAGCAAGCATGGAGAGGGTGGTGACTGTGGGAGAGGATGGCGAGCATGGAAAGGGTGGTGAGCACGGGAGAGGGAGTCGAGCACAGGAGAGGTCTGTGAGCATGGAGAGGGTGGCGAGTGTGGAAGAGGGCGGTGAGCAGGGAGAGGGCAGAGAGCAGGGAAAGTGCAGAGAGGGCGGCAAGCACTGGAGAGGGCTGCGAGCATGGACGAGGGTGGCGAGTGAGTGAGAGGGCAGCAAGCAGCGAGAGAGGGGTGAGCAGGGAGACGGCGGTGAGCAGGGAGACGGCGGCGAGCATGGAGGACGGCGAGTGCGGGAGAGGGCAGCGAGCATGGAGAGGGCGGCGAGCATGGAGAGGGCGGCGAGCATGGAGAGAGCAGCGGGCATGGAGAGAGCAGCTGGCATTGAGAGGGCGTCGAGCATGGAGAGGGCAGCTGGCATTGAGAGGGCGGCGAGCATGGAGAGGGCGGCTAGCATGGAGAGGGCGGCTAGCATGGAGAGGGCGGCTAGCATTGAGAGGGCGGCGAACATGGAGAGGGCGGCGAGCATGGAGAGGACGGCGAGCATGGAGAGGACGGCGAGCATGGAGAGGGCGGCGAGCATGGAGAGGGCGGCGAGCATGGAGAGGGAGGCGAGCATGGAGAGGGCGGCGAGCTTGGGAGAGGGCGGCGAGCGTGGGAGAGGGCGGCGAGCGTGGGAGAGGGCGGCGAGCGTGGGAGAGCAGGCAGGTACGAGGGTCGAGCGGCAGGTACGAGGGTCGAGCGGCAGGTACGAGGGTCGAGCGGCAGGTACGAGGGTCGAGCGGCAGGTACGAGGGTCGAGCGGCAGGTACGAGGGTCGAGCGGCAGGTACGAGGGTCGAGCGGCAGGTACGAGGGTCGAGCGGCAGGTACGAGGGTCGATCGGCAGGTTCGAGGGTCGATCGGCAGGTACGAGGGTCGATCGGCAGGTACGAGGGTCGAACGGCAGGTACGAGGGTCGAACGGCAGGTACGAGGGTCGAACGGCAGGTACGAGGGTCGAGCGGCAGGTACGAGGGTCGAGCGGAAGGTACGAGGGTCGAGCGGAAGGTACGAGGGTCAAGCGGCAGGTACGAGGGTCGAGCGGCAGGTACGAGGGTCGAGCGGCAGGTACGAGGGTCGAGCGGCAGGTACGAGGGTCGAGCGGCAGGTACGAGGGTCGAGCGGCAGGTACGAGGGTCGAGCGGCAGGTACGAGGGTCGAGCGGCAGGTACGAGGGTCGAGCGGCAGGTACGAGGGTCGAGCGGCAGGTACGAGGGTCGAGCGGCAGGTACGAGGGTCGAGCGGCAGGTACGAGGGTCGAGCGGCAGGTACGAGGGTCGAGCGGCAGGTACGAGGCCCGAGCGGCAGGTACGAGGGTCGAGCGGCAGGTACGAGGGTCGAGCGGCAGGTACGAGGGTCGAGCGGCAGGTACGAGGGTCGAGCGGCAGGTACGAGGGTAGAGCGGCAGGTACGAGGGTCGAGCGGCAGGTGAGAACGCTGAGCAGCAGATGGGAGGGCCGAGCAACAGGTGCGAGGGTCATGGTACAGGATCTAATCATAGAGCGAGCGACAGGATCATGGGGCAAAGAAGAGGAGCGAGGGGCGAGATTAGAGTGGGATCAGGTAGTGCAGAGGAGGATGAACTCCATGAGAATGTGGTGATCGTTTTGATGAGCACGAGCAAGACGAGTGTGTTGTCACCTCCAGTCGTTCGTTAGGCCTGGCTAACCGGTTCTTGAAAGACTTTATAGGCCAAAAACTTTCCACGGCCTTCCAGAAAAAGTGGGAATAATTGGGGCCGTTAAAGTGGGATTATTAAGAGTACAACAATGCATGTTATTCCATGCAGATAATATGGTGAATGGTATTTTTGGCTCAGGTACTGCAGTCAGGTATGCTCAGCACATTCTCATCGGGCAGGAGTTACCTGACGGTAGTATTGGCGGCAAATGTTTGAGCTGAGTCTGTTGAGTGACACGAGACATAAACTCAGAAACAAAAGGTGATCATGGAACGAAACATCTTAGACGCTTTGCACCGACACAACACACGTTACAGGTAGAAGGCTCACAGGTGAGGACGCGTTGCCCGCGTGCTGCGACGACCGAATCCCATCGGACTCCTTAGGAACGCGCGTGCCGGATCACGCGGAGCCAGCAGGTCTCATGCTCACGAATTACCGGGAAAAACAATAACGTAAACACCAAACGGAAACGGCACGAACACATCGCCGCCTTATGCCGTGTCTCGGGGTACTCACCGAGTAGTGTGCTCTGCACTTGGCTCGCGCACACCCGCTCCGGCTCAATCCCAGCGCCAGGGAGGGAAGGAGGGAGGGCCACGATCCGCCGGACCAGGCAATGCTCGGACAGCAGGTTTGGCGCAGCTCGGCGTTTCGACCGCCCTGACGTCAGGGCGCCGGGTGGGGCTGGGTGTGCGCGAGGAGGATGCCGAGTGGGTAACAGGTGAGGGGGGACATCGGGTTGGGGAGGGGGGGTCGGGCTGGGAAATATCGGGTGGGGGGGGGTCGGGTTGGGAAATATCGGGTTGGAGGGGGGGTCGGGTTGGGAATTATCGGGTTGGGGGGGGGTGTCGGGCCTGGAAATATCGGGTTGGGGGGGGGGTGTCGGGCTGGGAAATATCGGGTGGGGGGGGGGGGTCGGGTTGGGAAATGTCGGGTTGGGAAATATCGGGGGGGGGGGGGTCGGGTTGGGAAATATCGGGTGGGGGGGGGGTCGGGTTGGGAAATATCGGGTTGGGGGGAGGGTCGGGCTGGGAAATATCGGGTGGGGGGGGGGTCGGGCTGGGAAATATCGGGTGGGGGGGGTCGGGTTGGGAAATATCGGGTGGGGGGGGTCGGGTTGGGAAATATCGGGTGGGGGGGGTCGGGTTGGGAAATATCGGGTGGGGGGGGTCGGGTTGGGAAATATCGGGTGGGGGGGGGTCGGGTTGGGAAATATCGGGTTGGGGGGAGGGTCGGGCTGGGAAATATCGGGTGGGGGGGGGGTCGGGCTGGGAAATATTGGGTTGGGGGTCGGATTGGAGGATAACAGGTATGTGAGGGTGAGACCGGACCCGGCAGGTCTTGCCTCCGGATGGTGCCGCGTTGATGGAAATGAGATTACACAAGGTAAACGGTGCAAAAATCGGCAAAGACTGCGTAACGATCCCTTGATAAATCACAAAGTAAAGAAGAGAAAGAGGTTCCTCAGATTCGGACAGATTGTAAAAAATACAAAACGAGGATATGGATTTACCATTACAGGTCCAGGACTGTCGAAAGGAAGGTTCGTTTACACGTATTGGAGAAGTACGGAGCTGGGGTAGGGGGCGGGGGCGAGGAGGGGGTGGGAGGGGGGAGGTGCGGTTCTAATAGCGCGCTTTTTCTCCTCAATGTATTGAATATGCATCATTTTATTTCCCACTAAGTAGTTTACCTGTGTACATATCTTTTGTTCATTACATTGATTCTAAACAGATGAACTCACCCAAACAATCCTTCCACAAATACATTTCGTTCCAAATCGCAATGGCTGTACTGGCTGCACATACGACTACTAATACTACAACTACAACCACTACGACTACTAATACTACAACTACGACTTCTAATACTACCACTACTATGACTACTAATACGAATACTACAACTGCAACTATTATGACGACGAATACTACGACCACTACTACAACTACCACTACTATGACTACGAATACTACAACTACCACGACTAATACTACAACCACTACGACAACTACTACCACTATGACTACTAATACTACAACTACTACCTCTACAACTACTACGACTATCACGACTACTACTACCACTACCCCTACCTCCTAATCGCACTACTATCACAACTACATCAAATTTAAGCTTTAACGTCTCCAATTATCCCGACATGATTGTGGGGGGGGGGGACATTTTTGTCCAATGGTATTCTCGAACAGTCCAGTGATGCTGACATTCCATTCCGTTGTTGGCGATTTTGACATGAAATGGTCATTTGTTCAATGTACGAGCACAAGATCAGGTACTCTTCATGAAAAGCATCGAGGGGACTTCACCATCCACAAACTGATGCAAGCAGACGGGACACTCGGCTTAACGTCGTTGCGAGGGACGGCGCAAGTCGTGACGTAACGTCGTGTCGATAAGGCACCAATCCGATGGTTTATAGTGACGTCGGGATTCGAACCCAGACCCTCATCGATCCCAAACAATCTAACCCGCATCGTCCACTCATTCCCTTGTTTTCCGCTACTGATCTGAAGATTGAAATGAACACGTTTGATACACCTGTTGGTGCAACAGCACAAGTCTGGAAAGCCAGGTAACTAGACGGACCAAGGTGTGTTCGAGATAAACTCCCTCTGTATGACGTATGAGAGGACCGAACATCTAGGGAAGGTACTGCCCCCACCTCCCTCCCCCCCCCCCCCCCCCCACCGCCCTGATTGGTGTGCGCTCACGGCCCCGATCTCCCACTTGGCTACCTGCGCTTCCACCGTACATGAAGTGTAATTGATCGAATTAGGAATCCTCGCACATTAAAAGAAAATTATGCCCAAAGAAACAGCCTCGGCTTGCACTTAATGCATGGAATGACCTTTTCGTCCCTGCTCAGAACCTGCTGCTCCAGTTTGGAATTTTTAACCGATGAAGCCGATTCAATGTTTGCGCATGTCCGTCTGTCCGTCGCCAAATGAGGAAGAAGAACCCCAAGCAGCAACCGTGTTTAACTCGAAGGTTCCAAAGGGTAATTCCAACGGGTAATTCTAAAGGGTAATTCTAAAGGGTAATTCTAAAGGGTAATTCTAAAGGGTAATTCTAAAGGGTAATTCCTATGGATAATTCTAAACGGTACTTTTAAAGGGTACTTCTAAAGGGTAATGCTAAAGGGTAATTCTAAAGTGTAATTCCGAAGGGTAATTCTAAAGGGTAATTCTAAAGGGTAATTCTAAAGGGTAATTCTAAAGGGTAATTCTAAAGGGTAATTCTAAAGGGTAATTCTAAAGGGTAATTCTAAAGGGTAATTCTAAAGGGTAATTCTAAAGGGTAATTCCGAAGGATAATTCTAAAGTGTAATTCCAAAGGGTAATTCCGAAGGATAATTCTAAACGGTACTTCTAAAGTGTAATTCTAAAGGGTAATTCTAAAGGGTAATTCTAAAGGGTAATTCTAAAGGGTAATTCTAAAGGGTAATTCTAAAGGGTAATTCTAAAGGGTAATTCTAAAGGGTAATTCTAAAGGGTAATTCTAAAGGGTAATTCTAAAGGGTAATTCTAAAGGGTAATTCTAAAGGGTAATTCTAAAGGGTAATTCTAAAGGGTAATTCTAAAGGGTAATTCTAAAGTGTAATTCTAAAGGTTAATTCTAAAGGGTAATTCTAGAGGGTAATTCTAAAGGGTAATTCTAAAGGGTAATTCTAAGGTGTAATTCTAAACGGTACTTCTCAAGTGTAATTCTAAAGAGTAATTCCAAAGGGTAATTCCAAAGGGTAATTCCAAAGGGTAATTCCAAAGGGTAATTCCAAAGGGTAATTCCAAAGGGTAATTCCAAAGGGTAATTCTTAAGGGTAATTCCTAAGGATAATTCTAAACGGTACTTCTCAAGTGCAATTCTAAAGGGTAATTCCAAAGGGTAATTCCAAAGAGTAATTTTAAAGGGTAATTCCAAAGGGTAATTCTAAAGTGTAATTCTAAAGGGTAATTCTAAAGGGTAATTCTAAAGGGTAATTCTAAAGGGTAATTCTAAAGGGTAATTCTAAAGGGTAATTCTAAAGGGTAATTCTAAAGGGTAATTCTAAAGGGTAATTCTAAAGGGTAATTCTAAAGGGTAATTCTAAAGGGTAATTCTAAAGGGTAATTCTAAAGGGTAATTCTAAAGGGTAATTCTAAAGGGTAATTCTAAAGGGTAATTCTAAAGGGTAATTCTAAACGGTACTTCTAAACGGTACTTCTAAACGGTTTGTCATTAAAGGCGGCAAAAAGGGTTGGCGTCAGGAAGGGCATCCAGCTGTAAAACATTGCTTCAAAAAGGGGACCGAAAAACAACAACAACCACGGTTCCCGAAAAAGGCCAACCCCCGCTTTGCCGCATTTACTTTTACCGCTTACCGCTTAATTAGCGCTTTTACGCTTAATTACCTTAATTACCGCTTCATTACCGCTTAATTACCGCTTTGCGGGGAAAAATGGCCTCTAAAGGTGGTTTTACTTCTAAACGGTACTTCTAAAGTGTAATTCCAAAGGATAATTCTAAAGTGTAATTCTAAAGTGTAATTCCAAAGGATAATTCTAAAGGGTAATTCTAAAGGGTAATTCTAAAGGGTTATTCCTGAGGATAATTCTAAACGGTACTTCTCAAGTGTAATTCTAAAGGGTAATTCCAAAGGGTAATTCTAAATTGTAATTCTAAAGTGTAATTCCAAAGGAT
Source organism: Myxine glutinosa (assembly GCF_964187855.1). Taxonomy (NCBI): domain Eukaryota; kingdom Metazoa; phylum Chordata; class Myxini; order Myxiniformes; family Myxinidae; genus Myxine; species Myxine glutinosa. The sequence goes on along the minus strand of NC_136262.1, from coordinate 130,682,165 downwards.
AATTCCAAAGGATAATTCTAAAGGGTAATTCTAAAGGGTTATTCCGAAGGATAATTCTAAATGGTACTTCTCAAGTGTAATTCTAAAGGGTAATTCCAAAGGGTAATTCTAAAGTGTAATTCTAAAGTGTAATTCTAAAGTGTAATTATAAAGGGTAATTCTAAACGGTACTTCTAAAGTGTAATTTTAAAGGGTAATTCCGAAGGGTAATTCTAAACGGTACTTCTAAACGGTACTTCTAAAGTGTAATTCTAAAGGGTAATTCTAAAGGGTAATTCTAAAGGGTAATTCTAAAGGGTAATTCTAAAGGGTAATTCTAAAGGGTTATTCCTGAGGATAATTCTAAACGGTACTTCTCAAGTGTAATTCTAAAGGGTAATTCCAAAGGGTAATTCTAAATTGTAATTCTAAAGTGTAATTCCAAAGGATAATTCCAAAGGATAATTCTAAAGGGTAATTCTAAAGGGTTATTCCGAAGGATAATTCTAAACGGTACTTCTCAAGTGTAATTCTAAAGGGTAATTCCAAAGGGTAATTCTAAAGTGTAATTCTAAAGTGTAATTCTAAAGTGTAATTATAAAGGGTAATTCTAAACGGTACTTCTAAAGTGTAATTTTAAAGGGTAATTCCGAAGGGTAATTCTAAACGGTACTTCTAAACGGTACTTCTAAAGTGTAATTCTAAAGGGTAATTCTAAAGGGTAATTCTAAAGGGTAATTCTAAAGGGTAATTCTAAAGGGTAATTCTAAAGGGTAATTCTAAAGGGTAATTCTAAAGGGTAAAAGCAAAGGGTAATTCTAAAGGGTAATTCTAAAGGGTACTAAAGGGTCATTTTAAAGGGTAATTCTAAAGGGTTTTAAAGGATAATTCTAAAGGGTTTTAAAGGATAATTCTAAAGGTTAATTCGAAAGATTATTTCTAAAGGGCAATTTTAAAGGGTAATTGCAAAGGGTTCTAAAGGGTAATTCTAACGGGTAATTCTAAAGCATAATTCAAAAGGATAATTCTAAAGGGTAATTCTAAAGGGTTATAAAAGGTAATTCAAAACATTAATTCTAAAGGGTAATTCTGAAGGTAATTCTAAAGGGTAATTTTAAAGGATAATTCTAAAGGGTAATTCTAAAGGGTTCTAAAAGGTAATTCTGAACATTAATTCTAAAGGGTAATTTTACAGGGTAATTCTAAAGGGTTTTAAAGGATAATTCTAAAGGTCAATTCTAAAGGGCAATTCCAAAGGGTAATTCCAAAGGGTAATTCTAACGGGTACTAAAGGGTAATTCTAAAGGGTTTTAAAGGATAATTCTAAAGGTTAATTCTAAAGGTTAATTCTAAAGGTTAATTCTAAAGGGCAATTTAAAGGGTAATTCTGAAGGGTTCTAAAGGGTAATTCTGAAGGGTTCTAAAGGGTAATTCTGAAGGGTTCTAAAGGGTAATTCTAAAGGGTTCTAAAAGGTAATTCTAAACATTAATTCTAAAGGGTAATTGTAAACAATAATTCTAAAGGGTAATTCTGAAGGGTTTCAAAGGGTAATTCTAAAGGGTACGAAAGGGTAATTCGAAGGGGTTCTAAAGGGTAATTCAAAAGGGGTCTAAAGGGTAATTTTAAAGGGTAATTCTAAAGGGGTTTAAAGTGTAATTCCAAAGGGTTTTAAAGGGTAATTCGAAAGGTTTAATCGAAAGGGTTGTAGGTGGTAATTATAGAGGGTACTAAAGGGTTATTCTAAAAGGTAATTATAAAGGGTAATTCTAAAGGGTTCTAAAGGGTAATTATAAAGGGTACTAAAGGGTAATTATAAAGGGTACTAAAGGGTAATTCAAAAGGGTAATTCAAAAGGGTAATTATAAAGGGTACTAAAGGAGCATTCTAAAGGGTAATTATAAAGGGTAATTCTAAAGGGTTCTACAAGGTAATTCAAAAGGGTAATTCTAAAGGGTAATTCTGATGTGTAATTATAAAGGGTTCTACAGGGTAATTCTAAAGGGTAATTCTGATGTGTAATTATAAAGGCTTCTACAGGATAATTCTAAACGTTACTTCCAAAGGGTAATTCCTAAGGGTAAATCTAAAGGGTAATTCTAAAGGGCAATTCTAAAGGGTAATTCTAAAGGGTAATTCCGAAGGATAATTCAAAAGGGTAATTCAAAAGGGTAATTCTAAAGGGTAATTCTAAAGGGTAATTCTAAAGGGTAATTCTAAAGGGTAATTCTAAAGGGTAATTCTAAAAGGTAATTCTAAAGGGTAATTCTAAAGGGTAATTCTAAAGGGTAATTCCAAAGGGTAATTCTAAAGGGTAATTCTAAAGGGTAATTCTAAAGGGTAATTCTAAAGGGTAATTCTAAAGGGTAATTCTAAAGGGTAATTCTAAAGGGTAATTCTAAGGTGTAATTCTAAACGGTACTTCTCAAGTGTAATTCTAAAGGGTAATTCCAAAGGGTAATTCCAAAGGGTAATTCCAAAGGGTAATTCCAAAGGGTAATTCCAAAGGGTAATTCCAAAGGGTAATTCCAAAGGGTAATTCTTAAGGGTAATTCCTAAGGATAATTCTAAACGGTACTTCTCAAGCGCAATTCTAAAGGGTAATTCCAAAGGGTAATTCCAAAGAGTAATTCCAAAGAGTAATTTTAAAGGGTAATTCCAAAGGGTAATTCTAAAGTGTAATTCTAAAGGGTAATTCTAAAGGGTAATTCTAAAGGGTAATTCTAAAGGGTAATTCTAAAGGGTAATTCTAAAGGGTAATTCTAAAGGGTAATTCTAAAGGGTAATTCTAAAGGGTAATTCTAAAGTGTAATTCTAAAGGGTAATTCTAAAGGATAATTCTAAACGGTACTTCTAAACGGTTTGTCGTTAAAGGCGGCAAAAAGGGTTGGCGTCAGGAAGGGCATCCAGCTGTAAAACATTGCTTCAAAAAGGGGACCGAAAAACAACAACAACCACGGTTCCCGAAAAAGGCCAACCCCCGCTTTGCCGCTTTTACTTTTACCGCTTACCGCTTAATTACCGCTTTTACGCTTAATTACCTTAATTACCGCTTAATTACCGCTTTGCAGGGAAAAATGGCCTCTAAAGGTGGTTTTACTTCTAAACGGTACTTCTAAAGTGTAATTCCAAAGGATAATTCTAAAGGGTAATTCTAAAGGGTTATTCCTAAGGATAATTCTAAACGGTACTTCTCAAGTGTAATTCTAAAGGGTAATTCCAAAGGGTAATTCCAAAGGGTAATTCTAAAGTGCAATTCTAAAGTGTAATTCTAAAGTGTAATTCTAAAGTGTAATTCTAAAGTGTAATTCCAAAGGATAATTCTAAAGGGTAATTCTAAAGGGTTATTCCTGAGGATAATTCTAAACGGTACTTCTCAAGTGTAATTCTAAAGGGTAATTCTAAAGGGTAATTCCAAAGGGTAATTCTAAATTGTAATTCTAAAGTGTAATTCCAAAGGATAATTCCAAAGGATAATTCTAAAGGGTAATTCTAAAGGGTTATTCCGAATGATAATTCTAAACGGTACTTCTCAAGTGTAATTCTAAAGGGTAATTCCAAAGGGTAATTCCAAAGTGTAATTCTAAAGTGTAATTCTAAAGTGTAATTCTAAAGTGTAATTATAAAGGGTAATTCTAAACGGTACTTCTAAAGTGTAATTCTAAAGGGTAATTCCGAAGGGTAATTCTAAACGGTACTTCTAAACGGTACTTCTAAAGTGTAATTCTAAAGGGTAATTCTAAAGGGTAATTCTAAAGGATAAAAGCAAAGGGTAATTCTAAAGGGTAATTCTAAAGGGTACTAAAGGGTCATTTTAAAGGGTAATTCTAAAGGGTTTTAAAGGATAATTCTAAAGGGTTTTAAAGGATAATTCTAAAGGTTAATTCGAAAGATTATTTCTAAAGGGCAATTTTAAAGGGTAATTTTAAAGGGTAATTCCAAAGGGTTCTAAAGGGTAATTCTAAAGGGTAATTCTAAAGCATAATTCAAAAGGATAATTCTAAAGGGTAATTCCAAAGGGTTATAAAAGGTAATTCAAAACATTAATTCTAAAGGGTAATTCTGAAGGTAATTCTAAAGGGTAATTCTAAAGGGTAATTCTAAAGGGTAATTCTAAAGGGTAATTCTAAAGGGTAATTCTAAAGGGTTCTTAAAGGTAATTCTGAACATTAATTCTAAAGGATAATTTTACAGGGTAATTCTAAAGGGTTTTAAAGGATAATTCTAAAGGTCAATTCTAAAGGGCAATTCCAAAGGGTAATTCTAAAGGGTAATTCTAAAGGGTAATTCTAAGGTGTAATTCTAAACGGTACTTCTCAAGTGTAATTCTAAAGGGTAATTCTAAAGGGTAATTCTAAAGGGTAATTCTAAAGGGTAATTCTAAAGGGTAATTCTAAAGGGTAATTCTAAAGTGTAATTCTAAAGGTTAATTCTAAAGGGTAATTCTAGAGGGTAATTCTAAAGGGTAATTCTAAAGGGTAATTCTAAGGTGTAATTCTAAACGGTACTTCTCAAGTGTAATTCTAAAGAGTAATTCCAAAGGGTAATTCCAAAGGGTAATTCCAAAGAGTAATTCCAAAGGGTAATTCCAAAGGGTAATTCCAAAGGGTAATTCCAAAGGGTAATTCTTAAGGGTAATTCCAAAGGGTAATTCCAAAGGGTAATTCCAAAGGGCAATTCCAAAGGGTACTTCTGAAGTATAATTCTAAAGGGTAATTCCTCGGGGTAATTCCAAAGGGTACTTCTAAAGTGTAATTCTAAAGGGTAAATCCAAAGGGTAATTCTAAAGGGTAATACTAAGGGGTAATTCTAAAGTGTAATTCTAAAGGGTAATTCTAAAGGGTAATTCTAAAGGGTAATTCTAAAGGGTAATTCTAAACGGTAATTCTAAAGGGTAAAAGCAAAGGGTAATTCTAAAGGGTACTAAAGGGTCATTTTAAAGGGTAATTCTAAAGGGTTTTAAAGGATAATTCTAAAGGGTTTTAAAGGATAATTCTAAAGGTTAATTCAAAAGATTATTTCTAAAGGGCAATTTTAAAGGGTAATTTTAAAGGGTAATTCCAAAGGGTTCTAAAGGGTAATTCTAACGGGTAATTCTAAAGCATAATTCAAAAGGATAATTCTAAAGGGTAATTCTAAAGGGTTATAAAAGGTAATTCAAAACATTAATTCTAAAGGGTAATTCTGAAGGTAATTCTAAAGGGTAATTTTAAAGGATAATTCTAAAGGGTAATTCTAAAGGGTTCTAAAAGGTAATTCTGAACATTAATTCTAAAGGGTAATTTTACAGGGTAATTCTAAAGGGTTTTAAAGGATAATTCTAAAGGTCAATTCTAAAGGGCAATTCCAAAGGGTAATTCCAAAGGGTAATTCTAACGGGTACTAAAGGGTAATTCTAAAGGGTTTTAAAGGATAATTCTAAAGGTTAATTCTAACGGTTAATTCTAAAGGTTAATTCTAAAGGGCTATTTAAAGGGTAATTCTGAAGGGTTCTAAAGGGTAATTCTGAAGGGTTCTAAAGGGTAATTCTAAAGGGTTCTAAAAGGTAATTCTAAACATTAATTCTAAAGGGTAATTGTAAACAATAATTCTAAAGGGTAATTCTGAAGGGTTTCAAAGGGTAATTCTAAAGGGTACGAAAGGGTAATTCGAAGGGGTTCTAAAGGGTAATTCAAAAGGGGTCTAAAGGGTAATTTTAAAGGGTAATTCTAAAGGGGTTTAAAGTGTAATTCCAAAGGGTTTTAAAGGGTAATTCGAAAGGTTTAATCGAAAGGGTTGTAGGTGGTAATTATAGAGGGTACTAAAGGGTTATTCTAAAAGGTAATTATAAAGGGTAATTCTAAAGGGTTCTAAAGGGTAATTATAAAGGGTACTAAAGGGTAATTATAAAGGGTACTAAAGGGTAATTCAAAAGGGTAATTCAAAAGGGTAATTCAAAAGGGTAATTCAAAAGGGTAATTATAAAGGGTACTAAAGGAGCATTCTAAAGGGTAATTATAAAGGGTAATTCTAAAGGGTTCTACAAGGTAATTCAAAAGGGTAATTCAAAAGGGTAATTCTAAAGGGTAATTCTAAAGGGTAATTCTAAAGGGTAATTCTAAAGGGTAATTCTAAAGGGTAATTCTAAAGGGTAATTCTAAAGGGTAATTCTAAAGGGTAATTCTAAGGTGTAATTCTAAACGGTACTTCTCAAGTGTAATTCCAAAGGGTAATTCCAAAGGGTAATTCCAAAGGGTAATTCCAAAGGGTAATTCCAAAGGTTAATTCCAAAGGGTAATTCCAAAGGGTAATTCCAAAGGGTAATTCCAAAGGGTAATTCCAAAGGGTAATTCCAAAGGGTAATTCCAAAGGGTAATTCCTAAGGGTAATTCTTAAGGGTAATTCCTAAGGATAATTCTAAACGGTACTTCTCAAGTGCAATTCTAAATGGTAATTCCAAAGGGTAATTCCAAAGAGTAATTCCAAAGAGTAATTTTAAAGGGTAATTCCAAAGGGTAATTCTAAAGTGTAATTCTAAAGGGTAATTCTAAAGGGTAATTCTAAAGGGTAATTCTAAAGGGTAATTCTAAAGGGTAATTCTAAAGGGTAATTCTAAAGGGTAATTCTAAAGTGTAATTCTAAAGGGTAATTCTAAAGGGTAATTCTAAACGGTACTTCTAAACGGTTTGTCATTAAAGGCGGCAAAAAGGGTTGGCGTCAGGAAGGGCATCCAGCTGTAAAACATTGCTTCAAAAAGGGGACCGAAAAACAACAACAACCACGGTTCCCGAAAAAGGCCAACCCCCGCTTTGCCGCTTTTACTTTTACCGCTTACCGCTTAATTACCGCTTTTACGCTTAATTACCTTAATTACCGCTTAATTACCGCTTTGCAGGGAAAAATGGCCTCTAAAGGTGGTTTTACTTCTAAACGGTACTTCTAAAGTGTAATTCCAAAGGATAATTCTAAAGGGTAATTCTAAAGGGTTATTCCTAAGGATAATTCTAAACGGTACTTCTCAAGTGTAATTCTAAAGGGTAATTCCAAAGGGTAATTCCAAAGGGTAATTCTAAAGTGCAATTCTAAAGTGTAATTCTAAAGTGTAATTCTAAAGTGTAATTCTAAAGTGTAATTCCAAAGGATAATTCTAAAGGGTAATTCTAAAGGGTTATTCCTGAGGATAATTCTAAACGGTACTTCTCAAGTGTAATTCTAAAGGGTAATTCCAAAGGGTAATTCTAAATTGTAATTCTAAAGTGTAATTCCAAAGGATAATTCCAAAGGATAATTCTAAAGGGTAATTCTAAAGGGTTATTCCGAAGGATAATTCTAAACGGTACTTCTCAAGTGTAATTCTAAAGGGTAATTCCAAAGGGTAATTCCAAAGTGTAATTCTAAAGTGTAATTCTAAAGTGTAATTCTAAAGTGTAATTCTAAAGTGTAATTCTAAAGTGTAATTATAAAGGGTAATTCTAAACGGTACTTCTAAAGTGTAATTCTAAAGGGTAATTCCGAAGGGTAATTCTAAACGGTACTTCTAAACGGTACTTCTAAAGTGTAATTCTAAAGGGTAATTCTAAAGGGTAATTCTAAAGGGTAAAAGCAAAGGGTAATTCTAAAGGGTAATTCTAAAGGGTACTAAAGGGTCATTTTAAAGGATAATTCTAAAGGGTTTTAAAGGATAATTCTAAAGGTAAATTCGAAAGATTATTTCTAAAGGGCAATTTTAAGGGGTAATTCCAAAGGGTTCTAAAGGGTAATTCTAAAGGGTAATTCTAAAGCATAATTCAAAAGGATAATTCTAAAGGGTAATTCTAAAGGGTTATAAAAGGTAATTCAAAACATTAATTCTAAAGGGTAATTCTGAAGGTAATTCTAAAGGGTAATTCTAAAGGGTTCTAAAAGGTAATTCTGAACATTAATTCTAAAGGATAATTTTACAGGGTAATTCTAAAGGGTTTTAAAGGATAATTCTAAAGGTCAATTCTAAAGGGCAATTCCAAAGGGTAATTCCAAAGGGTAATTCCAAAGGGTAATTCCAACGGGTAATTCTAACAGGTACTAAAGGGTAATTCTAAAGGGTTTTAAAGGATAATTCTAAAGGTTAATTCGAAAGGTTAATTCTAAAGGTTAATTCTAAAGGTTAATTCTAAAGGGCTATTTAAAGGGTAATTCTGAAGGGTTCTAAAGGGTAATTCTGAAGGGTTCTAAAGGGTAATTCTAAAGGGTTCTAAAAGGTAATTCTAAACATTAATTCTAAAGGGTAATTGTAAACGATAATTCTAAAGGGTAATTGTAAAGGGTAATTCTGAAGGGTTTCAAAGGGTAATTCTAAAGGGTACGAAAGGGTAATTCGAACGGGTTCTAAAGGGTAATTTGAAAGGGGTCTAAAGGGTAATTTTAAAGGGCAATTCTAAAGGGGTTTAAAGTGTAATTCCAAAGGGTTTTAAAGGGTAATTCGAAAGGTTTAATCAAAAGGGTTGTAGGTGGTAATTATAGAGGGTACTAAAGGGTTATTCTAAAAGGTAATTATAAAGGGTAATTCTAAAGGGTTCTAAAGGGTAATTATAAAGGGTACTAAAGGGTAATTATAAAGGGTACTAAAGGGTAATTCAAAAGGGTAATTCAAAAGGGTAATTATAAAGGGTACTAAAGGAGCATTCTAAAGGGTAATTATAAAGGGTAATTCTAAAGGGTTCTACAAGGTAATTCAAAAGGGTAATTCTAAAGGGTTCTACAGGGTAATTCTAAAGGGTAATTCTGATGTGTAATTATAAAGGGTTCTACAGGGTAATTCTAAAGGGTAATTCTGATGTGTAATTATAAAGGCTTCTACAGGATAATTCTAAACGTTACTTCGAAAGGGTAATTCCTAAGGGTAAATCTAAAGGGTAATTCTAAAGGGTAATTCCAAAGGGTAATTCTACAGGGTAATTCTAAAGGGTAATTCCGAAGGATAATTCAAAAGGGTAATTCAAAAGGGTAATTCTAAAGGGTAATTCTAAAGGGTAATTCTAAAGGGTAATTCTAAAGGGTAATTCTGATGAGTAATTATAAAGGGTTCTACAGGGTAATTCTGATGGGTAATTCTAAAGGGTTCTCCAGGGTAATTCTAAAGGGTAATTCTGATGGGTAATTATAAATGGTTCTACAGGGTAATTCTGATGGGTAATTCTGATGGGTAATTATAAATGGTTCTACAGGGTAATTCTGATGGGTAATTTTAAAGGGTAATTCTAAAGGGTTCTCCAGGGTAATTCTAAAGGGTAATTCTGATGAGTAATTATAAAGGGTAATTCTGATGGGTAATTCTAAAGGGTTCTACAAGGTAATTCTAAAGGGTAATTCTGATGGGTAATTCTGATGGGTAATTCTGATGAGTAATTATAAAGGGTTCTACAGGGTAATTCTGATGGGTAATTCTAAAGGGTTCTCCAGGGTAATTCTAAAGGGTAATTCTGATGGGTAATTATAAAAGGTTCTTTAGGGTAATTCTGATGGGTAATTCTAAAGGGTAATTCTGATAGGTAATTCTAAAGGGAAATTCTGAAGGATAATTCTAAACGGTACTTCTAAAGGGTAATTCTAAAGGGCAATTCCAAAGGGTAATTCTAAAGGGTAATTCTAAAGGGTAATTCCTAAGGATATTTCTAAAGGGTAATTCTAAAGGGTAATTCGAAAGGGTAATTCGAAAGGGTAATTCGAAAGGGTAATTCGAAAGGGTAATTCGAAACGGTAATTCTAAAGGGTAATTCTAAAGGGTAATTCCAAAGGGTAATTCCAAAGGGTAATTCCAAAGGGTAATTCCAAAGGGTAATTCCTCAGGATAATTCTAAACGGTACTTCTAAAGTATAATTCCTAAGGGTAATTCCTAAGGGTAGTTCTAAACTACCCTTAGGAATTACCCTTTGGAATTACCCTTTATAATTACCCTTTAGATTTACCCTTTAGAAGTACCGTTTAGAATTACCCATCAGAATTACCCTGGAGAACCCTTTATAATTACCCATCAGAATTACCCTTTAGAATTACCCTGGAGAACCCTTTAGAATTACCCATCAGAACCTCGCGAGATCTTGGACACAGTGGCAGGGATTTTCGAAGCTCCACACGGTCTCCACATTTTCAAAGTTGAGTCTGTTCACAATTGTATTTTGTCGAAACTGTATTTATCTTTCGGTGTGTGAAGTTATAGTGTGCACCTTGGAAGTTTCTCGGTGTTTATCTTTCATAAATTAATCGTCTGTTTGCCGCGCCGCGAGCAAGGCCTTTGCCGCGTCGTGGGCGATTTGAAATCGAAGTTAAGTAATTGTTCCCATTTGTATTTTTGTTATAACTGTATTTATTTTATGGTGTGTGTACGTATATTGTGTCCCGAGGAAGATTTTTTTTTGGTGCAAATCTTTCATACCTGAATTGAAAATCGTGTTAATTCGTGTCGTGTCTTGAGGCCTTGTACAGTGTACACTGTACAACCTTGAGGCTTTGTTTTTCTCTCAGCGGTCCGTCGTTTGTGATCCAATAACTTTCGTTCTCTGTTTTCCCAGTCTTTTCACCCCATAGCCTACTTCCTTGTGAAAATCTCAACTAAAAAAAAAACAAAAAAAAAACAACATTTCCTTCTCTGTTCTTATTCTTGTTCTCATTCGTTTATTCATTCTTATTCGTTCGTTCGTTCTTCGACCACGTGTTTCTCCCCCATTCCCCCAGATAGTTTTCACTGTTATTAACCTTCAAGGTTTACACTTTCCCCTCAAGTTCTGTATTCCGTCATATATTATAACACCTTTTTCTTCTTCTTCTTCTTTAAAAGGCTGCTTTCGACTTGCTCACCAAATCTATTCATCCCAAAAAAAAATTCCATCTCCTATTGTGCCTTTTTTCTCCATTCCCTAAACTCTCCTGCACTCCATCCTCCATCCAGCGTCTTTAAACGTATTTTTAACTCGAAGGTCACAAGAAACTCATTTTGCAATAAATGTTCGTTTCCCATTAATCGTACACTTTCTAAAATCCAATATCACCCCTCCCCTCCAAATCTTCCCCATAACCCCTCCCCTCCAAATCTTCCCCATCACCACTCCCCTCCAAATCTTCCCCATCACCCATCCCTTTCAAATCGTCCCCCTTTCCCCTCCCTCCTAAACTACCCCCTCACCCCTCCCCTCCAAGACTCCCCCTCGCCCCTCCCCTACTAGACTCCTCCCTCACCCCTCCCCTCCAAATCTCCCCCATATCCCATCCCTTTCAAATCCCTCCCCTTGTCCCTTCCCTCACAAACTCCCCACCCTCATTTCTTCTCAATTTCCCCCCTCACTCCCCCTCCTCAAAGCATCCTCCCCGCTTCTTCCCCCTTCCAACTCTCACCTCCATCTCCCCAACCTTCTGCCTCGCTCTTCCCCCTCCTCAAATAACACCTCATTGTGCCTCACCCAATCACCATCAAACCTTTTGTCCGCCCCATCCTTCCCTTTCTCGGAGCTATTCTGAAATCTCTGACACACCTTCAACAGCTCTCCCTTCCTCTTCCACATCTTACCCTACCCCTCCTCCCCCGTGTTCTGTATCCGATGCTCCCCCTTCTTCATTAACGGTATGGACCTCAAACATCCGGCGCCTTCGTTCAAACTTAAATGATCTCTCCATACAGATTGCTTCTGTCAAACCAGACGTGATCTGCTTAACAGAAACTTTCCTCCTTCATGATGTCTCCGATTCCTTAGTATCTCTCCCGGGTTACTCCCTCCTCCGGTATGATAGACCTGAGCCTCGTCCTGGAGGTGGGGTTGCTATCTTTATCAAAAACTCTCTTCCTCACTCGCCCTGCACTGCAATCTCTCCACCTCACCCCCAGGAATACCTCTGGCTACGGCTTCCCCTTCGCTCCCACCTCTTGTTCATATGTGTGTTGTACCGTCCACCAAACAGTGATGACTCCATGTACATCTCGCTGTCTGATAATATGGACCAACTTCTATCTACTCATCCCAACTCTCTCTTCCTCATATGTGGTGATTTCAATTGTCACCATGCCAGTTGGCTGGGTGTGGGTACCTCTCTCACCAGCCATGGCTCCTCAGCAAAGGACTTCTGCGACTCACTGGGACTGACACAATCTGTCAATTTCCCGACCCGGATCTCAGTCAACGGAGCATCTTCTCTTCTGGACTTGGTTATGACTAACTTCCCTGAAAATGTTTGCTGCTCTTCTTCTGCTCCAATCGGATCATCTGATCATGTCCTTGTTAAAGTGGACATCTCTCTGACCATTCTCAGGGAGCCTGCTCAGCGTCGACGAGTCTGGCATTTCACTCAGGCCAACTGGCACGGTCTTCAAGCAGCCATCAATCATCTGGACTGGTCTCCCATCTCTACCACCTCTGACATCAACTCATCCTGGGAATTCTTCCAAAGTAAATTGCTCTCTCTCATGCACAGATTTATCCCATCTCGTCTTCAGTTGTCATACCCTTCCTCCCGTCCATGGTACACGGAATCTTGTGGTGAGGCTGTTGCCCAGAAACAACTTGCCTTCGTCTCCTGGAAAGCAAATTCAACGGAAGGAAATCTCATTTCCTTTCACAAAGCCCGAAACAAGTGTGTGTCCACCCTCAGGAGAGCCAGGAAACAATATCTCTCCGTTCTCAAGACCGAACTCTCTTATCTGTCTCCCTCTTCCAAATCCTGGTGGCGTCTGGTCAAATCTGTTTCTGGTGTTTGTTCCCCCTCCATCCCCTCCCTTACCTCAAACGGCTACACAGCTGACTCCGCACGTGAAAAAGCTGAATGCCTTAACTCTGTGTTTGCCTCGAAATCTTGTGTCCCAAACCCATCCCTCTCTGTACCCACCATACCCAGCTGCTCCTGGACTCCGTGTCCTTTCCTCCTGACAAGGTGGAAAAGTTTCTGTCAACCCTCGACTCTGATTCTGCAACTGGACCTGACGGCATCAGCCCACGGGTCCTAAAATCCTGTTCTTCCGCTCTTTCACTCCCTCTCTCTGTTCTCTTCACCCTCTCTTTTGCTCAAGGTCAACTGCCATCTGCTTGGAAATCAGCCAACATCACCGCTTTGCACAAAAAAGGTGCAAAAACAGATCGTAGCAACTACAGACCAATCAGCTTTCTCCCAATTATCAGCAAAGTCATGGAATCCATCATTGCTTCGGATATGAAATCTTTCCTCTTCTCCAATGGCTTGATCTCTGATCATCAATTTGATTTCAGACCAGGTCACTCTACTCTGGACATGCTGCTTCTGCTGTCTCAACAATGGATGGAGTTCCTCAATGCCAAACAGGAAATTAGAGCTGTCTCCCTCGACATATCACGTGCCTTCGATACGGTCATACTGGCACCCCGCTCTGCTCAACAAACTCTCCTCCTTTGATATCCATGGAAATCTCCACGCATGGCTGGCAGACTTCCTCTCTAGTCGTCGTCAACGTTTGGCCCTGAATGGGTTTCTCTCATCTCCTCTTCCTGTTCAGGCTGGAGTTCCCCAAGGCAGTGTTCTGGGCCCTGTGCTTTTTCTGGTCTTCATCAATGATCTCTCTGACTCTCTTGAAAATCCTCTTTCTCTTTGCTGATGACTCCACTCTCTGCCGCTCCATTCCTCATCCCTCAGATCGGCAGTCTGCAGCCTCCTCACTCTCTGCAGACCTGGACAAAATCACAGACTGGGCAAACAAGTGGAACATGTCTTTCAATCCTGACAAATCTCACACTCTTACGATGTCTCTCCGAAAAGACCGACTGGACAACCCTCCCATCTACTTTCTGAATAATCCTCTCCAAGAAGTTCTGTCACTCAAGCTTTTGGGTCTCACTATCTGCCATGATCTTTCCTGGGAAAACCACATTTCCAAGCTGGCCTCCAAAGCCAGTCGCCGACTGGGCATCCTCCGTCGTGCGAAGTCCTTCCTTGGCACACCTGAGCTCCTCACCACATACAAGGCTTTCATCCGCAGCTCAATGGAGTACTGCTCTCCCCCCTGGGCTGGTGCTCCTGCCTCACACCTAGCTCGTCTTCACGCTGTTGAAACCAAAGCGTTCAGAATCATTGGAATCTCCCACGATGACGCTATCTCCGAGGGCCTTTCACTTAATCACCGCAGGCAGGTTCGTGGTCTTTCCGTCTTCTACCGACTCCTCTCCGGCCTCGCTCCCCCAGCTCTCTCTGGGCTCTGTCCCCCAAATATTCCTACAGGTCGCACAAGATCTGCCTGCAACCCTCTTATGGTTAAAACTGCCAAAATCAAGACTCTCTGCTCACCTTCACTCCTCTTTTCTCCCGCCTCTGGAACAAACTCCCTCACTCTCTTCAATCCCACTCCTCCCTCCAGGTCTTTAAAACGGCTGTTCACCACCATCTCTTATCTTCCCCAATCCAAAACCTTGATCCTTTCTACCCCCGCTAATTTCACCCCAAAATCCACTTTTTTGAGGTGACTTTTGACTTCTTTCCTGGAAGTCCTTGGTGTCCTTGCGTTTTATACCTATCCTGCCTCCCCCCAGGCCCTCTCCCTCCAAAAACATCTCCCGATGTCCCTGCTCTCAAATGTTGTGTTTGTGTGCTTCCTCCCCTTCTCTCCCCATCTTGTCGACCGCTCCCCTTTTTATATACTTTGTTTGCTTGTTTGTTAGATTTGTTTGTTTGATAAATGTTAGCTCTTTCACATGCCTCGACTCTGTATACAAAAAAAAAGAAAAAAACGGTACTTCCAAAGGGTAATTCCAAAGGGTAATTCCAAAGGGTAATTCCAAAGGGTAATTCCAAAGGGTAATTCCAAAGGGTAATTCCAAAGGGCAATTCCAAAGGGTACTTCTGAAGTATAATTCTAAAGGGTAATTCCTAAGGGTAGTTCTAAACGGTACTTCTAAAGTGTAATTCTAAAGGGTAAATCCAAAGGGTAATTCTAAAGGGTAATACTAAGGGGTAATTCTAAAGTGTACGAAAGGGTAATTTTAAAGGGTAATTCTAAATGGTTTTAAAGGATAATTCTAAAGGTTAATTCTAAAGATTAATTCTAAAAATGCAATTTTAAAGGGTAATTCTGAAGGGTACTAAACGGTAATTTTAAAGGGTAATTCTAAAGGGTTCTAAAGGGTAATTCTGAAGATAATTCCAAAGGGTAATTTTAAAGGATAATTATAAAGGGTAATTCTAAAGGGTTCTAAAAGGTCATTCTAAACATTAATTCTAAAGGGTAATTTTACAGGGTAATTCTAAAGGGTTTTAAACGATAATTCTAAAGGTTAATTCCAAAGGGCAATTCCAAAGGGTAATTATAAAGGGTACTAAAGGGTAATTCTAAAGGGTTTCAAAGGATAATTCTCAAGGTTAATTCTGAAGGTTAATTCTATAGGGCAATTTAAAGGGTAATTCTAAAGGGTTTTAAAGGGTCATTCTAAAGCATAATTTGAAAGGTCAATTCTAAAGGGTAATTCTGAAGGGTTCTAAAGGGTAATTCTAAAGGGTTCTAAAAGGTAATTCTAAACATTAATTCTGAAGGGTAATTCTAAACGATAATTCTAAAGGGTAATTCTAAAAGGTTCGAAAGGGTAATTTGAAAGGGTTCTAAAGGGTAATTTTAAGGGGTAATTCTAAAGGGTTTTAAAGTGTAATTGCAAAGGGTTTTAACGGGTAATTCGAAAGGTTAAATCTAAAGGGTTGTAGATGGTAATTATAAAGGGTACTAAAGGGTAATTCCAAAAGGTAATTATAAAGGGTAATTCTAAAGGGTTCTAAAGGGTAATTATAAAGGATACGAAAGGGTAATTCTAAAGGGTAATTATAAAGGGTAATTCTAAAGGGTACTAAAGGAGCATTCTAAAGGGGAATTATAAAGGGTTCTATGATGTAATTCTAAAGGGTAATTCTGATGGGTAATTATAAAGGGTTCTACAGGGTAATTCTGATGGGTAATTCTAAAGGGTAATTCTGATGGGTAATTATAAAGGGTTCTTCAGGGTAATTCTGCAGGGAAATTCTGATGGGTAATTATAAAGGGTTCTACAGGGTAATTCTAAACGTTACTTCTAAAGGGTAATTCCTAAGGGTACATCTAAAGGGTAATTCCAAAGGGTAATTCTACAGGGTAATTCTACAGGGTAATTCTGATGGGTAATTCTAAAGGGTTCTACAGGGTAATTCTAAAGGGTAATTCTAAAGGATAATTCTAAAGGATAATTATGATGGGTAATTATAAAGGGTTCTACAGGGTAATTCTGATGGGTAATTCTAAAGGGTAATTCTGATGGGTAATTCTGATGGGTAATTATAAAGGGTTCTACAGGGTAATTCTGCAGGGAAATTCTGCAGGGAAATTCTAAAGGGTAATTCTAAAGGATAATTCTGATGGGTAATTCTAAAGGGTTCTACAGGGTAATTCTAAAGGGTAATTCTGATGGGTAATTCTGATGGGTAATTCTGATGGGTAATTATAAAGGGTTCTACAGGGTAATTCTACAGGGTTCTTCTTATTGATTTCGTTCGTTTCTGGGCTCTGCCTATTTTATGATTTAAATAACAAGCTGGACCACTTCCTTCAGACACAGGTGTGATTTCTTAACTATATTAGTCCAGTGGAATCCTGACTGACCGTGTTTTGCAGTATATACAACGTTTTATTGCAATTTCTGTAACATATGTATACTGATCTCAAAACAAGAGGGTGCCACTTTGGCACCTTTGGGGAATTTTTTTTATTGCCATTTGAAAAAGGGAACGTTTTCGAGCGATTATCGACATTTTGTCGACTCGGCTAAAATATATTTTTATGAATTAGTGGAACCTATGTCCAAATTAGCGAGACTATTTACAGCCTGTTAACATTTATTACATAGAAATTTATGATAAAATCATCCAGGGGCAGAATAATGCACTTTATATCACATTTTGTTGTGAATGGCAAATAATATCGATTTAACCTCAGAATATGCGCCAGTAGATAATAAACAACTTGCATATATATATTTACTTTCCATATATATTTCAGATGCTTAATTCATGGTACACCCATGATGAGGATTGGTGAAAATACATAGATTACAGACACATTGAAATAAACATGAATGTATACTCCTGTAACATAAAACGCAATAGTTTATATGTGATAATTTTGAACCATTTGTTGTTTTGACCACATCATATATTTATTCTTCTGTCTCTTTCTTGTACCAGACTGACTTGAAACATGGCATCCAATGAAGCAGAGGGGTGTCTCTTCAACTGTGGAAAATCAAAAGAAAATCTTATCTCTGCCAAGCCCCAGCGCCTGCGTACTATCATAGACAGCAGCAAAATCCGTGGTGATGGGTTGCATGCAGAACTAGAGCATAGACTAGCTGATGGTCCTAACACTGCACTCTTATATCACAAAAGTTGTCTTTCGACATATACGTCAAAGACCCACATCAAAAGATTTGTGGAGGCAAATAGCAACGAAAGCAGTGGAACACCCCCTCCAAAAAGAACACGTCGATCAGAAATTGCCCAGTTTGATTTCTTGACACACTGCTTATTTTGTGGTGAGGTGTGTGAACCAGCCCCCGACCCACGTCATCCTCATAGATGGAAAAGAGTAGTCCATTGCAGAACTGCTGAAAGGGGGCCTAGCATGAAGAGCTTCAAAGATTCCATTCTGGAAGTATGTTCCATTCGAGAGGATGAAATTGCCCAGCAGGTCAGGATACGGGTGCAAGGAGCTGTCGGCAACCTTCATGCAGCAGATGCACAGTACCACAAGGAGTGCATGACAAAGTTCATGGGTCCGAGAGGGAGGATGTTTGCCCATCGGAAGTCGGAGCATCACACAGATGAATGTGCAGATCCTACCTTTGTAGAGGTCACCCATGAACACAATGACCCAACACGGATCTGGAACTCTGTTGAAGTATACAACCTATATGTATCTCTTCAGGGAATTCAGCTGAAACGACGCACATTAGATTGAACATCTTTCAACACATTTTGGGTCAGACCTTGTAGTCCTCTCCGGAGTTGGGGTTGCAAGCATTCTTGTGTTCTGGAGCAAAGCTTCTCCTCTCCTCAAGATAATACCCGACGATGATGACCAAGATGATTTGGACATCCGCAAAGTCGCAGCAAGAATAACAAAGGAGACAAAACAACTTGTTCCTGACTTGAACAGTTATGCGACAGAAATAAGTGCTGACATCATTCGTGATGATTGTAGTCCGACCTTGCTTCATCTCCTCTCACAGATTTCACCAAAATTAGGAGACACATTGCAGGCTTCTCTCATCGGCAATGTCATCACCAGCACCGTGAATCATCGAGCAACAACCTTGCAAGTATCTCTAGGTCTTTTGATGAAGGACAAGAGCCTGATTGACAAGTGTTATGGTTTTGGAATCACCTGCTCTTATGACGAGGTGATACGGCTCAAGGCTTCTGCTGCCCAGGCTGCATCCCAGAAAATCAACCTTCGGGGGGTATTCGACAATGAGACCGGTCTTGTGCAAGCTGTGGCTGACAACTTCGATGCCACCATATCTTCTCCTAATGGCTTGAGATCAACACATTCTCTTGCCCTTCTCCTCACCCAGGTCCGAACAGATGAGTCTTTCATCAGCTGGAAATGAAAAGATTCAGCGTATCAAGAAAGAAGGGATGAAAAATGAAGTATCTCCAGCAATCCCCATCCAGCGCTATACTGGACCAAGGAAACCCCCAATGCCAGTGCAAGAAGCAACACAAACAGTACCATCTCTCAAGATGCTTGCTTCTCAACAGATATCACTGGCAAGGGCAAGAGCTGTTGATTATGACTTCCTGCAAAAGGTCATCCAGGAGAAAGACTTACCAGAGTACAACGGCTTTAACATCCAGGCCTCACGAGAACAAGGACAGTCCATTCATCCAGCGACCAAAGCCATATATTTGCCGTTGATTGACATGGTTCCATCAGAACCGGATACCATCATGACAGCGATGACTGAAGCACAGAAACTGACTCTTAGTACAGGCCAAGCCTTCACGTTATTCACCAACGATCAGCAGCTCTATCGTGTTGCTGTACATGTGCTGTGGGTATACCCAGAGAAGTTCCCGAATTTCATTCCACGCCTGGGTGGCATGCATACGTTAATGAGCTTCGTCGGTGCTGTGGGGACTCTCGTGTGCAACAGTGGCTTGGAAGAAATCTTGCAATCTGCCTTCGGAGGAGTCTCAAAAATGCTGTCCGGAAAAAAGTTCCCGCAAAATGTCCGAGCGTTGCGAATGGTGGTGGAAGAGTTGTTGAGAGAGACAGTCAAACGATGAGGGTCAAGACGACCCAATGGAGCGACTGGACACACAAGCAGCATTCAAGGTGACATCAAGGGTCTCGCTTATCCGACGTCTCGCTGGTATGAGCTGGGAAGCCTCCGCCAAGACCCTACGAATTTCCACGCAAGCCCTGGTCTTCTCTGCAGCCGAATAATGTGCCCCAGCCTGGAGCAGAAGTCCATACGTGAGAAAGGTTGATGTTGCCATTAACAACGCCCTCCGCATTGTAGCTGGTTGCTTGAAGCCCACCCCGGCATTCCACCTGCCAGTCCTAGCGGGAATCGCCCCGGCTGGCCTCCGACGGGAGGCTGCTACCCTCGCCCTGGCAAGGAATGCCCAGAAACACGACTGGCACATCCTGCACAACACCACAACGATAGTGGCGCCTCCAAGCAGACTCAAGTCCCGCCATCCCTACAACAAGGCGGCACAAGAGATGCTCAGTTCTATCCCTGAGGACCTGTCTAGAAGCGCATGGCTGGCGGCATCTTGGAAGCAGGTGTGGGAAACGGCCAGGCCCACCCGCATCCACCGCTACATCTGGGACCCAGGAGGTGGCGTCGTAGGAGAAGACCTACCACGCCTGCAATGGACCTTGCTGAACCGTCTACGTATGGGGGTCGGCCACTTCAAATCATCGCTGAAGATGTGGGGCCTGGCAGACAGCGCCGCGTGCGAGTGCAGCGAGCCTGAGCAGACTGCCGAACACAATTACCACCTGCCCCTATACAGACCACCTTCAGAAGCCGGCCTCTTCGACGTAGGACCAGAGACGAGGGCATGGCTGCACGACACTGAGCTGGCCATCTGATGATACACGAAAGAAGAAGCACAACAACAAAACTTTGGGTCGACAATCTGATCAAGCCAGTGCTCATCACGATGATTTTCGTACGGGCAGAACGTAAAGGGGACTGCCCTTTGCACATGTGGGCAGTTCTCAACAGATGATCCCCTACTTCTTTGCTTCTGGACATACAAACTATGTCAGGTATGGGCTCTACTACCTGCGGTCTATGTCTCATAGACAGGAGGTGGCGTCGTCATGGAGCGACTTCTTTGTGGCGTCATGGAGCGACTTCATGGAGCGACTTCTTTGCGACGTCGTCATGGAGCGACTTCCTGATGACATCTTGGAGGACTTCTTTCGGGGACAACATGTCATGCGTCACTCCCGTGGCCTATGGAATGGAATATGGTCAGACATGTTCATCAAAACTACCTTTATGCGGTATGGTAAAGGCCCGGGTGGACTGATTGGGATCACACTGAAACCAGCCACTGTGACGAGATGGGCACTGAGCCTGCACATCTGCAGCACACTGCTGAAAGGCTCGTCGCTGATGACAGAACAGGGAGGTCAGGATGCTGTGACAAGCCACAACGAAGAGAATCCAGGCAGAATAGCCAAAGATGCCGAGGACAGATGTAAAATCCAAACTAAGTTGAGCGCTTCGATTGATCCACTGAAACCTGAAAGCCATCCTGATCGTCTTGTCAATATCGTGACAGGACAGATCGCCTCCGATAAAGTGAATGTAGCAGAATCACTTGTCATTGGCAACAAACAGATGCAGGAATTTGAATCTACTTGGCCAGAAGGGTTCCACAGTGTTATTCCGAACAAAGTTGTTTCAATGGCTGTGAGCAAGAAGCACATAAAAGTGGATGGTTTGCCTGTCTATGAGACTGAGCTCATATACACAAGGGTGATGTGCCTCCACCAGTCCAAGGAAATAGACGTGAAGGATGTACTGTCGTACGAACTGTCACCAGTCCCTTCCTCAATGTTTGAAGATAATGGTGACGTGAGGATCACGACAACAAAATCCACACTCAAGAATAAACTACAAGTTGAACGATCGAGTAGACTAGTATGTAGTCCACAGGTAACAATCATTGATGGTTGTGCACTACTATGGGTTGTACAGTGGCCAGCCAGCGGAACAGTACAAGACTTTGCCAACAACTTCTCCAAGAACATTATCAACCGACTGCTGATGACTGAAGTCCATCTGATTTTTGACCGGTACGATGACGAAAGTGTCAAAAACGTGGCAAGGCTAAGCCGTGCTGGCAAGGATGCAAGTAGGCGACACCAGCTTTCACCAGAAACACCACTGCTACCACAGAAAGTGACGCTAACAGTAACAGCAAACGAGGTCCAGCTCATTGACATCTTGTGTGAAGACTTGTCGACGTGTGAAGACTTGACGTGTGAAGACGCACGACGCCATCGCATATTTCAATTTTGTATCAAATATTAGGATGTTTATGTGTGTAAAAATGTATATTGTGTTCGAAAGAAGGGTATATTGGTTCAAAGATTAATGAAAATAACACAATATGATATAGTATAGGTCAAATAAACGTGTTGTGTGCACAGTACTTGTGTGTGTTCAATATTGCAGGATTTAATACTGTCCGAAAAGTAGGCATATTTTGATTAACGATTCATTTTTTTAAATGTGTATAAACAATTTTCCCCAAGGGTGCGACTTTGGACGCTCTTGATTTATTTATCAGTAGATATCAAAAACACCTAGAAACAACAATAAAACATTGTATATACCAAAAAACACACCTCAGCCCAATATTAAAGCGCGGCGTTACGCGCACTGCTTGTGAGCAAGGAGGAAGCGGACAAGCGGTAACATATAAACGTCTTTATTGTAAGACTACACTGTAACACTCAACTCCTCCGGGCTGGTCGCCCGGGGTATATCATGAGGCCACGCCTACCCCTCAGGCGTGGCCACCGCCCACTCGGTGCGTGGAATGATGTCACCACGCCAGTGGGCTTTTGTGTCCGCCACACGCGCCCCCCCAGAATTCCCGCGCACCTGGAGGGCCAGTTTGCGGGGCAGACGAATGACCCGGCCGAAGCGCCCCCTGGCGATCGGCGGCGTCCGGGGTGCAGGGATACCAGGTGGGATGCCCCTGGCTGCCCCTGGGATGGGTGCAGGACCGGGGGGCGCCGTGGCGGCGGGGCTGGGCGGTGCCGGGGGTCCGCCCGCAGGAGGGCGGCCCCGACGTGGGGGTCGGGCCACTGGCGGTGGATGGTCCACATTGAGGTGGGCCGGCTTGAGGCGGTCTACCGAAACGCGGTCAGGAGTACCGCCGATGTCCAGGGTGAAGTGCTTCGCCCCGGTCTCCAGCACGCGGAAAGGCCCGTCGTACGGGGGCCGCAGTGGTGTCCGATGGGCATCGTGGTGGACGAAGACGTACTCCGCCGTGCGAAGCTCCGGGGCGACGTGCGTCGGTGGGTGCCCGTGGCATGCCGTTGGCACCGGGGCGAACCTCTGGGCGGTCTCTTGCAGAGCGGAGCGCTGCTGTGCCGCGGACCATGGTGCCGTGGAGTCGGGGAGGAACTCGCCCGGCACCCGCAGCGGTTGCCCGAAGACCAACTCCGCCGCGGATGCGCGCAGGTCCTCCTTGGGCGCCGTCCGGAGGCCCAGCAGGACCCAGGGGAGCCTGTCGACCCAGCCGCCGTCGCGGAGGGTGGCCCGGAGCGCGGCCTTCAATGAGCGGTGAAATCGCTCACACAGGCCGTTAGCCTGGGGGTGGTAGGCCGTGGTTCGGTGCAGCCGGACCCCGAGCCCCTGCGCAACCGCCCCCCAGAGCTCCGAGGTGAACTGGGGGCCGCGGTCGGATGAGATGTCTGAGGGGGCGCCGAACCGGGCGACCCAGGTGGCGATGAAAGCCTGCGCGACATCGGCCGCCGTTGTCGACGCCAAGGGCACGGCCTCCGGCCACCGGGTGGTGCGGTCCACCATGGTGAGGACGTAGGTGAAACCCCGCGAGGGGGGCAGAGGTCCCACCAGGTCCACGTGGACGTGGTCAAACCGGCGTTCCGGCACCGTGAACGGGGCCAACGGGGCCTGGGTGTGCCGGTGCACCTTGGCGCGCTGGCACGCGAGGCACGTCCTGGCCCAGCCGCGGACGGCCTTCCGGAGGCCATGCCAGACGAACTTGTCGGCGATCAGCCTTTGGGAGGCCCTCGCGCCCGGGTGGGACAGGCCGTGGATGGCGTCAAACACCTGGCGCTGCCAGCCCGCGGGCACAATGGGGCGAGGACGCCCGAGGGAGACGTCGCACAAGAGAGCCGCGCCCGCGCCTTCGAACGGCACCTCGGTGACGCGGAGGCCCGTGACGGCGGTCCGCAAGGCCTGGACGTCGGGGTCAGCGGCCTGGTCCGCTGCCATCCGGGCATAGTCGATGCCGAGGTGGACTGCGTGGGCGACGGCCCGGGAAAGGCAATCCGCCACCGGGTTGTCCTTCCCCGCGACGTGCTGGATGTCCGTCGTGTACTCGGACACGGCCGAGAGGTGACGCTGCTGCCGGGCCGACCACGGCTCGGTGACCTTGCCCATCGCGAAGATCAGCGGCTTGTGGTCGACGAAGGCAGTGAACGCCCGGCCCTCGAGCAGATGGCGGAAGTGCCTGACCGCCAAGTGAAGTCCGAGCAACTCGCGGTCGAAGGTACTGTAACGGCGTTCGGGCGGGCGAAGCTGCCGGCTAAAGAACGCCAGCGGTTGCCAAGCTCCACGCACCCATTGCTCGTGCACCGCGCCCACCGCGTAGTCCGAGGCATCGGTGGTGAGGGCGATCGGTGCATCGGGCGCCGGGTGCGCGAGCATGGTGGCGTTAGCCAAGGCGAGCTTCGCGCCCGTGAACGCCGTGTCCATCTGCTCGGTCCAGGTAACGTCGCCTTTGCCCGGCTTACCTCGGAGAGCTTCGTGCAGGGGGCACAGGAGCTGGGCGATACGGGGCAGGAACCGATGGTAAAAGTTCACCATGCCCAGGAACTCCTGCAGCCCTCTGATCGTGCGGGGGCGCGGAAACCCCTTCACCGCCTCCACCTTGGCCGGCAGGGGGACGGCGCCGTGCCTGGTGACACGGTGCCCCAGAAAATCGATTGTGGCGGCGCCGAACCGGCACTTTGCGGGGTTCACAATCAGGCCATGCTGGCCCAGGCGTTCGAAGAGCGTGCGGAGGTGGCGTAGGTGCTCTTCGCGGGACGCGCTGGCGACGAGGATATCGTCCAGGTAGACGTAGACAAAATCCAAGTCGCGCAGGACGCTGTCCATCAGTCGCTGGAACGCCTGAGCCGCATTCTTCAGACCGAAGGGCATGCGCAGGAACTCGAAGAGTCCGAATGGCGTGATGACCGCCGTCTTCGGGACGTCCTCCGGCCTGACGGGGACCTGATGGTAGCCGCGTATGAGGTCCACCTTCGAGAAGAAGGACCTGCCCGCCAAACGGGCGGAAAAGTCCTGAATGTGGGGGACGGGGTAGCGGTCGGGAGTCGTGGCGTCATTGAGACGGCGATAGTCCCCGCACGGTCGCCATCCCCCGCCGGGCTTCGGCACGATGTGCAGCGGCGACGCCCAAGCGCTCTCTGAGCGCCGAACGATGCCGAGTCGCTCCAGGGTAGCGAACTCCGCTTTTGCCACCGCCAGCTTCGTCGGCTCGAGGCGGCGTGCCCGGGCGTAGACCGGTGGCCCGACGGTGGGGATGTGATGGGCCACCCCGTGCTTGACGGCCCCCGCCGAGAAGGTGGGCCGCGTGAGGGCCGGGAAGCCGGCGAGGAGGCGGGTAAATGCGTCCGCTGCCGGAAGCGTACAGACCAACATGGCCGGAACCGAATCGTTCGGCAAGCCGCTTGGCAAGCCGCTCGTTGAACTGGGCAACGCACATGCGAGCGAGCTGAACGTCTCGGCCTGGACAAGCCGTCTGCGCTTGACGTCGACCAGGAGCCCATTAGCGCACAGGAAGTCCGCGCCAAGCAGTGCCATGGGCACGTCGGCGGTGACGAACGTCCATCGGAAAACCTGCCCTCCAAACCGCAGAGAGAGGCAGCGTTTTCCGTACGTACGGATGGGCGTCCCGTTCGCGGCAAGCAGCGCGGGGCCCCCACCCGCGGCGTGCTTGTCTGACGTGCCGGCGGGAATGACACTCACCTGTGCTCCCGTGTCGCACAGGTAACGGCGCCCGGAGAAGGTGTCCGTTATGAACAGCAGGCTGCTTGAACGGCCGGCGCTCATCGCCACAATTGAGCGCCGGCCCGGGCGTTTCCCGACCCGTTGAAGGAGCACGGCGGATGACACCGCCGAGCTTCGTGGCCGAACTTGGCGTGGAACCAGCACCAGGTGGTGGAGCTGGAGGAGCGCGGCTGGCTCCGCCAGGCCGGTGGAGTCGACGGGTTTCCCCGCGGTGGCGGTTTTCGCCGCGGCGGTGGGCGGGGCGTGGCGGCGTTCACGAGGTGCGTATCAGCATGCTGCTGAACCACAGCGTGCTGTAGAAGATGATGCTGTGGAACATCAGCGTGCTGTAGAAGATGATGCTGTGGAACATCAGCGTGCTGTAGAAGATGATGCTGTGGAACATCAGCGTGCTGTAGAAGATGATGCTGTGGAACATCAGCGTGCTGTAGAAGATGATGCTGTGGAACATCAGCGTCGAAGGCCGTGACGGCCACGCCAACGCTCGCCCGCGTGTCCGAAGCGGTGAAGTACTTGTCCGCCTCGGCCGCCAATGCTCGGGGTTCCGTTAGCCCGGTCCCGGCCAACGCGAGGCGAACCTGCGCTGGAAGTTGGCGACGGAAAAGCGCCCGGAATAGCGAACCGGGGGCTTCGTCGCCCAACAGTGACAGCATATGGTCCATTCGGACCGACGGGCGCGTCTCACCGAGCTCGGGGAGATCCAGGAGGCGGTCGGCCCGTGCGTCGTCCGTGAGGCTGAACGTGGCTAGGAGTAGCCGCTTGAGTGCCTCGTACTTGTGGCCGTCCGGTGGGTGGCGAAGGACGGACACAACTCGAGCGGCCGTGCCGGGCCCGAGGGAGGCGACGACGTGGCAGTAGCGCGTGTCATCGCCGGTGAGGTGCCGAAGCTGAAATTGGGCTTCGGCCTGGACGAACCAGACTTCGGCCTGAGCCTCCCAAAATTCCGGAAGTTTGACGAAGGCGGCCATGGCGATGGCGTCGCGTGTGGAAGGATCGCTCCGGCAGATCCAACGTCGAGGGTCACCAGTAAAGCGCGGCGTTACGCGCGCTGCTTGTGAGCAAGGAGGAAGCGGACAAGCGGTAACATATAAACGTCTTTATTGTAAGACGACACTGTAACACTCAACTCCTCCGGGCTGGTCGCCCGGGGTATATCATGAGGCCACGCCTACCCCTCGGGCGTGGCCACCGCCCACTCGGTGCGTGGAATGATGTCACCACGCCAGTGGGCTTTTGTGTCCGCCACAATATCATACTTTTTCCACTGGACTATATGGACAGCATTGACTGTTTAAATAATCATACAATATGACATATGACATGTGTAGCTGTTGTTTATGCAAGTTTTGTTTTGACTTCTTGTGGTGGCTGGGCGCTATATTAGCATTCTCGCACTTCCGCTTTCTTCCCGCCATACTGTTTTGCCCGCGACGAGTGAAAGAATTGATCGGCTCCATTTTCGATGTTTTCTCTTTAACTCCCGACCCACAGATAGAGGTAAGCTGAATCTCAATTTATTGTTGAATTTCTTGAAGTAACTTCAGGCAAATTATTGTATTGTGTGGATGCAAATTGTATCGTAGTAGGTTTTGTGTAAATCATATAGAAGGTTCGTTATGCCACCATAATTAACGGCACGTACTGAATGGCTGTATTTTTCCTTTTCAGTTTTTAGTGAATTAAAGACACGCTTTTTGATGCCAAGACAAGTCTCGTGACCTCTGAGGATTATAGACATAAAGTGTGATAACCCCCACAACATGAGATAGACAGGTGGTTGGACGGACATGGCACAACCACTGGGAATCCATCGAAGAGCTGTATGAAGATTCTCTGTCACTCTGATATAATTGTTATTATGATATTATCTAAATTGTACATGTTATGAGAATGGTGATTATGATGATGCAGACATCATGCTGAGTGATAGTTAAAATCCAACACTTTTAACCAAACTTTTTTTTTTGTATACAAGATCGAGGCTCGTGAAAGAGCTAACATTAATCACACAAAAAGTCAAACCGACACATAAAACACAAAATAAGGGGAGCAGTAGACAAGATGGGGAGAGAGGGGGAAGGACACAAACACAACATTTGAGAGCAGGGACATCGAGAGAACTGTGGGAGGGAGAAGGCTTGGGGGGAGGTGGGAGAGGTATAAAACATATGGACACTGCAAGGACTTCCAGGAAAGAAGTTGGAATTTAAAAAAAAGTGTATCTGGGGTGAATTAGCGGGGGTAGAAAAGATAAAGGTTTTGGATGGGGGAAGATAAGAGATGGTGGTGAACAGCTGTGTTAATGACCTGGAGGGAGGAGAGGGATTGAAGAGAGCGTGGGAGTTTGTTCCAGAGGCGGGAGAAAAGGGGAATGAAGGAGTGAAGGTGAGCAGAGAGCCTAGATTTTGGCAGTTTAACCATAAGAGGGTTGCTGGCAGATCTTGTGTGACCTGTAGGAATATTTGGGGGACAGAGCACAGAGAGAGCTGGGGGGGCAAGGCCGGAGAGGAGTCGGTAGAAGACAGAAAAACCACCAACCTGCCTGCAGTGAGTGAGTGAAAGCCCCTCGGAGATAGCTTCATCACAGGAGATTCCAATGATTCTGAAAGCTTTGGTTTCAACAGCGTGAAGACGAGCTAGGTGTGAGGCAGGAGCACCAGCCCATAGGGGAGAACAGTATTCCATTGAGCTGCGGATGAAAGCCTTGTATGTGGTGAGGAGCTCAGGTGTGCCAAGGAAGGACTTCGCACAACGGAGGATGCCCAGTCGGCGACTGGCTTTGGAGGCCAGCTTGGAAATGTGGTTTTCCCAAGAAAGATCATGGCAGATAGTGAGACCCAAAAGCTTGAGCGACAGAACTTCTTGGAGAGGATTGTTGAGAAAGTAGATGGGAGGGTTTTCCAGTCGGTCTTTTCGGAGAGACAAAGTGAGAGTGTGAGAATTGTCAGGAATTGATAGAATACTTACCCTGTGCAGTCAACTTGGTGCAAGCCAACTCTTCTATTTTCGCAGGGTTTTGCTTCAATTTTTTGATCCAAAATGGCTGCCAGACCACGTGAGCGATGACATCACAAATTTATATTCTCTAATATAATTGTTTAGATCATGCTCAAGAAATTTCAATCTGATCAGACTAAACGTTGTCCCTGTCAAACCATGTCATTGTAGCGGTTACCGCTGGATGCACACAATCGCCTTGCACCGGCCAGAAGCGCCTCTCCCGGGCATGCCCGGACTCACTGTTCCCGGGTACGCCCAAACCTCCCGGGCACGCCCGGTCTCGTCTTTCCCGGGCATGCCCGCTCTCGCCTTTCCAGGGCTCGCCCAGAGCGTCCGGGCATGCCCGCTATCGCCTTTCCAGGGCTCGCCCAGAGCGTCCGGGCATGCCCGCTATCACCTTTCCAGGGCTCGCCCAGAGCGTCCAGGCATGCCCGCTATCGCCTTTCCAGGGCTCGCCCAGAGCGTCCGGGCATGCCCGCTATCGCCTTTCCAGTGCTCGTCCAGTGCGCCCGGGCACGCCCAGCCTCGACTTGCCAGGCCGCAGCCAAACACGCCCGGGCAGGTCCAGACTCGCCTTTCCAAGGCTCGCCCTTGACACCCGGGCATGCCCGGTATAGCTTTTGCCGGGCAAACTTCCCGACATAAATGTGTATATATATTGCTGCCCGATAAACGGGCTCGTCAGAATACCTGAGCTGTTTTGTTTCAATAAAGCAACTCGGACGAATTCCGTCTTTGGTCGCGTCAATTCTTTCGACTCGCGTTGGAGCGCAGTTCCTTCATCTATCTATAATTCCAGCAATCTCTGTGTGTCTGTCTGTGTGTCTGTGACCGCTGTTTCTCGACAACCACGGGTCCGATATACTTGAAACTTGCCAGGTATATTGCTGGGGACCCGAGGATGTGCCTT
Organism: Myxine glutinosa; assembly: GCF_964187855.1. Classification (NCBI taxonomy): domain Eukaryota; kingdom Metazoa; phylum Chordata; class Myxini; order Myxiniformes; family Myxinidae; genus Myxine; species Myxine glutinosa. Next base: position 130,653,000 of record NC_136262.1, on the reverse strand, counting down.
TTCAAGGTTTGTAATTAATCGGACAAGTACCTACCGAGCTATGTCCAAAAAACGCTTCAACCAATCAGAGAGCAGCGAGCTATCACGTGTGCCGAACCGTTAATGCAATGCAAGCGTTAATGCGTTAATGCAAGGCTTTTCTTTTTTTCCCTCTTCTCTTTCTACTTTTCCTTGCGATTAAATTGCAAACAGCCAAAATACGTTGGCGCTAATTGAATAATTGGCCATTAACACTAAAATAATCGTAACTGCGATATGCCAACTTCCGGACAGTGCAGCCTTCCATGTTGTTGTTGTTTGCAGCAGCTGTTTGCAGCAAGGCAAGGCTTTTCAACTATGTTGCCGTTAAACTATGTTTTAAAACGAATTCAAACTGCGATTAAATTAAAACGATTCATCCTAACTGCGATTTGCGAACTTCCGGACAGTGACGACTTATCTTCCGGCAGCCAATCACAGAACGCTCTGTTGCGTAGGCGTGGCCGATGTGAGACGAGCGGAGCTGAGCGCGTTACGAGCTGACCGCCATTACGGTACGTAATTCGATTTCTTATGCGCATTATTTCTCCCAATTCAGTCAGAGCGAAGGGCGGAAGCGAAGAGCGTTGCTTTTTTTGTTTACGGGCGTACGGGCGGGGTAGAGCGTACGGGTAGCGTTTTTTTTTTTTTTTGGCCACGGAACGGGCACCCACGTACGGGCAATGCCCTAGTCATCATAATTAAGACACCAATGATGTCATCCTTAAAACTTATTCCTCATGCGAAATTCTTTACAATGAGCCACGTTGATATTTTTTCCATGGAGCGGTTTTGGAGATATAGAGGTGTAAAGTTTTTTCCAAGATGGCGTCTGTACCACATGACCTGTGACGTCATAATTATGAATTTAAAAATTCTACAGGCGGAGGTGCTTTGGTAAAATTTTGTGTCATTCGGACCAACGGTTGCCGAGAAAATGAATTTTTTAAATTAAAAAACAAAAATTATTTAACAAGTAACAAACAGACAGACAAACAGACTCAAATGCAATACCCTCTCCTTAGGCGAGGGTAATAAAAGGCAGTGTGTGTGTGTGTGTGTGTGTGTGTGCTTGTGAGTCCTCCATAACTCCAAGACCATGAAAACTATCAGCCCCAAACTCTGCACGCATACTTATCGACCTCCAAGGGAACGCATGAATGAAATATAGGTGTTTGTGTGTATTTTTGAAGACCATTTATGTTAACAGGATTACCATTGGTCAGCCTGTATTCAGGTCGCTCAGCTTGTCGTCTTAATTCCGCCATTTTGTCCAGTCAACTCAAGTATGTCTTGCCTCAGAACAAGTCTGTTTCTGTGCAATAAAGCTTCATATCTACGAACGGTAATATCACTGATCTTCATACCTACGAATCGCTGTATACCTGTATACATCACAATGCTTATAAAAACCAGTGTTCGTGCCTTTATTTAATTTCTGCAAAGCTCAAGAATTATTTCTTCACCTGAACTGAATTTCAAATTTTTAACTGCGGAATTGACCTCAGCCAGCAGTTCCGACTATTAAAAAAAAGTGTTCATTTGTCTAATTCGGACATTGTGGGACACTCTGGGCATCTCAACAGTATTGTTGGAGTGCTTGCTTGAATGCTGAAGCTGATTGGAGAGTGCTCTACAAGCAGCTGGGTAATGGAACACCCCACTAGATGGAACACCCCTGCTCTCTCCTCATATCGAGTCTATTTTATTTATTTCCTTCCTTTAAAAAGTACATATATCAACGAATGAAGGCAGCCGTCTACCCCCACCACCTGCATGCATTCTGGCCTGCAGTTGTGCGGTGCATTGGGAGGTGCCTCACCTGCTAAAAGTATTTCATTTTCCCCCTTTTTGTGTGATCTGCTTTCATTATATTATTATAGTTATATTAATATGCCGATAAAAATATACTGTACCTGTAAAAATAAATTTAAAAAATCGAGTACTGAAACCACTTGGCTTCCATAGTGATACGGTGGCTCGCTACTCCATGGGGACATCCCAGGAATTTTAAGGCAAAATAAATTAGAGGGTTAATGCAATGGGACAAGCAAGATGTCCGAGAGGTATGCATACTCCATACTCCATCTAAGCCGTCTAGCCTGGGTTTGAATCCCGAGCCAGCTATAAACTGTCATCCGATCGTTTCACAGGCAGGGTGATTCATCAATGTGTGTGACATCCCGTTAAACTGGGTATCACATCTGCTGGATTTTCAACCCCCCCGCCCCCCTCTATCCCCGCCTCACTCTTCCCTCCCCCCTCGCTCTCCTACCCCTCCTCCCGCTTTCCTCCCGAGCCTCCGAGCCTCCTCTTCCTCCGTTTCTCTTTTCCTCACTCCCACTCCCCTCCTCGCACCATCCCTCCCTCACGGAGTGTACAGTAGAGCTACATGTGGTGAGGCTACGATTTTCCCCCTCCCCTCCCCCACTATTTTTTCCATCCCCTCTCTCCCCCCTTCCAGTCTCTCCTCTCCCACAGTTTATCTCTCCCCTCCTCCCCTTCCCCTCTTCCCTACCCTCCCGCTCTCCTTCCTTCTCCCCTCTCTTCATATTTCCGTCAAGAAGCGACTTCGTGCTACCCGGCGATGGCCGGTACCTTTGCTAGTAAACAATAAACCAAGGTACAAAGTAGGTGGTCATACAATTCTGATTTGTAATTCAAGGCAACATAGGAAAAAGAAAAGTGGACTTAAATCAATCAAATCAGTTAGATTTGTCAGTCAGTTATGAATCAATCAGTTATGAATTGTAACACAAAATCAAACATTTCTTAAACATATGCAAACAATTTTCAAAGAGGCTGCCTGTCATATTTTAAAGCTGCCTGTCAGCCCATTCCTAAGTTTCGGGCCAGAATAACAAATATAATGCTGAAAAGACAGTTCTAACCTTATGGAGATGAATACAAGACATTGATCTGGTAGTATACCGGTGAATATCATAATTGAAAATGAACAGGCTACATAAATGAGAAGGGAGCTGTGCATTAACACATTTATAAAAAATTACCTTGTTTATAAAGTTTGACATCAAACGGTTTCAGTAACTTTAGGTAATTTAATAATTGATCGGTTTGAGAGCCAGGTGGCATTCCACATATTATTTGAATAAGTTTTTTTTTTCTGTAAAACAAATAATTTATTAAGATTTGAATGAAATGTATTACCCCACACAGAAGTGCAATATGATAAACAAGTAAACGAAAAAGCATGTTTTCGGGCTACACACTTTTATTTATTTATTTTAAGTTTTAAATTTTATTTTTATTTTTTACCTTTAACATTCAATTTCCATAGATGAAAACGTACCAGAAAAGAGGACCGTGGGCCAAATTTAGCTCTCTCGGACGTATGGAACCTATAAAAGGAACGGCTCAAAGATTTAAAACGGAACAAAGAAACAAAGTTCAGATGAAGTTAAATAAAAGTGTGATATAAAGGATACAAGGGAACAGTATAACAGTCAGAGTACATTTTGGGGGAGAAAGCACTTCAGCCTTGAAATGAAAGCAATTCCTTTGGAAACCTTATTTTCAAGTTCACAAATATTAAGGTTCCATGGTAATTGACTATATATCAATATAAACACTGAGAAATTTAGTCCATTCAACTTGTCGTGTTTTTTTTTCATTATTCTCCAGGATCTTAAGTTGGTCTGAATCTGAACAGTTTCTCTTTTTTACTAAAATTATATAATTACACTTTCTTGCATTAACAAATAGTCTATTTGCTCAAAACCATTCAACATTTGTAAAAGATTTTAATTGACAAAAGTATTTGATGTGTCTAGGTTATCACCATACAAAACATTTGTGACGTCAGCATATATAACAAGAGAAAACGAACTTACAGATGTGTGAATGTCACTAATATATAATGTAAACAATAAATGGACCTAGAAGAGAACATTGAGGAACTTCACAGGTAATCTTCATAAATTCAGATAAGGAAGATTGATACAGTCAGACCCCGCTATTTGCGGTTCCGCCATTCACGGGTTTCGCGTATTCGTGAGTGATAAAATGCAACCTGTTTCTCTGTTCGCGAAAAACTGTCCAGCTAATTCGCGGTTCTTTTTCTTTGTGGCCGTGTTCTGCGAATACGCATTTTTTCCCCTATTCGCAGCCGTGTTCTGCGAATTCGCGTTCTTTTCCCTATTCGCAGCCGTGTTCTGCGAATACGCGTTTTTTTCCCTATTCGCAGCCGTGTTCTGCGAATTCGCGTTTTTTTCCCTATTCGCGGCCGTGTTCCGCGAAATCGCGGGTTTTTTAGGGGCACAAAAAAAAAATCACAAGCCGTCAGCTTGACATACGGTATTTTATAAAACCCATCTTTCATCAGCCATGTATAAAGCAGCTGGAGATACGCAAAAAATATCTACGAGCAACGAGCATGACCTGCTTATACATTCACTGCTGTGTGCTTTGCATTTTCATGGCTTTCGCTGCTGTGAATTTTAGCCACACTATAAGCGAGCTTAGGGGGATGTTCCATCAGCTGCATAAACATGTCAACCCCGTGAATTATAGAATGCAAATGCTTCATTAAATTTATTATTTAAATTAGCAATAGGCTCAATACGTCATCATCCGATAACATCCCCCACAAACAATGGGCAGAGTATTCACCCCTCCCGCAGCTACCCACAATGCTCGCATTCCTACATAAACAGACTGTATCCTGGATCTCGATCATTCTTCTTGTCCCGTTGCTTTGACCTGCGTTTTTAACTCTCGCTCTGCTCATCGTTCAATCATGGCTCCCAAGCACAAGACCAGCGCCGGAAATGTCGACTACCAAGAGGCAGAAGAAAGTGATGAGCCTGAGCCAGAAAGTGGAGCTGCTGGATCAGCTTTCGAGAGGATAGAGTGCAGCCTCTGTGCGCAGGCATTACGGCATCAACGAATCCACCATTCGCTACATACGGAAGAATGAGAAGGCGATTCGTGAGAGTATTTCAGCGAGCACTGTATTGAGTACAAAGGTGGTCACCCCTGTCCAGGAAATCCACATAGAAAAGTTGAAGAAGACTCTCAGAATATGGATCAAGGACAACATGCAGAAGAATATGCCTTTGAGTGGACCTCTCATTCGTGAAAAGGCCAAACGAATTTACAATCATCTGTCGGGCGCGGGTGGTGCCAGCACGAGTGATGTGCCGAGCGATGATGGTACTAAGCAGCGTGAGTTCATTCACTGCAAGCAGGGGATGGTTCCATCGTTTCAAGAAGCGGTATGGTCTCAAAAATGTGAAGCTCATAGGGGGCGTGCCTCCACGGACCACGAGGTGGCAAAAGCGTTCCCAGCTCAACTTACAAGGCTGATCAAAGAGAAGGGATACCTCCCAGAGCAGGTGTTCAATACTGACGAGACCAGCCTCTTTTGGAAAAAGATGCCCACGAGAACTTTCATCTCGAAGCGTGAGGAGACAGCATCGGGATTCAAGGCTGCCAAGGACCGGGTACCTCTTCTCACCTGTGCAAACGCAAAAGGGGACTCCATGATGAAACCCATGATGTTGTACCGTTCCCTGAACCCGCGTGGTCTGAAGGGCAAGAACAAGCAAACTATGCCCGTGTTTTGGAGGGCCAACAGGAAAGCCTGGGATGACGGCAGCAATCTTCCTCGACTGGTTCCATAATTGTTTCGTCCCTCAGGTGGAGAGGTACATGGTGGACAAAAACCTTGCGTTCAAGGTTCTCTTGCTCCTGGACAACGCTCCTGACCACCCCGCGAACCTGGATGTGGCTCACCCGAACGTCGAGGTGATCTTCCTGCTGCCCAACACCACCGCCCACATCCAGCCACTCGACCAAGGTGTGATTTCAACATTTAAAACACATTACACCCGTCACACCTTTCGCCGCATTTTGGATGTGATGGAGTCTGACCCAGGGCTCACCTTTGGGCAGTGTTGGAAGGATTTCAACATTGCCCACTGCATCGACACCATCAAGGGGTCACTGGATGAGGTGAGAGCCTGCACCATCAATGCGTGCTGGCACAACCTGTGGCCACAGGCAGTCAGAAACTTTATTGGCTTTCCCGATAACATTGAGGAGAGGCATGTGATTGTTGGGTTGGCACGTCAGGTGGGAGGGGATGGATTTGATGACATGCAGCCTTAAGAGTTGGAGGATCTCATTGCCTCACATAGCGACAACCTCACCAAGGAGGAATTGGAGGCCATTATAACGGTTTCCAAGGAGGAGGCGGCGGGCATTGATGAGGAAGAGGTGCCAAGGTCTAACCTCACAGTCCAGTTCCTGGGAAAGTTGCTGCATGGCATGTGGGTGTTTGTCAACAAGTTGGAAGATGCTGACCCAGTCATGGAGAGGTACCTCAAGTTCAAGAGGGGCTTGGATGATTTGCTTCTCCTCTACAAAGAGCTGCATCGAAACCTGCGGCAATCAGCCAGGCAGCTCTCCATTACGCATTTATTTTACCCTGCTCCCTCCACCTCAAGACCATCAGCATCCTCTCCTGCTGCCATCTCAGTGTCCTCACCAACGTCCTCACCAACACCCTCAACTGCTGCCTCTCCTGCCTGTCCCTCAGTGCTTGACATTGCAGGACTATCATTTTGGTCATCCTCAGAGTTCGAGGAATTCATGGGATTTTAATTCATCACCATCACGATCATCATCATCATCCTCTTCATCATCTGATAGTTGCGTGTGTTTGTAAAATAAAAATTTTTAAACGGTACATGGTGTTGTTTTTGTTTTTTTTGTTTCACGGTGTGGTGTGGTTAAGCTGGTGAAGCACTTTTAATAAACTAAGCGCATTCCTTCAATAAATTGGAAATGGTACCTGGTGTTGTCATTTGTTTTACTTTGTAAGCATTTTTTATGAAACTGTAATCATGTGCATTTGCCATCGAAAACATTTTAAACTTAAAAAAATTTCCTCCATCATTCAGGAACCGCCGGGAACCTATAACCTATCCCCCTTTTCCCCATTGAAACAATGCCGTGGCATACATTCACGGGATGTTCATCAACCTTCGCAGATTATCATCGACATTCTTGGGATTTGCCTCAACATTCGTGGATTTTGCCTCCCCATTCGTGGTTTGGTCCTCTCTATTCGTGGTTTGGTCCTCTCTATTCGTGGCTGATTGGTGGAGTGTCGCTTCCTCTGTCCCCACAAACCCTCTTGAAGGGACTTTTACCTGGTGTTTGGATGGTGTGCCTTTGAGCCTGTGTGCATTGCCTGGCCAATTATCCCCTTAAGAGGGAGGGCCTGCCCACCATGGAGGGCCTGTCTTTCCCCTCCCCAATGCATAATGACATACTAACCCACATAAGGGGAAGGGACTAAGATATTGTTCTGCTCTGAAATAACTATTCTAAGGGACCTGTATGATGGGTGCCGTTACTTCTTAACGGTTTCCCAAAACCGCAACAATATTTTCCTCAAACTACCTGACCGATAGACAAAATTTGGTACAATACATCAGAACATTAATGTCTCATGGGGTTGTGCTCCCCATCCAGATCTGCCCCCCAATAAGAGGTGGTCCATATCACTCAGGATCCACCCCCTATATGATGCTGAAAAGGGGGAGGTTTCATCTCTAATTCAGGTAATTTATATTACAAAATATTCTCAGAAACCATGGGGAAAACTATCAGTTCTCCACGAGGCTGTTTTTTATTTATCTGGAAATATCCCTTTGTTCAAAGACATATTACAAAATTATTTCATTTTATCATGTTTGGGATAAATCCCTCTAAGCCAGGAGCTTTGGTTTTAAAAAGTTAACAATATCACAAATTTCCACCTCTGTTGTGGGGTATAAATACAACGAATTTGGGCGAGGGGCATTAAATGAATAGTCAAAATCAATCTGGCTAGGTGGAATCCTATAATTTACTCCCAACTGCTCGGTACCTATTCCTTTTAAGAAATCATTAAATCCATCATCTATTTGTGACTCACCCTGTAGACGACTCAAATTTAACCATGCTATCTCTGCACCATCCTGCCATGTCTGAAGCAGTAGCTGCCTTGTATTACAGAATTAGAATCAAATTGTGTGTACATTTACAATATTTCTCGTGTGCTCTCTAATTTTCACTAAAATTATCTTTAATTTTTTTTTAATCACTAAACTAAAAAAACTTTAAAACATTATTTAGTTATTAATTAATTATTATATTTTAGTTAGTTATTAATTTCCGTTTTTTTAAACTAAAAGCCTTAAAAATAACTTTTTAACTTTTGGTTAATTACTAAACTAAACTAAAACTTTATTTAATTTTTTTTTAATTACTAAAAGAAGAAACCTTTTTAATATATTTAGTTATTAATTTATTTGTTATTATATTTTAGTTCGTTAATAATTTATTTTTTTTATAAACTAAAAGCTTCTTTTTTTTTTAAACTTTAAAACTTTTGGTTAATTACGAAACAAAACAAAAAATGTATTTAATTTTCACTAAAATTTTCTTTAATCACTAATCTAAAAAACTTTAAAAGATTATTTGGTTATTAATTAATTATTATATTTTAGTTGGTTATTAATTTCCTTTTTTTTTAAAACTAAAAGCCTTAAAAATAACTTTTTAACTTTTGGTTAATTACTAAAGTAAACTAAAACTTTCTTTAATTTTTTTTTTATTACTAAAAATAAACTTTTAAAATATATTTAGTTAATAATTTATTTATTATTATATTTTAGTTCGTTAATAATTTATTTTTTTATAAACTAAAAGCATTAAAAAAAAAACTAAAACTTTTGGTTAATTACGAAACAAAGCAAAAAATGTATTGAATTTTCACTAAAATTTTCTTTAATTTTTTTTAATTACTAAATTTAAAAACTTTATAGATCCATTAAGTTATTATTTTATTTATTATTATATTTTAGTTGGTTCTTAATTGACCTTTTCAAACATTTATATATTGACTTTATAAATATATTTAGTAAAATTTTCTTTAATCTTTATTAAAATTTTCATGCCGTTGCATTGTATCCCACATCTAAAAAATATTTAATCCCATTTTGCATCCACATTAAATAAAATGCACGGGTCAGCATGTTTGGCACTCCCATGTAAGCACCGAGCTCAGCTCCTGACCCCAAGGTCAAATCCCACATACTCTCTAAAGTAGTCCATTGTCCCTTATCCTGCATGGAATACACAAAGCATTCACGTTCCTGTGGATATACGAGCATTAGAGAATTTTAAAAGGCATGGATGGCTCCATACTGTGGAGATTTCATTGCCACCGATAGAAGTGACAATACACGTCCGGCATGCTGGAATTACTCCCCTGGAAGTTTATAAAGATCACCAATGGGGAGCCTTCAGAGGAAGCAATGTTATATTTCTGAGTTTGAGTGATAGCCTGCGTTGAGGGGAATAATGAAAACGCTTCTATGAGAGACACCACATCACCTTAATCTCTTTCACTATGTTCTCATGTCTGCATTTGCTCACATAATATCTTTTCTGCGTACCACGTTTATCTCAGACGTGTTGGCATTGGCCGGGCTTCTTATAGCAGAGCACCTGTTTGACCAGTAAAGGTGACATTGTCCTTCTGTAAAACCGTGAGTTCTCCTCAAGCTCAACATCCAACAGAAATGTCATTGCCCATGGGCAGCGCGTGTGAAGCTTCCGAATGATGACTGCGTGCTTACCTGTCTCAAAATTCATCACAATCGACCTAATTCGGGCCACGATTCATCTCTGGCAATCTTGGCACAGGCTGCTTGAGCAGCAGTAATGCGAACACCTAGTTCAAGTGATAATAGTTCTACCTGAATAATGCATCGCTTCTCTTTTTGATTCCCATCTCTATCTAACTTTATACGCCCGGTGTTAGCTTCGCGGTTAGGGTGCCGGCTTGGGATCCTAGGATGCTGAGTTCGAATCCTGGTCAATCGCTGAATTAACGCCAGGGTGGTTGACTCAGCCTGTCATCCCTCTTAGGTCGGCAAATTGAGCACCTGCTCACTGGCAATTCCCTGTGGGTCGCAAGAGGCGACCAACAGGGTTGGTGGCAGGAAGGGCATCTGGCTGCAAAACATTGCTTCAAAAAGGGGACCACGGTGCCCAAAAAAGACCAACCCCTGCTCTATGGGGGGAAATGGCCTCCAAAGGCGGTTCTTTCTTTTGTTCTCTATCTAACTTCATCTTTACCTCTCACCAGCAAGTCGTCTTGAATTATAAAGCATGTTTGCATATTGCAAATAACACCTTGTGGCAACAACCACATCCTCAAGACAGAAGCTTTCGAATACACTACTGATTTGAAAACTGCCCAAAGGGAGTGTTGTTGTTTCCTCCTTGGAGAAATCACCCTCAGGATTGTAGAATTTGGCTTAGTTGATCATTTCTCTCTTCTGGTTCTCTTTACCAGTGATTACTCAATCCGAACTGACAACACCTGATGATGTTCTGGGATCTACAATAGGACCAAGAAGAAGAACAAAAAATTCATTAAAATGTCCAGGGGCAAGGAAGAGCAGACTCGGACTACCAGGCACGGGGGTTATGGTGACACTCTTCACAAAATACACTGTGGGAGCTTCAACATGCACCAAATAATGCCAGCTGACACTCACGGCCTGCGAGATAACAAGATGACAGTTTATGGCTTTGTCAGGATTCAAACGCAGCTCAGAGGTGACTGTGCGAACCTCTCACCCATTCTGCAACCCAAAAATATGTTAAGGATTTCATTACTATTGAGAAATAAACAATAAGACGTCATGCGTAGCACGATACTTGCAAAATCCCCCCCCCCCAAAAGTTTTCCATTGATACAGCAAATTGTCCATTTCATCAACATTTCATCAACAGTCAAATTGTCCATTTCATTTACAATCTTGATCAAAGCTCGGATCAACAAGATGAAAAGTGACGATTTTTCAGATGAAAAATGATGATTTTGGAAGGTTGATCTTGAGTTGACCTTTGACCTTTTGACCTCAAAAATAGTTAGTTTCCCTATTTAGTGACTCAATGTGCAAATGCTGTTCAATTTTCAAGTCAATCGGATGAAAATTGAGGATATTAAAAATTTGGCCTATGTTGACCTTTTGGCCTATGTTGACCGCAAAATAGATGGTGGTTGAATTCAGTGATCATATATATAAATCCTCTTAGAAGTTCAAGTCAATCAAATGAAAATTGGTGATTTTAGAAATTTGGCCTATGTTGACCTTTTGGCCTGTGTTTACCTAAAATATAATACGCGCTTGAATTCAGTGACCAGATATGCAAGTCCTCTTCAAATTCCAAGTCAATCGGATGAAAATTGAGGATTTTAGAAATTTGGCCTATGTTGACCTTTTGGCCTATTGAACTTTTGGCCTATGTTGACCTTTTGGCCTATGTTCACCTAAGATATAATTTGTGGTTGAATTCAGTGACCAGATATGCAAGTCCTCTTCAAATTTCAAGTCAATTGGATGAAAATTGATGATTTTAGAAATTTGGCCTATGTTGACCTTTTGGCCTATGTTGACCTGAAAAATACTTAGTGGTTGAATTCAGTGACCAGATATGCAAGTCCTCTTCAAATTACAAGTCAATTGGATGAAAATTGAGGATTTTAGAAATTTAGCAAAGTTGGTGACCTTTGGCCTATGTTGACCTTTTGATCTATTGACCCCAAAAACAATAGGCTTCTTGCTTTTGACCAACTCTACCATTTGGTGAAGTTTCGTGAAGATCTGTTGAAAATTGTGACCTGTAGACCGGTGACAGACAAACAGACAGACAAACAGGACCACAAACACAACCGACCAATAATATACTTGAAAAATCTTCGATTTTGCAAGTAATAAACCATATTAATTAAAGAAGATAAGATTTCTCATGAGATGGACAACAAGTTGACCTTTGTATATGTTCTGATGAGATGTATTCCAAGTGATAATATGACTGACAAGCTCAATAGATTACTGGCGTTCCCTATGGGCTTGGTGCCCCAGCTTCAGATCTGTCAATCTTGGATTCTGTGGAATGTAAAGCTTCAAATTATTTGAATCTCCAACAATAAGGCCGAAGCACAAGATCTGTTGCTTTCATAATCGCAGGCACGTCGTTGATCTCACTGTTCTTCACCGATATTGCACCTACTACTCTCTCAGTACTCGGACCCTCCTGGCACAACTCCAGAATGCACGTGTAGTCCCAGTAACCCTTGCTGGTTAAATTCAGCAAAAACCCAGACTGACTGAGCATTTCATCCCATTTGTTCCTCGCTTCTCTCGTCTATGGAACTGCTTTGCAGGGGCCGTTCGTCCGCACTCTTCCCTGCAGGGCTTCAAGCAGGCAGTGCACCTGCACCTCATGGGCAGAACACAGAAAGAGCAGAGGGTGTAACTTGTAATGATCCTGTAAATCAGAGAAGCCACTAACCTCTGCGATTCAGGAGTAAAAAGCCCAGAGATTCAGCTTCATTACGAGGGAGCTTCCAATGATTTTGATAGCCTTGGTCTTCACAGCATCAAGATGTGAAAGTGGTGAGGCAGGGGAGGGTTGCCTGCCCAAAGGGGCGAGCAGTACGCGATTGAGCTGTAAAGGAAGGCCTTGTAAGTTGTTTGAAGTTCTTATTTGGCAAGGAAGGACTTACGAGGATGCCCTGTTGGTGGCCGGGAGTAGCACCTGATTGAGAATATAGCAGCCAGTCTCAAAGTTAATGTTCATCAATTTAATTAGAATACCTCTCCAATTCTCAAGATACTTTCATGGTTATCAGTACACCAACATATATAGTACTACAGTACTAAATCATAAATTATTTCTGAAAACCTTTGAAGTGAAATATAAATTACTTTATGACTATATTTCTACCCCGATCAAACTTTACAACTTCTCCAAAACACTGAAGTCCAACAGTGGGACTGTAATCTATATATATAAAACACTGTGTGTGTGTGTGTGTGTGTGTGTGTGTGTGTGTGTGTGTGTGTGTGTGTGTGTGTGTGTGTGTGTGTGTGTGTGTGTGTGTGTGTGTGTGTGTGTGTGATGTTACCGATAGACTCCTAAATGGAGAGGCTCACATGCTTGATATTTGGCATAGACATGGCCATTGAGCCTGGGAAGAACATGGCCGACCTAAAAAAAATTATTTCATAATATTTTTTAAACCATATTTTTACCTCAGCGCATTTCAGCGAGGAATATTATACACAGAATCTGAGCCGGTGGCAGAGCAGCGCGCTGATTCGCTCAGAACAATCACGTGATGTTCCTTGCCGCCATAAACTCACAGTTACGCGTTCGCACGTAATTCAGAGCGAAAACCGATTGCGTTTTTTCACACTTCAGCGAGGAACATTGCCATTCACACCACATAGGTTTTTTTTTCTTTCATCTTTAGATACTTTTTTTTTTCAGCGAGGAATATTATACCCGGAATCTGAGCCGGTGGCAGAGCAGCGCGCTGATTCGCTCACAGCGATCACGTGATGTTCCTTGCCGCCATAAACTCACAGCAAGTAGCATAGATTTTAGCATGATTAGCATTTAGCATGATTTAGCATGATTTAGCATAGATAGTAGCATGTTTCACATAGATTTTTTTTCAGCGAGAAATATTATACACGGAATCTGAGCCGGGGGCAGAGCAGCGCGCTGATTCGCTCACGTGATGTTCCATCCCCGCCGCCAGACCATCTATCTATAATTCCAGCAATCTCTGTGTGTCTGTCTGTGTGTCTGTGACCGCTGTTTCTCGACAACCACGGGTCCGATATACTTGAAACTTGCCAGGTATATTGCTGGGGACCCGAGGATGTGCCTTTTCAAGGTTTGTAATTAATCGGACAAGTACCTACCGAGCTATGTCCAAAAAACGCTTCAACCAATCAGAGAGCAGCGAGCTATCACGTGTGCCGAACCGTTAATGCAATGCAAGCGTTAATGCGTTAATGCAAGGCTTTTCTTTTTTTCCCTCTTCTCTTTCTACTTTTCCTTGCGATTAAATTGCAAACAGCCAAAATACGTTGGCGCTAATTGAATAATTGGCCATTAACACTAAAATAATCGTAACTGCGATATGCCAACTTCCGGACAGTGCAGCCTTCCATGTTGTTGTTGTTTGCAGCAGCTGTTTGCAGCAAGGCAAGGCTTTTCTTTTTTTCCCTCTTCTCTTTCTACTTTTCCTTGCGATTAAATTGCAAAAAGCCAAAATACGTTGGCGATAATTGAATAAATGGGCATTAATAGATAGATAGATAGATATGCGATATGCGAACTTCCGGACAGTGTGCGCGTTACGAGCTGACCGCCATTACGGTACGTAATTCGATTTCTTATGCGCATTATTTCTCCCAATTCAGTCAGAGCGAAGGGCGGAAGCGAAGAGCGTTGTTATTTTTTGTTTACGGGCGTACGGGCGGGGTAGAGCGTACGGGTAGCGTTTTTTTTTTTTTTTGGCAAGGAACGGGCACCCACGTACGGGCAATGCCCTAGTCTATCTATAATGCCAGTAATCTCTGTGTGTCTGTCTGTGTGTCTGTGTGTTTGTCTGTGACCGCTGTTTCTCGACAACCACGGGTCCGATATACTTGAAACTTGCCAGGTATATTGCTGGGGACCCGAGGATGTGCCTTTTCAAGGTTTGTAATTAATCGGACAAGTACCTACCGAGCTATGTCCAAAAAACGCTTCAACCAATCAGAGAGCAGCGAGCTATCACGTGTGCCGAACCGTTAATGCAATGCAAGCGTTAATGCGTTAATGCAAGGCTTTTCTTTTTTTCCCTCTTCTCTTTCTACTTTTCCTTGCGATTAAATTGCAAACAGCCAAAATACGTTGGCGCTAATTGAATAATTGGCCATTAACACTAAAATAATCGTAACTGCGATATGCCAACTTCCGGACAGTGCAGCCTTCCATGTTGTTGTTGTTTGCAGCAGCTGTTTGCAGCAAGGCAAGGCTTTTCTTTTTTTCCCTCTTCTCTTTCTACTTTTCCTTGCGATTAAATTGCAAAAAGCCAAAATACGTTGGCGATAATTGAATAAATGGGCATTAATAGATAGATAGATAGATATGCGATATGCGAACTTCCGGACAGTGTGCGCGTTACGAGCTGACCGCCATTACGGTACGTAATTCGATTTCTTATGCGCATTATTTCTCCCAGTTCAGTCAGAGCGAAGGGCGGAAGCGAAGAGCGTTGTTATTTTTTGTTTACGGGCGTACGGGCGGGGTAGAGCGTACGGGTAGCGTTTTTTTTTTTTTTTGGCAAGGAACGGGCACCCACGTACGGGCAATGCCCTAGTTGAACATAAAACACAGTTTGTGTGTGTGTAATGTAATCTCCCCTCCCCCCTCCATCCTCCCCTCCCCCCTCTTCTTCCCCCTCCCCTCCCCCCTCTTCTTCCCCCTCCCCTCCCTTCCCCCACCCCTCCCCCACCCCCTCCTCCTCCCCCCCTCTCCCCTTCCCCTCCGCCCTCCCCTCCTCCCACCATTACCCTCCCTCTTCCCCCACCTCCCCCTCTCCCTCCCTTTTTTCTTGACATGGGTTTACTTTCTGAACTCAGTATATCAATCTGGTGAGTTTCTATTACCCTTCGGTGATGTCTTTGTTGAAAGAACCATGTCACTGATTGTCTTTTGCAGCAAGCAGTCAATAACAGGATTATATCACAGGTGGCGTGACAAAATGTAAGGACAGGTACATTTGACGATTGGCTTCACAATCTGGTATATAAGGGTTGTTGCGTTCTGTATTAGTGGAAAACAACTGCTGCACATCTATAAAAGTTATTGCCGCTTCCTCTGGAGATGGTCCGTCAACTTGACAATGCTGTTTGTCATGGAGTGGTGGCTTTACGAAATTCTGGCATGAAACAGCGTGCTATTGCTCGGCAGTATGGCATCACTCAAGGTCAGGTGTCAAAGATCCTGAAACGAAATGCTCAGAGGGGTGTCCCTACTCCAATACCGAGGCCAGGACGTCCATGCAGAACCACAAGGAGAGAAGATCGCCAGCTGCACCGGTTAGTCTGCAATGGCCGTACCAAGTCAGCTAATCGGCTTAGGGCTGAGTGGCAGCAACTGACAAATGTGCCTGTATCCAGAAGGCTAGTCAACCAACGACTGGTTCAAGCAGGCTATCGTGCCAGGCGTCCCCTGAGAAAGCCACGCCTGACCAGACAACACAGCCAGCACTGATTGCAGTGGGCCAGAGAGCACCGTCAATGGCAGCCAGGACACTGGAATCACGTGACCTTCAGTGACGAGTCTAGATTTCTGGTATATCGTCAAGATGGCTGCGCCCGAGTGCACAGACAAGTGCAGTAAGCCCACAAAGAAGATTGTATAGTGCCAAGGGTCCAAGCTGGAGGTGGTGGGGTGACCATTTGGGATGCTTTTCATGCAGGGGGCAAAACTGACCTGGTTGTTCTGAATGGAAACCTGAACCAGTTCAAGTACAGGGTCATTCTGGAAGAAACATTGCTTCCATTTGCTCGTGCAGCCTTTCGAGAAAACTTCGTCTTCCAAGATGACAATGCACAGCCTCATCGTGCTCGCATGATCCAACACTTTCTTGCTGACCGTGGTGTAGAGCATATGGAGTGGCCTGCCATGTCCCCGGATATGAATCCGATAGAGAACTTGTGGGCAGAATTAACGCGTCAAATTGACAACTTGGACCAGCAGCCTACCTCTGTGCGTGAATTGCAGCAGACTATTGTCACTGCATGGCAAGCGATTCCTGTCCAAACTTTGGCAAATCTCGTGAACAGCATGTCTCGACGTGTACGTGCTCTCCTGAATGCTCGTGGAGGTTACACGAAGTACTGAACTGTAATTTTACTGTCCGTAATCCAGTCATAATTTAGCTTTTGTTGAAAAAAAATTTGGCTAATGTGCAAAATAAAGAGATACTTCTGGAAAACGTACAGAGGTTTAACACAGTACTGTCCGTGAATTGAGTTCGATATCAGTTTACATCACTTTCAAGGATCAATTTATTTGCTTCGAAATGTCAAATGTGGTTTTTGTTTCTTTTAAAGGTCACATTAACAAAATCTAGAATAATTTCAACATAATTCCAATGAACTTTTGGTTCTACGACATCTTGAAAAGTAAGTTCACTCTCACAAAAAAATATTCCATATTAAATGCCGTCTGTATGTATATATATATATATATATATATAGATATATATATATATATATATATATATATATATATATATATATATATAGATATATATATATATATATATATATATATATATATATGTGTGTGTGTGTAAGGAAGCACACTAACACTATGACATGACGCTGACGTCATGTGCATAAATTATACCAACATCACCTCCAAACTAGGAGGCATCCGCATGGTACTCATCTTTGCAGACAGATTAAAGCTCTCTGGTCACAAATAGACAAAGGCAGAGATGTCGATCTAGATTTCGCCCTCATTATGGGCCTTATGAGGCCTGAGTTTTTTTTATAATAAAAAAAGGTTAAAAAATCAAACATTTAAACAGCCTTGGCCGTGCGCCTTGACCCCACGGCCAAGGCACACCGTCTATCAAGACTGTCCCATTGGCATACACATGCACCTCAACCTAAAGGCTGAAGCACATGGTCAATCAAAACACATGCAACCTGACCCCGAAGGGCCAGAATGCATGGTCATACAATTGGACCCCTCCTCCATAGGAGTGAGACCCCATGAACTCAACACCATGACGTCCCGACGAGGACTTATTTTTCCACTTATGAAGTGGCCTTTTTTACGATGAAAAGAGGTTTTAAAAATCAAACATTTGAACAGCCTTGGACGTGCACCTTGACCCCATGGCCAAGGCACAACGTCTATCAAGGCTGTCCCAATAACATTACACATGCACCTCAACCCCAAGGCTGAAGCACATGGTCATTCAAACACATGCATCATGCCCCCGAAGGGCCAGAATGCATGGTCATACAATTGGACCCCTCCTCCATAGGAGTGAGTCCCCATGACTTCAACACCATGCCGTTCCGACGAGGGCTTATTAACTGTTTTAGGGCCCCAGTCAAGGCCTGCCTTTTTTGCTTGTGAAAAAAGGTAAAAAGTCAAACATTCGAACAGCCTCGGACGTGCACCTTGACCCCATGGCCAAGGCACAACGTCAACAAGGCTGTCCCCATAACAATACACATGCGCCTCAACCCCGAGGGGGAAGCACATGGTCATTCAAACACATGCATCATGCCCCCGAAGGGCCACAATGCATGGTCATACAATTGGGACCACTCCTCTTAATAGGAGTAAGACCCCTTAATCCACCAGCAGGGCATTACTCCTGCCAGGTCCGATTTGCATGCAGGTCTACCGACCCTCGTCAGGACGGCATACTGCAAATTGTTTATTTGTGACCAATCCAAGCCGTTAATATACACAGGTTGAACCCCCTAACTTGACTAGGAAGCAAGGCACAGATTGAGTCTCACCCCAGAAATTGCTGCACAACCTGTTAGCATCAAGTGTCGCCTGCCGGGCTGACGCATTGTCTCTGCGCTGCTCATCAACAGCTACGAGGTTTGCAGTCAGGAACATTAAATTTAACTAAGGAAGTGTCATGTCATTGGGTTAGTGTGCTAACATAGTGTGTTATGACACACATAGTGTGCCACAGGGTTAGTTAGGTTAGTTAGTGTATCATGCTTTGTATCTGTTCTGTATCTGTATCATGCTTTGTGCAGCTGCCGTGCAGTTAGGTTAGTTTGTGTATCATGCTGGCTCAATAGCGCAGTGGGCTGTCACCACGAAAGTGATGGAGACCCCTGGTTCGAGTCCAGTGTTGAGTCAGAGGTTTTCACACTTAGCCCCACGCAGGAATTTAATTCCTGTTTATAATTTTTTTTGTAGATGAGTTAATCTCCAATGCACTTCTGCATATACTTGCATACACCGACATACGCATATATACTTCCGCTCACATCTGGGGTCTGCCTAGCAGGCATGTAAGACATCGGCCATTATAAAGCTCGCAATGTCAAGTGTTGAAAATTTCTGAGAAGATTTCGGTTGGCTCAATAGCGCAGTGGGCTGTCGCCCCGAAAGCGATGGAGATCCTTGGTTCGAGTCCCGTGTTGAGTCGGAGGTTTTCACACTTCGCCCCATGCAGGAATTTAATTCCTGTTTATAATATATATATATATATATATATATATATATATATATGTATATATATATATATATACAGTGAAACCTTGACTTACGACTTTTCCGAGATACGAGCCGTCGCTCAGTCGATTTTTTGCTTTGTGATGCGAGCCGAGATCTGAGTTACGAGCGAGCGAGCTTGGATATAAAACACGTAATCGTCGAAAAACATGAGCGAGGTGTGCGTGTTGTCGACTTGGCGAGGCAGTACGATCGTAGTACTTCTACAATATGTACGATTTTGAAGCAGAAGGAGTCGATAAAGGCTATAACGCCAGCCAAGGGCGTTAAGATTATTTCAAAGCTCCGGACCTCTGTCCATGAAGAGATGGAGAAGTTGTTGTTTGTGTGGTTGACGGAGAAGCAGCTCGCAGGAGATACCGTGACCGAGAGCATCATCTGTGAGAAGGCACGAGACATTTACGGGGATTTGGTGCAGCAGACGGCGGGAACATCAACGGACGAGGCATCGGAAGAGTCATTCAAAGCCAGTCGGGGATGGTTTGATAATTTTAAGAAGAGGACCGGCATTCACTCCGTCGTCAGGCATGGTGAGGCAGCAAGCTCGGATGTGAAGGCAGCTGAAGATTTTATTATAACTTTTGCCGAACTGATAGAAGCCGAAGGATACATCCCCCAGCAAATCTTCAACTGTGACGAGACAGGGCTCTTCTGGAAAAAGATGCCGAGGAGGACGTATATAACGGCAGAGGAGAAGAGCATGCAAGGCCACAACTTGTTCAGAGTGCCGGCGATAGCTCGCCTTCTCTTTGTGGAAGACACGGTGAGATCCTTAACATCCAACAACTAATGGGACGCAAACGGGGCGCCCAGTTTAGCGGTACACACATTGATGAATCACCCTGCCTGTGAAACACCGACATGACAGGTTATAGCTGGGTCGGGATTCAAACCCAGGCTGGACAGTTTAGAGTCAAGTGTGCGTACCTCCAGTCCAGGCCATCCTGCCAACTTGTATGCTGCATACAGGTGAAATATAAAGCGCGAGATATTTTTATATATACTGTATATTTCAAAAAAAATTGGTGTGGTTTTTGGGGGGCTGGAACGGATTAATAGCATTTCAATTCATTTTAATGGGGAAATTTAATTTGAGAAACAAGCAAATTGAGTTACGAGCTCGGTCACAGAACGAATTAAACTCGTAAGTCAAGGTTTCACTGTGTGTGTGTGTATATATATATGTGTATATATATATATATATGTGTATGTATGTATGTATGTATGTATGTATGTATGTATGTATGTATGTATGTATGTATGTATGTATGTATGTATGTATGTATGTATATATATATATATATATATATATATATATATATATATATATATATATATATATATATATATATATATATATATATATATATATATACACACACAGACTTGGCAGTTAATATGGAATATATTTTTTGTGGGGGTGAACTTACTTTTCAAGATGTCTTAGAACCAAATGTTCATTGGAATTATTAGTCAGGTTCAGTTTGTCCAGATTTAAAGTTTCATTGGATTTTTTGGGGGATTTGGAAAACTATATATTTTTGGAAACTATATTGTATAGTCAGTCAGAAAACCAATGTTGCTATTTGCACAGACTCCTGTATGGCGGCCATCTTGGATTTTCAAAATTGCCGCCGTAGAACTAATTTTTCTCAATATCTCAGCTTCTAAATAACATAGAGCTTTGATTCTAACGGCTAAACATACATTTTCAAGGGCCCCGAATCCAATGGTAACAAGTTCGATAAGCTAGACATGACCATAGAGCTCCTATGTGGCGGCCATCTTGGATTTTTCAAACTGGCAGCCGTAAAATTGATGTTTCTCAATATCTCAGCTTCTAAACAACATAAAGCTTTGATTCTAACGGCTAAACATACATTTTCAAGGGCCCCGAATTCCAATGGTAACAAGTTCGATAAGCTAGACATGACCATAGAGCTCCTATGTGGCGGCCATCTTGGATTTTTCAAACTGGCCACCATAAAATTGATGTTTCTCAGGATCTCATCTTCTAAATAAGACGGAGCTTTGATTTTTCTAAATCCCAAAAACAATCCAACGAAATCTAACATCTGGACATGCTGAACCTGACTGTGTTGACTGTAATGAGAAATACTATTCTACTGCTAGTGTTTGACAGGCAGTTTGAAGGTCTGTACGTGCCACCATTCCTGAAAAGGGGAGCCTTTGTGTTCTTTGCTGCAGACAACACGGACTTTGCCGAGGATACTCCTGACGGGAAAGGAACCACTCACGCAACGATTACTGCAGTGTACCAGAAGTCAGATGTCCCTGGAGAACCAGTTGCGCAACCTCTGATCATCGGTGATGCACAGAGTCTATCGGTCACTCCATACCATGTAGATGTGCTGCACTGTGACAAGCCGAAACCACAGCTTACGAAGAGAACAGAGGAGTTTGTCATCAACAAGGGGGTCTCCAGATCCTATCAACTGACACAACTGGGATGGGTTGTTGCTTCTGCTCTATCCAGGATGAAAGCGAGGGAACATTCCAGCAAGATTCCAGGTTGGGCAGGATACAACTCGCTCTTGTCTGAACGCTAGTCCATGACTCGGGTTGGTGCCTTGCCACTACTTCCAGAGGTGGCGCATGAGTGGCCAACCCTACTGACCGTGATCATGCAAGCCAGTCAGCTAAGGATGTTGGCAGTTGGTGAAGATCATCCCACTGTAATTTCATTTGACATGGCCCTCTACGAGAAGGTGGTGCAACTGCTGGATGCAAGACCTGACTTGAAATGCACAGTCGTCCCCAGACTGGGTGAGCTGCATGTTGTCATGGCGGCTCTCCGAGCCCTCGGAGCCTCCATGGAGAACTCAGGCATTGATGATGCTTGGGTAGAAGCTGATGTCTATGGTCCAGCCACGACGCGGCAAATCCTGAAATGTACACACTACAAGCGGTCTCTCCGTGCCCATATATATTCATATGTAGCACTTTATGAAATGGTTCTGGAGGAGTTCTTGAAGGGCAACCCACAAGTAAAGGATGTGTGTTTCGAGGCAACAGAGGGAGTAGAAGCTGCCTGTGCTGAGACGAACAAATGCACGAAAGCTGAATCTGTAAAACAAGCAAACACCAAACTCCTTCAAGTCCTGACATCTGATGGGGTGGTGACGGCACTCGAGGAGTGGGAAGCACGGAGATCCAAGAATGCAATGTTCAAGTCAATAATGAACTATCTCCATCGGGTGGAGACAATCCTGTTATTCGTGGCAGCATCACGGAGTGCTGACCTGGTGCTTCACCTCCAAGCTGGAGAAGAACTGAGCAAGTTATTCTTTGCCATGGACCGGATCAAATACAAGCGGCTCTGGCCCCGATACATCGCAGACATGTATGACCTAAGAACCAATCACCCTAGGACCTGGGAAGAACTAGGAGCTGGCAATCTATCAGTAACCAAGAATGACATCCTGTTTGTATCCATTGGACCAGACCATGCATGTGAACATCTGAACAAGCTGATGGATTCACTCTGGACTGATTGGCATCTCTAACAATGCCAATGCTAGACAGAGATTTTTCATGGTTACACCAGAATTATCACGCCTGTCAAAAGACTTCAAGAGTCAGTTTGGCCTGGAAGGTGACAAGATCACAGAACATCATGACCTTGGTCCAAGTGCAGTCAAGAGGGAGCATGAAGCAATCAACAAGATCAAGGCTGCAATACTGAGTCACGGGAATCCATTTGACACTGAAGGTGACAAGCTGCACAATGTGATAACGAATGCTTACATCCCAGACGAGTATGTACCACAGATCTTGAACATTGATGTCACTGGTCAGAAGTTGTATGAAGACTACGTGTCGGAGCATATCAATGGAGATGTTAGCCTCTGGGCACCAGTCAAGAAGGAGAACAACAAGATGTTCACGTCTGGGAACAAGAGAACCACAGTGAAACTCAGAGACAGGACTGTGGATCTGAAGGAGACTAAGGAACTGTACGGAAGGCTCATGGTCCTTGCCAAGTCAAACAGAGACGTCAACCAGAAATATGCCATCGGAAATTACGAGTTCACTGTGACACCAAGAGCACTGTTCGCTCCAGATGGGACAATTCTTCCATGCACTGACAAGTCGAAGTTAATTCATCTCCTCGACGAGTTAGCAAGAGCAGAAATTCACCCCGAAGATCAGCAGCAGACACCAGCTGCAAGTGTTCTACAAGAAGATCCAATGGACACAAGAACTATGGCATCCACATCGAGTAAACCTACAAGTCGGAAGATTGCATTGGTGGATGGGATGGTACTTGTGCATAAGCTGACAAAGAAACCAGCCACTGTAGTGAAAGTCAACGATCTGGGTGAATGCTTCAATGACAGACTCATGTCTCTAACAAAAGATTGTGATGAGATCATACTGGTCTTTGACACGTACAAAAACGATTCTCTGAAGAGTGCTACCAGGGCTAAAAGAAGGCAGGGAAAGGATGCAGTACAGTATCAAGTCAGAGATGACACCAACATCAAACATCCCAATGAGCAGATTCCTTTCTCATGACAAAACAAAGGCTGATCTGACTGACTATCTGGCAGCGAAAACTCTAGAATACAACAGTCACTCATCCAAGTTGATCATCACGTCTGCTTCAGGGCGTACTTGGAGCAACAGTGACCTGCTCTTCGAAGACAACAACCATGAAGAAGCCGACACCCTGTTGATCCACCAGGCCGTGCTGACATCCCAGCGAAACCCACATGATGCGCAGTTGGTGTTCTTCTCTCCCGACACAGATGTCCTGGTACTAGTCATAGCAAACTATGACCTACTGCTGAGGAATACATCCATTTCCATGGCCTCTGGAATACTTCAAATAGAGCCACTGTGGACAGCTCTAGGGGTCGAAAGAGCAAAGGCGTTGCCAGCCTTTCATGCTTTCACAGGGGCAGACAACACTGGGAGGTTCTCTCGAATAGGCAAAGCAACCTGGCTGCATGTCTACCTCAAAGCAAGTGAAGATGTCATAGACACCGTGCGAATGCTTTCAGATGCAACTGAAGTGACGGAGGACATGTTGTCCACACTAGCTAACTTTGTATGCGCTGCTTACTCTCCAAATGGCATCCACATCGACAGCATCCCCGAACTACGATGGTATTGTAGCGGCTGCCGCTGGGTTTTCACAATCGCCTTGCACCTATCAAGGACGCGGAGCGATCACCATGCCGGGCTCGTCCAGGACGCCCGGGCAGGCCCGCGCTCAACTTGCCAGGCCTCGGTCGGGACGCCCGGGCATGCCCGGGCATGCCCGGGCAGGCTCGCCCTCAACTTGCCAGGCCGCAGCCAGGACGCTGGGCCACGCCCCCTGGCGCTGGGCCTGGGCAAACCCCCTGGGTTAATCGATATATATTGCTGCCCGATAAACGGGTTTTCGGAGTGCCTGAGTGTTTGATTTCATTAAAGCAACTCGGATGAATTCTAGCTTTTTGTCGCGTCCATTCTTCCGATCGACGTGGGAGCCCCAGCTCCTTCATTGGTGACCTATCGACATGGACACGGCAGTCGCCCTTAAACTGCCTACCTTCTGGGAGGCTCACGCGGCGGTTTGGTTCGCGCAGGCGGAGTCCCTGTTCGCCCTGCGAGGCGTCACGGCCGACGACACCCGCTTCCACCATGTGGTAGCTGCGCTCGGGTCGGCTACCGCGGCCCGCGCCCTGAGCCTCCTCGAAAGCCCGCCAGCCGCTGACAAATACGGCGCGATTAAGAAGCTGCTCCTCGATGCTTTCGCCCTCCCATCGGCGGAACGCGCACGGCGCCTGCTCGAACTGCCTGAGCTCGGCGACACGCGCCCTTCCGAGCGAATGGATTACATGCTTTCACTGCTCGGCGAGCACTCTCCGGCATTCCTGTTCCGGGAGCTGTTCCTCCGTCAGCTGCCTAACCCGGTACGCCTCGCCCTGGCAAGCACGACGATCACAGATCCCCGGGCCCTTGCCAGAGAAGCCGACAAGATCTCCGCCGCAGGACAGCGCATCGCAGCGGCGACATGGGACCCACCGCCGTCCGACGCAACACCCATGGCGCCCGAGCACCCGGCACGGTCGACGGCCGAACTGCCGACGCAATTGGCGGCCGCTCTACCGAGCCGACCACCTCCAGCACGACGACCGAGGCCTCCACCTGACCAAGCGTGGTGTTACTATCATGCCAGGTTCGGACAGAAGGCCCGGACATGCCGACCCCCGTGCACCTTCGGCAGGCCGGGAAACGGCCGGGCCGGCGTTCATTACCAGCCATGAGCGCCGGCCACACGGGCAACTTACTGTTCATCACGGATAAAGCGTCCGGACGGCGCTTCCTGTGCGACACCGGCGCCCAACTGAGCGTCATACCCGCCTCTGACCAGGACAGGCAATCCGCGGTTTGCGGCCCCTCCTTGGTTGCGGCCAACGGATCGACTATCCGCACCTTCGGCCCGCGCAACGTCACCCTCTGCTTCGGCGGCCAATGCTTTGCTTGGACGTTTGTAACCGCCAACGTGCCCATGGCTCTGCTAGGCGCCGACTTCCTCTGCGCACACGGACTGCTGGTGGACGTCCAACGGCGTCGTTTAATCAACGCTGAAACCTTCAGCTCCCTGGTATGCACATTGAGCAGCTCCGCGCCGACCGAGCTGGCATGCACCGTCCCGGCGGCGAACGAGTTTGCTCGCCTGCTCACGGAGTTCCCGGCCCTCACGCGGCCGACGTTTTCGGCCATCGCAGTACAGCATGGGATCGAGCACCACATACCAACCACGGGCCCGCCGGTCTACGCCAGGGCCCGCCGCCTCGACCCAGCCAAGCTCGCCGTAGCGAAGGCCGAATTCGACGTGTTGGAGCACCTCGGCATCGTGCGGCGCTCCGATAGCGCGTGGGCCTCGCCACTGCACATCGTGCCAAAGCCGGGGGGTGGATGGCGCCCGTGTGGCGACTACCGCCGTCTCAATGACGCTACCACCCCCGACAGGTACCCGATCCCGCATATCCAAGACTTCTCCGCCCGTCTGGCGGGACGGGTCATTTTTTCGAAAATTGATCTCATACGGGGATATCACCAGGTACCTGTCAGGGCGGCCGACGTCCCTAAAATGGCAGTCATCATGCCGTTCGGCTTATTCGAATTCTTGCGGATGCCGTTTGGTCTCAAGAACGCGGCTCAGGCGTTCCAGCGCTTGATGGACAGCGTGCTGCGTGACCTGCCGTTCCTTTTCGTTTACCTGGACGACATCCTCGTCGCCAGCACGTCCCGGGCCGAGCACCTCCTCCACCTCCGAACACTGTTCGGGCGCCTCAGCGAGCACGGCCTCATCGTCAACCCGGCCAAATGCCACTTCGGCACGACGGCCGTTGATTTTTTGGGCCACCACATCACCAAGAACGGGGCCGTGCCGCTGCCAACCAAGGTCGAGGCCATCACCACGTTCCCGCGTCCCCGCACCATAAAGGCCCTGCAGGAATTCCTGGGAATGGTGAATTTTTATCACCGCTTCGTGCCCCGCGCTGCTCAACTCATGCGGCCCCTCTACGAAGCCCTCCGGGGCAAGCCGGCCAAGCACGACATCGCCTGGTCCGCAGCAATGGATGCGGCCTTCCAACGCTCAAAGCGGGCCCTCGCCGACGCAACACTGCTCGCTCACCCGGTGCTCAACGCTCCCATCGCCCTCACCACGGATGCCTCCGACTACGCGGTGGGCGCCGTACATGAGCAATGGGTGAACGGGGTTTGGCAGCCACTCGCTTTTTTCAGCCGGCAGCTCCGGCCGAACGAGCTCAAATACAGCACGTTTGACCGGGAGCTCCTCGGTCTACACCTGGCCGTCCGCCATTTCCGCCACCTCCTGGAGGGCCGACCTTTCACGGCGTTCGTCGACCACAAGCCGTTGGTTTACGCCATGGCCAAGGTCACGGAGCCATGGTCAGCCCGCCAACAGCGCCACCTCTCCGCCGTGTCGGAGTTTACCACGGACATCCGGCACGTCGCCGGCAAAAACAACGCCGTGGCCGACTGTCTTTCCCGGGCCAGCGCGAACGCGGTCCACCTGGGCGTGGATTTTGCGCTTATGGCGGCGGACCAAACCACCGACACCACGGTGCAAGCCCTCCGGGCGGCGGACACGGGCCTCCGCCTGGCCGACATCCCCTGCGCGGACACTGTCCTGCTCTGCGACGTCTCCCAAGGCCAGCCTCGCCCCATCGTGCCCGTCACCTGGCAACGCCGCATCTTCGCCTCCCTCCACGGCCTTTCCCACCCGGGCCGGAAAGCTTCCCAGAAGCTGGTGTCGGCGCGTTTCGTCTGGCACGGCCTTCGTCGGGACGTCCGCGATTGGACCAGCACCTGCACGGCCTGCCAACGGGCCAAGGTCCACCGACACACCCAGGCCCCGCTGGCACCTTTCACCGTGCCCGAACGACGTTTCGACCACGTCAACGTGGATCTGGTGGGCCCCCTCCCCCCGTCACGGGGGTTCACACACCTGCTCACCATGGTGGACAGGACCACCAGGTGGCCGGAGGCCGTTCCCCTCGTCTCCACCACCACCGCCGACGTGGCGCAGGCTTTCATCGCCACCTGGGTCGCCCGCTTCGGCGCACCGGCGGACATCTCGTCAGACCGCGGACCACAGTTCACCTCCGAGCTGTGGGGCGCGGTCGCCCGCAACCTGGGGGTCAAGCTCCACCGTACTACGGCCTACCACCCCCAAGCAAACGGGTTGTGCGAGCGATTCCACCGCTCCATGAAGGCCGCGCTCATGGCCGGCCTTCAAGACGGCGGTTGGGCCGACCGGCTGCCGTGGGTCCTTTTGGGCCTTCGCACGGCCCCCAAGGAGGACCTCCAGGCATCCACCGCCGAGCTTGTCTATGGCCAGGTGCTACGCGTCCCGGGCGAATTCGTGCCCGACGCTACCAGTCCCTGGTCCGCAGCTCACCAGCGCTCGGACCTCCAGGAGGCCGCCCGACGGTTTGCCCCCGTGCCAACATCCCACCACGGTGACCCCCAGTCCTACGTCCCCCCAGCACTCCGCACAGCGGAGTATGTTTTTGTGCGTCACGACGCACATCGGTGGCCACTCCAGCCGCCGTACGACGGGCCCTTCCGGGTGCTGCAACGGGACGACAAGTCGTTCGTCATCGACATCGGCGGCAGGTCGGACCGGATTGCAGTGGACCGCCTCAAGCCGGCGCACGTGGACGTCGACCACCCACCACGGGTGGCCCTTCCGCCGCGGCGAGGCCGCCCCCCGTCCACGGTGCCCCCCACTCGACCGCCCACCACCTCACCGGACCCCCTCCCACGACCCGCCAGGGGTCGCTTCGGCCGGGTCATCAGGACCCCCCTCAAATTGACCCTGCCGGTGCAAGTCGATTCTGGGGGGACGTGTGTAGCGGCTGCCGCTGGGTTTTCACAATCGCCTTGCACCTATCAAGGACGCGGAGCGATCACCATGCCGGGCTCGTCCAGGACGCCCGGGCAGGCCCGCGCTCAACTTGCCAGGCCTCGGTCGGGACGCCCGGGCATGCCCGGGCATGCCCGGGCAGGCTCGCCCTCAACTTGCCAGGCCGCAGCCAGGACGCTGGGCCACGCCCCCTGGCGCCGGGCCTGGGCAAACCCCCTGGGTTAATCGATATATATTGCTGCCCGATAAACGGGTTTTCGGAGTGCCTGAGTGTTTGATTTCATTAAAGCAACTCGGACGAATTCTAGCTTTTTGTCGCGTCCATTCTTCCGATCGACGTGGGAGCCCCAGCTCCTTCAGTATCTCTTTTGCAAACACATGGCAAAAAGTGACAGGCTTCCTCCTACTCTTGGAGCTCTCAAGCAGCACATCCTTAGAGTCCATATCCAAGCCAGAGTGTGGGGTCAGGCAAGCATTGCTCAACAGGATCCTCAGCTGAATCCCCTGCAAAACGGCTTTTACAAAGACAAGGATGGACAAGTGAAAACAACCACAACTGAGGAGCCTCCAGCCCCCAAGGCCATCATTCAAATGGTTAGATGTCAGTACAAAACAGACTGTTCTTCATCTGGATGTTCCTGCAGAACAAACAACTTGGCTTGTACAGACCTTTGTCAGTGTGACATCCAGTGCCAAAATGATGAGGACTCAAGATGTGATGAACGAAAGAGATGATGAGGATGATGATGATGATGACTTTACTCAATGATGAATCAAAGCTCTGTGCTCTTCATAAGGTGAGTTACATCAGTTTTATGGCGGCCAGTTTGAAAAATCCAAGATGGCCGCCACATAAGAGCTCTATGGTCATGTCTAGCTTATCGAACTTGTTACCATTGGATTCGGGGCCCTTGAAAATGTATGTTTAGCCGTTAGAATCAAAGCTTTATGTTGCTTAGAAGCTGAGATATTGAGAAACATCAAGTTTACGGCGGCCAGTTTGAAAAATCCAAGATGGCCGCCACATAGGAGCTCTATGGTCATGTCTAGCTTATCAAACTTGTTACCATTGGATTCGGGGCCCTTGAAAATGTATGTTTAGCCGTTAGAATCAAAGCTTTATGTTGCTTAGAAGCTGAGATATTGAGAAACATCAAGTTTACGGCGGCCAGTTTGAAAAATCCAAGATGGCCGCCACATAGGAGCTCTATGGTCATGTCTAGCTTATCAAACTTGTTACCATTGGATTCGGGGCCCTTGAAAATGTATGTTTAGCCATTAGAATCAAAGCTCTATGTTATTTAGAAGCTGAGATATTGAGAAAAAGTAGTTCTACGGCGGCAATTTTGAAAATCCATTATGGCCGCCATACAGGAGTCTGTGCAAATAGCAACATTGGTTTTTGGACTGACTATACAATATAGTTTCCAAAAATATATAGTTTTCCAAATCCCCCAAAAATTCCAACGAAATTACATAGTGAACCTGACTAGATGTTGAAATTATTCTAGATTTTGTTAATGTGACCTTTAAAAGAAACAAAATCCACATTTGACATTTCGAAACAAATAAATTGATCCTTGAAAGCGATGTAAACTGATATCGAACTCAATTCATGGACAGTACTGTGTTAAACTTCTGTACGTTTTCCAGAAGTATCTCTTTATTTTGCACATTAGCCAAATATTTTGTTAACAAAAACAAAAGTTAAATTACGACTGGGATTACGGACAGTAAAATTACAGTTCAGTACTTCGTGTAACCCCCACGAGCATTCAGGAGAGCACGTACACGTCGAGGCATGCTGTTCACGAGATTTGCCAAGGTTTGGACAGGAATCGCTTGCCATGCAGTGACAATAGCCTGCTGCAATTCATGCACAGAGGTCGGCTGCTGGTCCAAGTGGTCGATTTGACGCGTTAATTCTGCCCACAAGTTCTCTATCGGATTCATATCCGGGGACATGGCAGGCCACTCCATATGCTCTACACCACGGTCAGCAAGAAAGTGATGGATCATGCGAGCACGATGAGGCAGTGCATTGTCATCTTGGAAGACAAAGTTTCCTCGAAAGGCTGCACGAGCAAATGGAAGCAATGTTTCTTCCAGAATGGCCCTGTACTTGAACTGGTTCAGGTTTCCATTCAGAACAACCAGGTCAGTTTTGCCACCTGCATGAAAAGCAGCCCAAACGGTCACCCCACCACCTCCAGCTTGGACTCTTGGCACTATACAATCTTTGTTGTAGGCTTCTTGCACTTGTCTGCGCACTCGGACGCGGCCGTCTTGATGATAGACCAGAAATCTAGACTCGTCACTGAAGATCACATGATTCCAGTGTCCTGGCTGCCATCGACGGTGCTCTGACCCACTGCAATCGGCGCTGGCTGTGTTGTCTGGTCAGGCGTGGCTTTCTCAGGGGACGCCTGGCACGATAGCCTGCTTGAACCAGTCGTTGGTTGACTAGCCTTCTGGATACAGGCACATTTGTCAGTTGCTGCCACTCAGCCCTAAGCCGATTAGCTGACTTGGTACGGCCATTGCGGACTAACCGGTGCAGCTGGTGATCATCCCTCCTTGTGGTTCTGCGGGGACGTCCTTCCCTCGGTATTGGAGTAGGGACACCCCTCTGAGCATTTCGTTTCAGGATCTTTGACACCTGACCTTGAGTGATGCCATACTGCCGAGCAATAGCACGCTGTGTCATGCCGTAATTTCGTAAAGCCACCACTCCATGACAAACAGCATTGTCGAGTTGACGGACCATCTCCAGAGGAAGCGGCAATAACTTTTGGAGATGTGCAGCAGTTGTTTTCCACTAATACAGAACGCAACAACCCTTGTATACCCGACTGTGAAGCCAATCATCAAATGCACCTGTCCGTACATTTTGCCACGCCACCTGTGATATAATCCTGTTGTTGACTTCTTGCTGCGACAGACAATCAGTGACATGGTTCTTTTAACAAATAAATCACCAAAGTGTAAAAGAAACTCACCAGATTGATAAACTGAGTTAAGAAAGTAAACCCAAGTCAAGAAGAAAAAAAAATTCCATATTAAATGCCAAGTCTGTGTGTATATATATATATATATATATATTTTGTTATGGATCTCTACATCGGCCTTTCCCCCTTAAGAAGGAGGCATTAATCCCCTTGTCCGCGACTGACCGACGTGAGTGCTGGGGGTCCCAACGCTCCTTCCGGTCAGGAGCAGCCAGAGTATTTGGTCTACAAAAAGTCCCAAGGACCTGAGTGCCACTCCTGACCGTGAAGCAAGGGAGGGACTCCCGCTCGAACCCCGGTTTTAGATGGACTAGTTGCCGAGCGGTTTTAGCAACCCGAAGTTCGAGCCATTTAACAGTACTAAACCCAATCCTAAACGTTGGCCAAATCGTGCCACAGGTATTCAATGAACGAAATCACTAAAGCGACCGAATGTGAAGAAGAAGACGAAGGTAGGAAGAACAAATATAAATTACTATTATTTACAAGACCAAAAATAACCAAGGAGAAGGAAAGATAATAAAAGAATTTACAGAAGAAGAAGACACAGTGCACTTATTAGCTTATATTATACAGACTTACCTAACCCAGGACAGAACAAAGACAGACTACGAGCACACTTACACGGGGGATGATGGCAGGAACGAATGCTGGAGGTGGATAGCTGGAGGGAGACGAAGGTCCACGGGAACTGGGTCACGGTCGGGCCGGGAGCGGCAGCTCCGTTCCTCCGCGGCCACGGTCGGCACCGCCGTCAAAGCCCAAGCTGCAGCCGTGCGAGCTGCCGCGGTACGAGCTCCACTGGTTCAAGCTGTTGCTGCTGTTCGAGCTCCGCTGGTGGAGTCAAAGCTGTCTGGTGGAGTCAACGCTGCTTGGTGGAGTCAAAGCTGCGTGGTACTGCTCGTGGTACTGCCTCTGAACTCATCTGCCGCATCTCTCTCTCTCTCTCTCTCTCTAAGGCTTCCGTGCGTGCTTTTATAGCGCGCCTCCAGATCAACCCGCGCCACGCCCGAGCTGGTCTCTCACCGGTCCTGATTGGCGGGTCGGGGCTCGCTGGCTCCACCTTGTGATGACGCTCGGCGGCCAACGCCCTGGATTTGGCGGCTCATCCCCCTTCTTCTCCGATCTGACCGCGTGTTCAATGGTGGTGTTTTGCGGCGAAAACCACAAAGCAGCAGCGGCGAATGCAGAAAACTGCACATGGATAACCGCCCAATGCAGTTGGCAATTGATGACAAAAGGGGCTTGCGTTTGGAAGTTGAGGCTTTGGGGAATTTGAAAAGGGATTCTACCTTGTTCCAATTTGGTGCAATGCAGTGTTAACTAGTGGGAAGACAGAACCTTAACCTAATACACATAATAAGTAGATAACTACTGAACAAAGGAAATCTATGATTTGCTGCGTGATTGTACATGGAATAACTATGGGAACGACCTTTGACCTTTATACACAACAACTGGAGGAAGGAGGGTGATATTTTACAACAATTAAACACAATTCTCATATCCATAACACTGCACCCTCCTCCCCTTAGGCACGTCCCGGGCATATTACTTTTACCTTTAGTGTGGCACGTAGGTGGAGTTCCCTCTACATTTAACCTGACCCTGAGTGTGACAGTTTTAAAACACAAATAAATATGTCCCGCTGCTGCATTGCACCCTGCCTAACAGACTTACGCCCACAGCTAACCAAATTGCGGAATTGTCTTCAAACTTCAACATGAACGATGGGGGAACATTATTTACAGTTACGCTGCTTGTATTTACAAAACGCAACCCAGGACCTGCGATTTTTCTTTTGGGGGGGGGGGGGGGAAGACAGCCTGTGCTGCATCGACGCACCAAAAACGCACCAAAGCACCATCACGCACCAATCGGTGCCCAGTCACCACAGTTCAATAAAAAAAACACAACAAACCCCTGGTGCCGGTCTTCCTCTTCAGCTCCCTCTGCTGGCCATGGTCGTTCTTCCAGATGTTGTCTTTCTTCTTTGCTGGCGGCCTATTTGGACAAATAAAAAGGCACACAATGCGTCCATTTTTTATTTATTTATGGCCCACAGGGCCGACTATGTGTGGTTCACCTGTGTGGCATAGGTGCCATGTTACCCAGGTCCGCCAGCAAGATCTCGGGCCATCATGGCCGGTTCCAGCAGAGGGGCCATGCCCCCACCCGTGGGGTCCATAAGTGGTGCTCAGCCACAGACATGTGGTCCATAAGTGGTGCATCGATGCAGACAGCTGGTTGCAGGAGTTTCGAGCACACAATGGCGGACTCCCGCATGCTCCCCTCGGCGCCCAATGGCGCACAGTCCTCGGGTGGGAGACAAGGGGGGGGGGGGGGGAGAAGCGAGGGGTAAGGTCACAAGAGTACACATCAAACAAGGCAATGCAAGACGAGGTGCGTACAGAGAGCGAAGTGAGAAAGCTCGTCCCTACCGTACGTCATCCCCCCTGTTACCTACTCTATCCTTGCCCTTACCCCCATATGTACAAAAATCTACACATTTACAAATTCGTCGCTACCATCACGTCTTCCCCATATTTCCCCTCTACCAAATTCGTCCCCACAATCCCTTTAACCAAAATTTGCCATCACCAATTCATCATCAATCCTCATAAGGAGGGAGAGATGGAACACAAAGCACAATGTCACACCCACGTCATGATGCATCTCACAATCCAAACATTTACACAAAAAAATAATAAAAACAACCTGGCATGGTGTGGAGTTCTGTCACCTCAGGTGAGTGGATGTAGATTGTGCGAGGAGATTCTTAATCCTAACTATCCTCTACATGACATTAACTCACTTTACACTACCCGGGGTCTTTCCCTGCCAATCCATTGGCCAACTTACACTATGGGTTCTAAAAACCAATTCCCATTGACCAAACTGTGGTGCTTCCTTAATTTGGGGTCTCACTCCCCCGATTCATCTCCCGGTGCCCTTGCACAATTTCAGGACTGGGTCGTGTGGCTCTCCCAGCAGGTCTACCCACCTGCACACCTCCACCACTGTAGTTGCCTCCGAGCTTACCTGCTCCTTATCCCTACCTATCTAACTGGGGAAGGCCCTCTGGTGCTCTCCCCACTCGGTGCCCTCTGGCACTGGGCTACCAGGGTCCGTCCTCCGGATCCTCGGGCCCCATCCACAACTACCGGCTCCCAGAGCACACCTGCGGCCTCACTTAGCCGACATCCTCACAGTGGTGGAGTGCTCATTCAACTACACATACTAACAGGCCACACGCCCAGCCATTTCCACGTCACTAATGCACCCATCCAAACACCATTCTTCCACACGCACCACAAATGCCAATATCCAGCCACAATTTACCTGTACCCTCGACCTAACACTTACACTACCCTCCCCGGGTATTGGTGATGGGGTCCATCCTCCTTTCCCCCATCCACACCTTCACACCATCCACTCCACTCCACAGTTTCCACCATACTCACTCCACGACCATCCACTCCACTCCACAGTTTCCACCATACTCACTCCACGACCATCCACTCCACTCCACAGTTTCCACCATACTCACTCCACGACCATCTATTCCATACTCCATATATTCCATACTCCATATATTCCATACTCCATATATTCCATACTCCATATATTCCATACTCCATATATTCCATACTCCATATATTCCATACTCCATATATTCCATACTCCATATATTCCATACTCCATATATTCCATACTCCATATATTCCATACTCCATATATTCCATACTCCATATATTCCATACTCCATATATTCCATACTCCATATATTCCATACTCCATATATTCCATACTCCATATATTCCATACTCCATATATTCCATACTCCATATATTCCATACTCCATATATTCCATACTCCATATATTCCACACAACCATTCTCCATACACCTGTAGTTGCACACCTGTGCAATCACTCCTACTGGTGCTTCCTGCACCTTCCTTCCTCCCTGGACCATTTGGTCAACACAACACACCATCACCATTACTCACTCATACACTTTTCACAATACACTTCTGAATACTCTTTCAATTCTCAAGCAACCACACGGCATCATCTGAACTACCTGGTGCCCTGCTAAAATTCGCGCTTCCCCGTCGCCCCTTTAAACTAAGCACATACCACGTCATTAGCATCCAACTACCCTCTCTATGTCCCCACTACCTGTCCAATGTCGCTACCTAACCTTACCGTTACCTATGGTCATCTTCTCTCGATCCCTGTCATTTTATCCTAACCCTCACGTGCTAGTTTTCACTGCCAACCCCATAAAACTATTGCTCCCTTGCCCCCTGTTGTGAGAGATGGCAGAGTTGCCATCCCACCACAACGGGTATCTCTCACTACCAATTTGGCCCATCCAATTTCAGCCAATCAAAAATTTGCCAATCATCTGCCAATCATTCTACCAATCACGAATCTGACAATCAAATTTTGCTTTTGAAATTCACTATTGCTACCCCCCTCACACGTCTACTCACTTGAGCCTCTCGGTGCGCCAATTCATTTCCAAAGCTCGGCTTCGCAAAGCCGAGCAATGAATGCGGGTGGTTTGTTGCCGGCGGTTGGATGCGTCCGGCATTCGGTGCAGGGAAGGGGGCTTACCAGGGCCGAGATTCCACGCACCATCTCGGCACGTAGCCGTCCGATGGCCCGATCTCGCCCTGCCGGGACGTCTCAACCACAAGGGGTCACCGTGCCGACCCTTCCTTGAAACGGGCCGCCCGCTCCGCTTAGTGGAGCACGGACGCGACCATTCGGAGCGAGGCCCGGCGTGGATCCCGCACGGCGGTTCCTTTGAAACCGCCGCGGTTACGATCCCCGCTGGTTCCCGCTGCACACGAAGCCCGGCACGCACCGAGGGCTCGCTTCGGCTACAAGTCGATCTAACCGCTAACCCGGTTACCGTCGATGCTTCACCTGCAGGCTCACACGCATACGCGACCCCTTTCATCCTCACCGAGCTCGGTGCTCCAACGCCGCCCGTACACCCCGCGTACGTTGTCACAGCACTCGTTCTTGTTTCGCTCACAGACTTTGTTACACACCCGACCACCGCACACCTTAGCACACACTCGTCGTTCGCACACCTCCTCTGTCACATTCCCGGTGACAACCACGGGTGTGCACTCACTTGCACACCCAATCACGTGCTTTACTACTAACTCCAGGGTGCATTCCCACTCACGCTCGACCATCTCAGGTGTGCATCCTTCCATTCCAGGTGTACATTCTCACCTGCCACAACCAACTCACGCTCCGTGTCACTCACTACTTTCACCACCACACTCGGTCGCGCATTCACCCTTTCTCTCGACAGCTCACTCTGTACTCATGCACCCATCCGTTACACACCTTTCTCACGCATCCTCTTGCGCACACTCTCCCGTTACACCCTCCGTAACACTCACCACAGGTGTGCATTCTTCCGATTACATCCCCTGTAACACTCCCCACTACGCACTTCCATGTGCCCCCCCGCACACGCGCTACGACCAACTCACTCTCGACAGCACACTCACTCCTCGGCGTGCACTTTTTCTTCACACACCCCATAGTCGGACCTCTTCGCACACCTCCTCCTTCACACTCTGTACCTGTCGTACACTTCACCAGCGGCCTCTCACGAACACCCGGGTCCAAACCAACCCCCAAGCCGACTGAATCTCCCCTCACACCATATACATTTCCGAGTATATCGCCACTCACCTTGGCACCTCGTCTCCGCTTCTCCTCCGCCACCTGCAAACTCTTTATTTGGTTAGCAAGCACACCATCACGATTTGAGCACCGACCTTGTACATATTCCATCACTTCCTCCTTTATCTCTTTCTTAGTTTCCCTCCGCCTTCTTAATTTCACTCACCCCCTCTTCCACTTCCTCTAATTTCTCCCTTACCTCCTTCATTTCCCGATGCGCCCCCTCGATCTCTTCCTCTAACGCCACCTTGACCGTTTCTATGTGCGTCCTCACCTCCCGGTCTTTCGTCTCCATTGCCTCAGTCACCTCGTCCAACCTCTTTGTCAATCCCTCATGTACCATCTGACATTCCCTCTTTGTCGCTATAAGTTCCTTCTTGATGTCTTTCTGCGCCGCCTTTAACCCCCCGATTATTGCAGTGTTCTTTTCCACTTGATCCACTAGTTCCTTTTGTCCCACCGTCAGCTGCTCCACTCCCCTCGTCAGATCTTATATGCTCTCCTGTAACCTAGCCGTACTACTTCTCACCTCTTTCTCCATACGCTTCTCACCTCGCTTTACCTCCTCGCGTACCCCCGAGACATCCTCGCCCACACCTCGTCTTATCTCCTCCCCCATCTCCTCCATTTCTTTAGTAGATGCCACCCTCATCTGTTCCAATTCATCCCTCTGAGCATCCATTTTACCCTTCCAACCCGATTTTCACCTCCTCTATCTGGTTCCCCATCTGTTTGATTTCCCGGGCGGATTGCTCCCCTATTTCCCGCAATTTGTCTTCCATCTTGTCTTCTAGCCCCGTTAACCCATTCTTCACCCCTTTTATCCCGTGTCTAACCCCTCAAATTTATTGTCCAATCCTCAAATTTATTGTTCAACCCCTTAAAATTATTGTCTAACCCCTCAAATTTATTGTTCTACCCCTCTCTTAATTGCTCACTGGTACCCTGCACTTCATCCCTCATTCTGCTTTCCATTTTTTCAGTGTCAGCCCTTGCTTCGTCCCTCATTCGGTCCCCCAATTGCTCACTATTCTTGGCCATAAGGGCCTCCATTTGCATCATAAAAAGGTTTAAATCCACCGGTGCTGCTACGGTCACGGGCGCGGCTAAATTTGGTGCCGCTGCAACCACGTGCGCGAGGGCGCCATTTTGTGCGCCTGAAACCCCCTCAACCACCTCCTCATTGTTCTCCTCCTCCATTTCTTCCCCCTGGTCCTGGGTTACCCCTAACCCCTCTTCTAATTCCCCCACCGACATCCCGTCGCCTTGACCATCCATGGCACATTTTTTTAAATTTAGGATTTTATAAAACAAAATTTTGGGCCACTCGTAATTTGAGCGCGCGAAGCGCTTCAGGTCCGAATCTCGCTCCCGACACCAATTGTTATGGATCTCTACGTCGGCCATTCCCCCTTAAGTAGGGGGGATTAATCCCCTTGTCCGCGACTGACCGACGTGAGTCCTGGGGGTCCCAACGCTCCTTCCGGTCAGGAGCAGCCAGGGTATTTGGTCTACAAAAGGTCCCAAGGACCTGAGTGCCACTCCTGACCGTGAAGCAAGGGAGGGACTCCCGCTCGAACCCCGGTTTTAGATGGACTAGTTGCCGAGCGATTTTAGCAACCCGAAGTTCGAGCCATTTAACAGTACTAAACCCGATCATAAACGTTGGCCAAATCGTGCCAGGTATTCAATGAAGGAAATCACTAAAGCGACCGAATGTGAAGAAGACGAAGGTAGGAAGAACAAATATAATTTATTACTATTATTTACAAGACCAAAAATAACCAAGGAGAAGGAAAGATAAAAGAATTTACAGAAGAAGAAGACAGTGCAATTATTAGCTTATATTATACAGTCTTACTTAACCCAGGACAGAACAAAGACAGACTACGAGCACACTTACACGGGGGATGATGGCAGGAACGAATGCTGGAGGTGGATAG
The DNA here is from genome assembly GCF_964187855.1 of Myxine glutinosa. NCBI lineage: Eukaryota > Metazoa > Chordata > Myxini > Myxiniformes > Myxinidae > Myxine > Myxine glutinosa. The sequence continues at coordinate 130,613,733 of NC_136262.1, read as the reverse complement.
CTGGAGGGAGAGGAAGGTCCACGGGAACTGGGTCACGGTCGGGCCGGGAGCGGCAGCTCCGTTCCTCCGCGGCCACGGTCGGCACCGCCATCAACGCCCAAGCTGCGGCCGTGCGAGCTGCCGCGGTACGAGCTCCGCTGGTTCAAGCTGTTGCTGCTGTTCGAGCTCCGCTGGTGGAGTCAAAGCTGCCTGGTGGAGTCAAAGCTGCGTGGTACTGCTCGTGGTACTGCCTCTGAACTCATCTGCCGCATCTCTCTCTCTCTTTACCGCAGCACTGTTCTTGCCCAACCTGTCGAGTTGCTTGTGGAAGAGGTGAGAATCAAGCCACAAGCACTTGACCGCCTAGATGCTCTCTCTCTCTCTCCCAAAGGCTTCCGCGCGCGCTTTTATAGCGCGCCTCCAGATCAACCCGCGCCACGCCCGAGCTGGTCTCTCACCGGTCCTGATTGGCGGGTCGGGGCTCGCTGGCTCCACCTTGTGATGACGCTCAGCGGCCAACGCCCTGGATTTGGCGGCTCCTCCCCCTTCTTCTCCGATCTGACCGCGTGTTCAATGGTGGTGTTTTGCGGCGAAAACCACAAAGCAGCAGCGGCGAATGCAGAAAACCGCACACGGAAAACCGCCCAATGCAGTTGGCAATTGATGACAAAAGGGGCTTGCGTTTGGAAGTTGAGGCTTTGGGGAATTTGAAAAGGGATTCTACCTTGTTCCAATTTGGTGCAATGCAGTCTTAACTAGTGGGAAGACAGAACCTTAACCTAATACACATAATAAGGAGATAACTACTGAACAAAGGAAATCTATGATTTGCTACGTGATTGTATATGGAATAACTACGGGAACGACCTTTGACCTTTATACACAACAACTGGAGGAAGGAGGGTGATATTTTACAACAATTAAACACAATTCTCATATCCATAACAATATATATATTGTTGCGGAGATGAGGACTGTATATTTTTTGATTGTGTGCTGTACTATTATTATTATTGTTTCTTCTGCGCCCCCCTACCTCCGGAGCTGTGTAAAGGTGAAAAGGCATCCCATAATTAGTCCACGAGCATACACATCAGCCAAATAATAGAATACCCCTGTTGATAGTTATCTCTTATTCTGTGTTTTAGAGTAAGGCTGTGTCTCCCATTAATTGAAGTACTCCATTGCACCAGTGAAAGAGAATAGATCCCCTTTCCTTCCCATCCCCAAAATCTCCATTTCCTTTTACATCCCCTTCCGTCATTGCCGGGCCTCGATTGCCGAATTACCTCCCCTCCAAAAACCACCATTGACCATGTGCTCGAGTCGGGAAGAAAGGCGTGTCTCCACCTCGTCATAGAGGGGAAGAGGGGCGTGCCCGCCCGTCGTCATCAAGGGGCGGAGCCCGAGGGTCGCGCGACCAACCAGGGCCGAGGTGAGAACCCCGATGGGCGTGTCAAAAACGCCGGCGGTTTAATCGCCGGAGGCGTTATAAAGGCGTGCACGCAGGAAGCAAGTGAGTCGGTTGCCAGAGAGAGTTGGTCACAAAGAGTTGGTCGTCAAGAGAGAGTCGTGAAGAGTCAGTCAGTGGAGTCGGTGGTCAGTTGGTTGCGGTGAGGAGTCGGTGGTGGCGGTCAGCGGTTGCGTTGGTTGCGGTGAGGAGTCGAGGAGGGAGGAGATCAGAAGACAGGAAGGCCTTGAGTTGGACTAAGCAAGAGAGGAAGTTGTTGGACTGGGTGGGACTAAGGAAGGAGAGAGAACCCGTCACACCAATCCACCAAGCGTTCACCTCCACCAAGCTCCGCGTTGGCTCCACCAAGCGTTCACCTCCAGCCATCCACCTCCTGCCATTCCTGTCATTCCCCGCGTGAGTCTGTCTTTTGTTTGTTCTGTCCTGGGTTAAGACTGTAGGTAAGCTAGTATTTTCCCTGTGTCACCTGCGTCTTATGTGCTTGTAAATAAATGTGACTGCTTTCTTTTTGCTTGTGTGTAAATAGTCAATAAATTTAGTAGTATTTCCAAACCTTTCTTTGCCTTCGTTTTCCTCTTTGCATTGCGTCGTTTTCGTCTTTTCCCTCATTGACTAGCTGCGGTGCGATCCGGCCAACGTTTGGGTGGAATCGGGTGAGTCGGGGATCCTGTTAGGTCGCGGTTAAATACACCACCGCTCGGTCATCATAACATCTAAACCGCGATCAGTAACAATATATATATATATATATATATATATATATTATATATATATATTTATATATATATTATATATATATATAATATATATATATATATATATATATATATATATATATATATCTATCTATCTATCTATAATTCCAGTAATCTCTGTGTGTGTGTCTGTGTGTGTGTCTGTATGCGACCGCTGTTTCTCGACAACTACCGGTCCGATATACTTGATTGCCAGGTATATTGCTGGGGACCCGAGGATGTGCCTTTTCAAGGTTTTAAATTAATCGGAGAAGTAGTTACCGAGCTATGGCGATTTCTTTACCAAACTCCGCAAGCCGTTCGCTTTGGACCAAACCATTGCATGTAAATAGAGGGGGGGGGGGGATTGTCACCGTACTCGCAAGCCGTTCGCTTTGGACCAAACCATTCCATGTAAATAGAGGGGGGGGGGATTGTCACCGTACTCGCAAGCCGTTCGCTTTGGACCAAACCATTTCATGTAAATAGAGGGGGGGATTGTCACCGTACTCGCAAGCCGTCCGCTTTGGCTTTGCGAATGGACCAAACCATTTCATGTCAATAGAGGGGGGGGGGGGGATATAATTTTAGATATATATATAGTACGGGCATGCCCTAGTATATAGAAAAATATGATGTATGATGACTAAGAGGGTTGGCGTCAGGAAGAGCATCCGGCCATAAAAACTGCCTCAAAAAGAGAACCATGACAATTACAACGACATATGGGCAGGGTACAGCCTTAAGTGGAGATCGGTTTCTGAGGTTTGGGACATGGAATGTAGGGACAATGACAGTGGGATCAGGAGAAGTGGTGGAAGTATTAGTCAGAAGAAGAGTGGACATATGTTGTGTGCAAGAGACGAGATGGAAGGGAAGTGGTGTGAGAATGGGAAGGGTAGGCAGGGACAGAAATACAAGTTTGTGTGGCAAGGGTGCCTGGAGGGCATGAATGGTGTTGGTGTCCTGTTTTCTGAGGAGTTTGTAGACAGTGTGGTGAGTGTGACTGGAGTGAGTCATAGGTTGATGATGGTGAAAATGGTGATTGGAAAGCTCTTGGTGAACGTCATCTCTGGATATGCTCCGCAGGTTGGTCGGAGCGATGAAGAGAAGGACAAGTTCTGGTGTGCGATAGAGAAGCTGATGGAAAACGTGAAAGATGAGGAAGTTGTTGTAGTGGGAGGAGACCTGAATGGACATGTGGGAAGGAGTATGGATGGTTTTGAGGGAGTTCATGGCGGTTACGGATATGGTGTGAGAAATGGAGAAGGTGAAAGGATTTTGGAGTTTGCTGATGGAGCTGATTTGTAATACTCAGTTCCAGATAGAGGATAATAAGCTTGTTACATACACGTCAGGTGGGTCGACGACAACCGTCGACTACCTGATGGTGCGTAGGCGAGATAGGGGGCACCTCCGGGACACAAAGGTGATCCCAGGGGAGGAGGCTGTTTCACAGCACCACTTGGTTGTCTGCGACATAAGGGTGAAAGGTGCGAGGAGAGCTCGGCGGGTGAAGTACCAACCGAGAATGAAGGTGTAGAGGTTGAAAGAGGTGACAGTAAGGGAGGCATTAAAAGAGAGGCTGAGTAGGGTAGAGGATGATGTGGTTGAGCTTGAAAGTGGTTGGATGTCAATGAAAGCTAGTCTGTTGGGAGCCGTTGGTGAGGTACGTGGATGGACAAAAGGACCACCGAGGCACTCGGAAACATGGTGGTGGGATGATGAAGTTGGAAAGAGGATTGACGAGACGAGGAAGAAGTTCAAGGAGTGGCAGAAGGCGAAGGGTACGGGAGCAGAAACAGCAGAGCATGAAAGTTATAAGGCAGCCAAGAAGGCTGCAAAGAAAGAGGCAGCAAAGGCGCAGGAGGCATGCAGGAAAATGTTCGGAGAACGCTTAGATTCGGAAGAGGGTCACAGAGAGCAGTATTCAGGATTGCAAAGCAGATAGCGAAAGAGAGGTGTGATGTGATGGGGGTGAGTTGCTTGAAGGATGAAGTGGGACAAATCGTTGTGGACCCAGATGGAATTAAAGGAAGATGGAAAAGATATATGGAAATGCTGTTGAATACAGAGAATGAATGGAATGGCAACATAGAGAGTAACCCAGTTTTAAGACCGGCAGAGAAGATAACTGAGAAGGAAGTTGAGGAAGCGATAAAAGCAATGAAGAGTAGAAAAGCGGGAGGGCCAACGGGAGTTGTGGGAGATATGTTGAAGGCAGCAGGAAGTTGGGGTGTGAAGAGAATGACAGAGATCTGTAATCTGGCGGTGAAAGAAGGCCGCATTCCAGTGGTTTGGGAACTGAGTACCCTCGTCCCTCTATACAAAGGGAAAGGTGACCCTCTAGAGTGTGGCTCGTACCGAGCGATAAAGTTATTGGAGCATGGAATGAAGGTATTGGAAAGGGTGTTGGAGAGGAGGATAAGGAAGAAAGTGAAGATCGACGAAATGCAGTTTGGATTTATGCCAGGAAGAGGAACGACAGACGTGCTTTTTATTGTGAGGCAGTTGCAAGAGAAGCACATGGAGAAGAGGAAGAAGTTGTTTCTTGGGTTTGTTGATCTGGATAAAGCATTCGATAGGGTTCCACGCAAAGTATTGACATGGGCAATGAGGAAGTTAGGAGTTAAGGAATGGTTGATCAGAGTAGTGATGGCAATGTACAAAAGAGCGCGCACAGCTGGAAGGACAAAGGACGGGAACAGTGGTGAGTTTGAGGTGAAGGTGGGAGTGCATCAGGGGTCAGTATTAAGTCCACTACTATTTGTAGCTTTGATGGAGGTGCTGGCTCAGAACGTAAAGGAGGGTTTACCGTGGGAGTTGTTGTATGCAGATGATCTGGTGTTGATTGCGGAAAGTATGGACGGACTGAAGGAAAAGATGAACAAGTGGAAGGAATGTATGGAGACAAAAGGTCTGAAGGTGAATATCGGAAAGACGAAGGTGATGGCAAGTGGTAAAGCATGTGGTGAGGTGGAGAGAACTGGGAAGTGGCCCTGTGCTGTGTGCAGGAAAGGTGTCGGAGTGAACTCCATTCAATGTACAATGTGCGCTGAGTGGGTTCATCAAAAATAAAATGTAATGGTCTGAGAGGGTCATTAACCAGTGTGGCAGCTACATTCAAATGTAAGGTGTGCACAGAGGGAGCTGCAGTGGAGGAAATGTTGAGTTGGATCTTGGAGACGGCGTGAAGCTGGAAGGTGTGAAAACATTTTGCTACCTCGGAGACATGCTGAATGGAGAAGGTGGATCAGACTCGGCAACGGTTGCTGGAGTGAGATGTGCATGGAAGAAGTTTCGGGAACTGAGTGGCGTGCTGATGAGGAGGGGAGTGTCGTTGAAGCTGAAGGGAAAGGTGTATGCTGCATGTGTGAGAAGTGTTATGATTTATGGGAGCGAGACGTGGGTAATGAACGTAGAGCAGCAACGAAGGTTGGAAAGGGTGGAAATGCGAATGGTTCGATGGATGTGCGGAGTATCGTTGAGAGAGAGGAAGACAAATGATGAATTGCGAAAAATGATGGGAATAGAGCCTGTGATTGACGTTGTGAAGAGGAACAGGTTGAGATGGTTTGGTCATGTGTTGAGGAAGGATGAAAGTGACTGGTTGAGAAGAGTGATGGAAATGAATGTTGAAGGAAGTTGAGGACGGGGAAGACTGAGAAAGACTTGGCTAAAGATGGTGGAAGAAGAAATGTGGGCAAGGGGGTTAACAAGGAGAGATGCAGAAAATAGGGCAAGATGGAGAAGATTGTCATGGGGACCGCAAGGCTAACCCCCACTCTAGCAGGGAAAATGGCCTTTAAAATGCATGTTGTTGTTGTTGTTGTTGTTAGATAAGGCCGTGTTTCCAATAGTTGAATCTGCGTTGCATCAATCAAAGAAGATTAGGCCCATTCCGCCCATTTTGTGACCTCCCTCTCCAAGCGACGTCATTACGCACCCCTACATTCGGTGCCTTAACGTTCGCTCATGCGCCGCCATAAACCATGCGGTCAGGCCCGAGGAAAAAGGGGACGGAACGCCAAGAAGAAGGTGTAGCCTGTCAACCAGCCATCAAAGGCGTGGCCGGTAAGCCCTCACCAGCCAACCAGGGCTGATGTAACATCACCGACAGGCATGGCCTGGAGGCCCGCGTCGTGATAGCGTGGCGCGTTATATAAGCGCGAACGCAAAGCCCTTTGAGAGCTATGGCAGCACTCGAGTGGAAGGTTGGCGGTAAAAAGGACTCAGGTTGGAGACGCGCTTATACGAGTTGGTTGGAGACACGCTTATACGAGTTGGTTGGAGACGCGCTTATACGAGTTTGATTGGAGACAAGCTCATCAACGGACCTGTCCAGGAGCGCACACGTACAGGACACGAGCCTCACCTCACACCCCCCCCCCCCCCCCCCCGCTATATGTAAGGTCCGGTCACGTTTCCAAGATACGCGGAGCTGCCTGCCGGGTTTTCGCCCGCTGAACCAGAGCCTGGACTGGAGCCTGGACCCCATCACCGGACCCTCTACCTGACCATCCTACCGGCTACAATCCCCGTGTGAGTGTGTATGTTTGTCTGGGGTATAGAATAAGACTGCCCTGTGTCCTGCTTCTTCTTCTTCCTTTCTTGTACATTCTTTCCCTTCCTCTTTTTGTTTGTAATAAATTCACCTGTTCTTTCTGGTTTCGTCTTAATCCCTTCACTTTCGTCTTTTCTCAATTGAGTACCTGTGGCACGATTAGGAACCGCTCAGAATCGGGTTTAGTCTCATCGTTAACAGCTCGGATCGCGGATTGCTAACCGCTTGGCATTTTCCAACATATCCGTGGTTCGAGCGGGAGTTATTCCCTCGTTTCCGGCCGGTGTTGGTACTTAGGTAGTAGTGAACCCCTCGGCCTAACAAACCCTATCTAACGCCGCGCAGGGAAGGACGTTATAACCCCCAGGACTCAGGACGGCCAGCTAAAAAGACAAGGGGATTAACCCCCCCCCCCCCTTGATAAGGGGAGCGCCGACCCTCGAGATCCGTAACAATATATATATATATATATATATATATATATATATATATATATATATATATATATATATACCGAACAGTAGGAAAATATATTTTCTGACATATTACATATCCTCGTATATTAAAAAATAAGTACTTGGATTGTTGTATCTCGTTTGTTTCTCTTTTTAAGGCACACACCAGATATGATAGTGCTTTGGGGCGTCAGTATCAGATTCAAAAAGCACTTAATTGGTCTGGCGCTCGAATGGTTTGGAAGAGTTTAGCCTGTGGCCTTTCATCAATGCCCTGGCAGATTGTCGTTATTTTTTGCAGTCATAGACCAAACGTGTTGTTTAGTGCTTCAGCGCTCTGCGGTACACGCAGCCAAATTGGGTGCCGCAGTTTTACGACTGGCATTGCAAATTCCGTGAAAAGTAATTGCAATGCCGATAGCTGCGAGGAAGGATGAGGCTTGACCGGGTAGCGGTGCAGCTGCCGTGCAGCGGTTTTGGATGTGGAGCTCACGTTGGAACGTAAGCGGGCTGCCACGAAGGAGGATCTGCACATACATTCAGACCTTGCTCTGTGGCTTTTGGATTGCCTGATTCACTCCATCCTAAAGACCCTTCATTATGCTCCGATTCTCTGGTTTGTCTCAGAATTTCCAGGATGCAAGGCAGCAAGGATGTACATAAGCATCTTACTATAATTCACCAAATATCTGTCTGTCCGTCCGTTCCCAGGTACCGCAAAAACGGCTGAACCGATTGCAACGAAATTTTGGGTGGGTAATCCTGGGACCCCTTGGAGTAAAATAGGCCATATTGTTTTTCCAATTTTTTTCCAATTTTCCAATTTTTCCAAACACGATGGAATAATATTTACCGATATGAACAGTGATGTGGCTTTTAGTGAAATTCTACAAATAGTTTAGATTTTGATGATTTGCGTGTGATATGATTTAACGGATGTTTATATGAATCGTTTAAAATAAAAAAAAGGCTTTAATTTCTGATATTTTGCCTTTTCATTTGGGATTCCCGATTGAAGCCCCACCCGTAGGGCGGGTACCTTTGCTAGTAAATATAATGGGCATATAACCACCAGCTTGCTTCCCGCAACATTCGCTTACACTTACATTCTTATTTGTTCCTCGCCTAATAGCATGGCCAGTGGGTATGAAGTGTTTAAATTGGAGAATCATTGCAGCATTTGTAAATCAAACTGCGGCAACATGCTTTGCCCGCTATAATAATCGAACACAGCCAGTAGTGTATATTAATTTTCACCTTTTTCATTGCAAGGCATTAATGACAAAATGGGGGATAATTATGTTGAGGTTATCAATGTATTCGATTTTAGGTAATTAAATTACTGTGGTACAGTTTTGTAAAAAAAAATATGTTGGAATTGAGCCAATAAGGTATATAAAAAAACATTTTCTTTTTTACTTACTAGCAGGAGTACCCAGCATTGCCCGGTGATGTTCTAATCCTGTTGGCATTTTGAACAAATCAATTTGTTTGTTCTGTTCTATTTTTGTGGGTGCCTAAAACACTTCCCTCCACCTACTAAGGAAAATTTTATGTAATGTTATAATATTACACACACCAGCACAAACAATAAATCAGTGATAATTTAATATTACCTGTCACATAGGTACAATTAGCCTGGTGTTGGCTTAGCGGTTAGGGTGCTGGCTTGCGATCCTAGGATCCTGAGTTCATAATCCTGGTCAGCTGTTGAATTAACACCAGGTGGGGTTGACTCAGCCTGTCATCCTTCCGAGGTCTGCATAATGAGTACCAACTCACTGGGTCCTCTCTCAAGGAGGTTGTTGGCAGGATTTGTGCTCCGGCCGTTGTAAAACACCTCATTCGGTAACACACACAGTGGTGTGTGTCAGGATGGTGCTGAGCTGTTGTCCAAGGTCGCAGCAATGTGCTGATCCAGTGCATACTCCAATATGATGACGACGACGACATAGCTACAAAGGCTTAGGCACCACAGAGCACCCTTTAACCCACCCCCCCCAACCCCCCCCCCAAGAAAAAAAATCTAACTTTTCTTTTTCAAAAATTAAAAAATATTATTTGCCCAAAACACTCCCAGGCACTCACTGATGAACCTCTGAAAGTTTGATGAAGATCCGTTCAGCCATCTCTGAGAATAATGGCGAGTCAGACAGACGAACGGCTCTCTTATATTATAGATACATGCCAGCGAATAATTCTGTTTTGGAAGGTGTAAAACAATTTAAAAGGATGACAGTCACAATTAAGAATAGCCACATGATAAACCTCAATCATTAAGATCGTTGTTTATGATTTAACAAAACCTGGATCGACAAGACATTTGGGATCCCATTATCTAGATAGATATTCCCTTCTATTGGAAGTTCTCCTGATTGTTCCTGTGTAAATGGAAAAGCAAAAATGTATTTAAAAGCTGCTCATCTCACCATCATCATCCACAAATTCCCCTGTGATATTCCTTTTGGGGCCCACACTTGTTTAAATCTTTTGTGTACCCTTAAAGAATGTCTTGCTGTTATTACCTCCACCACCACAGGTGGATGGCGGTTATGTTTTCACCCCTGTCTGTCTGCCTTTGTTTCTTTGTTTGTCTGTGAACATATCTCAAAAAGTTGTGGACGGATTCGGACGAAATTTGGCAGAGGGGAAGTGTATTGTGACATGGACGAAATTATTAGATTTTGATGAAGATCCGGATTCTGATCCGGCTACTAGAATTTTTTTAGGCGATTCTTCACCATTGAGTGATAGGGCTAAAACCAACATATAGCAGGATATCTCAAAAAGTTTTGGATGGATGATTTTGATTAAATGCGATTCTGTATTGTGATTTTCTGGTCGACTCTGGTGTTTAATATTGTCTTGTGACTCCCCCTTGGTTAATACCGGGTTAGTCACAGATAGCCAGAGCAAGCTTTTAAACTCCGAAGGCGATGCCGAAATGCCGATTTTATCTATGCGGAGGAAGAAAGGGGAAGATGAGGCTGAAGCATACCAGTCACAATCGCAGGCAGTCCCAACCTGCAGGAAATAAACTCACACGAAAAACGGATTTAGAATGTACAGAAAAAGAATGAAAGGATTTATTAAAACAAATGCCGATAACAAGAAACGCGACGGTAAAACTAAGTTCCTAAAGGATCCTTCACACCAGACTTAAAACACAGACGAAGGGAAAGGATAAACTAGATAAAATAAATTATGTGTGGGTTATCGTGGCACTTAGCTCAAATCGGTGCCTCGTCGGCAATCGTCCAGGCCCCAGTGCGCAGTCTTGACGTGGCTCCGGTGTTGGTGGGAAACCGCTCATCGTTTGGCCCACACGCACAAAGTCAGGCCTCCGTTCTCCTCGTACACCAATGGATGGTTTCAGTTGAGTGTCGAAGACCAGAGGTGAGCGAGAGGCAGGAACATCGAGGGACAAGTGGAAAATGCGAGAGGCGGGGAAGGGCAAAATGCAAAAGTCCAGGGTCAGCGAGCAAGGGCAGAGGCTAAGAAGAAGAGAAAGAAAATGTCGGTCTTTGAGTGCTTTTTAACATCAGCTCGTGACGTCACCGGCGCTTCTCCTCCACTCAGCACAGTCCAACACTACCTTGTCCAATTCTCCACCTATCAGCACGCAGTCCGCCTCTGATGTCAACGGTGGCCTTTGCCAATCGGCACGCCGCTTAATGCTCCTTGCTCCACCCTGGCCAATCAGCGAGTCCCCTCCCCGCCGGTCAACTCCCGCCCAATCACTCCCTCCTGGGCGTGGCACTCGGCCCACTCGAGCTATGTGTGCTTGCCAGGCGGGATTGTTAGCCCTGGTGCTTGATGCCTAGATTCCGGTTGGGTTTTATTTGTTATTTATGTTGAAATGGCCATTCTCACTAGTGTCTACGGTGCGGCACCAAACGAGACAAAGGATAAATCACATAGGGTAAGACTCACAAAGGATAATTTACCCTTATGCTGTAATCTAATTAACATGCCCCGCCCCCTCGTGACGGGGCCGAATATACAACTTAATCCGACATCCGGGCGAAACAGGTCCTCTGCTTATTACAAGGTGTTTCTTCTTCTTCACGAGTCCGAGCATGATACCTACACAAATCTACCTGACTCTACATATCACTACATCCACAAACAAAACAATATTTTTCACCATATCCTTTTCAGAGCCTATTTTGGCTTGCTTACTTATTTTCTTAACTAGCCTCTGTTTACTCCTATACTGATGTGAGTCAGACTCATGTCCATGGTATTTTGAACTTAATGAATGCCTTCTAAATATTGTTTTGATTTTGGGGTAGGGGGGAATATCTAGATCCAGGTAGATCTGCATAGGTAGGTGTCCAGCTGTCGTGATAGGGAACCTCATCTGTAATAAGTTCTGTGTTTAGCCCGGTTTGTCAGATCAAGTGTATACCTGTGATCATACAAGGATGTTCGTGTGTTCAATAGTTGTAGGGACTAAGATAATTCCCCTTTGTGTCAAATCTGGTGATCATACCTGTGTCCCTTATAGCAACGCACTCTTGTAGACATTAGATAGGCCCTTAGTGCACACATTAATTAAATCCCCCCCCCCCCCCCCATTACAATGACTGATAGCGGGGCAGATATGTGAAACAATTGTTCAGATTGTGGTAAAAGCACCAAATTTCGTACAGTTCATCTTGAATACATAATAATCGATTTCAGATATAGTGCCAAGAAAAAAATCCCCCTGGTGGCCATATTTGGCCAAAATCCAAGATGGCCACCAGCCGAGCCGTGAATTTCTATTAAACCCGATATTTTCTTTAATATTCAAGCTACAGACATGAATAAAACATCATTTTGTATGTTTTCAGACACAAGGAATCCAATTACAGCATTAATTCTTTAATACGTTTGCTTGGGTTAGCGCATGTGTCCAGCCACTTCCGTCCAGCAACTTTCCAAGGACTCTCAAGATGTCCATCTCTGTGTGGAGTCCACCAAGCAGAATAACAAACTTTTCTTCTCCATACACATCTGGCCAGTTCCACTGGATCAGTTTTGCAATTGCAAACAGAGGCTGGTCCGCTGTTAACACTGGTACCTGACCAGAATTCAGAAGTTCAACCGCAGATTTTACAACATCCATTGCATGACAGATCATGGCGACAGACTTGGAATCGTCTGAGAACAACGGTAACAGTGATGTAATTGTGACATCAAAGTTTCTTGGACTTTCCAGTGTGTTTGCATGGAACGCACCCCACGATATTGGCTCATCTGTGCTCTGAAGCTCTTTGGTGATAAGGTCTTGGGTATTGTTCAGCCATTTAGTTTCACAGTCAATAGCAGATTTCACAAGTTCTTTGTCACATGTTAGTGGACCATTCTGCAATGGAACAATGGGATCCTTCTTGATCAGTGTAACTGGTGTCAAAGTTGTGTACGAGTCCGGAAGTGGCGGTATCTGTGTTTTTGAAGACGTTGGTTGCAGAATGGCGGGTTCACGTACAATACCATCAGACGCTGTTGCTCGGTTTTGAAACAGGGATATTCCTGTACCATGAAAGGCCTCGCATGCTGTAGTTGAGCTGGGGTTGTGGTCGATATTGTCCACTGCAGCAGTTGTAAATAGATTTTTACGCAGGACAAGTGGACACACAACCCCATCAGTTTGATATTGCTCAGATGCTGAGATGGCAAGTTCTGTCGATATGCCAAGAACCCTGTCATATGAAACTGACAAGCCGAGATGAAACAGTATATCCACCAGTTCACGTTTATGCGTATGTCCATGAATCATCAGTCCAATATAAACAGGCAGTGGGGTCTCTCTGTCCTTACAGTGATGCGAATTGGTGGACTCCTGGCGCCTTCTCACATGACTGTTGTATTGCAACAGCTGAGCGAGACTCAGAGTTGCTTGTCTCACTGTGTCTGATGCCTTGTTCTTTATATTGGGTTCATCCATTAGCATACCAAGTAGTGCTACCAACGACTTTGGTACAGCATCTTCCTGGCATCCTTTTTCAAAGTAGCCATCAAAGTGTGATGTGTGCTTCTTCAGCATGTCTCGGCGAATAATCTGTGCTGCCTTTGCTATGCAAATAGCTTCATCATCGAAGTCATCCAAACATGCATCTTTCAGAGCAAGTCCTACATCCTCTTCGAATGTCAGAAGGATGTCGCGACCTTGCCTGTACGCGTGAAGACCTGATACATGGGCAAGGAGTCTCTCTTTCAGACGTGTAGAGTTTATACGGCCCGATATGTCCACCCCTAGCTCTCGTAAGCGATCCGTATACAGCTGTAGGAGATTACTCAATTTGAATATTGGAGCCACGGTCTTGTCAGCTAAACGTATATCTCCGATATAGCCAATTACCTCGACCAAAGCTATACCGTGAGCCTGTCCATCTGGGCTCTGGTTTTGTTCTTCCTCTACTTTCCTGTTGCTAGCATTGTACAGTTTCACCAGACATGCTGAATGGTATTTCGCTTCCTGTGCCACTAGGTCACCTGCACTAAGTTTGGCAATTAGCTTTTGATCCTGTAGCTTGAAAGCACAGTGATTGACACGTTGTGTAAGTTTTGACGTCATTGCTTCGTGCAGCGGACTACTTTCTGTTCCCATTATGTCACAGAAGAAACATGTATCACTACTTTGATCTTCACTAGCTTGTCGACGCATATAAGGACCATCTCCTTTCTGACTGGTGCATGGTTCCACCGGTTGTAGTCTTGTCAGCCTACTAGCAGAGTACTTCAAGCGGCAGGAGTGATGCCATTTGGCACTATGTTTGGACAACGTATTTGCAATGCCATCGCCCTCATCAAGCTGTGATATATCTATAGCCACCGCTAACTTGCCCAAGTCATGAAAACATTTCAAATTGTCAGCCAATGTGTCATAACCAGCTCCCACATCTGTTCGTTTTGACAGTGCAGGACACTGAAGTGGTGCAGTCGAACGTTCTTGACATAGCACACATATTGTCCAATCAATAGGTCCTGGTGTGTTTCGAGGTGAGGACAGCTTCTCATGTTCAATGAGCTTACACTTTTTCCGTGTCGACATTGTGGGAGCTCCGAAGGTTCAGACTTAACACCTGGATGGCATCATTGGCGCCATACATGTAGACCTGACAGAAAAGAGAAAAGAATTGTTTCTGAATACAGTTAATAGTCATATTAGAAAGTAAGCATTCACCTTTCCGACTGTTGTCATCGTGAATATTCCAAATAGTGGGGCGGCTTAGCCCAAATATTCAAAAGAATTGTGCATTTTGTGATACAAGCACCAAATTTGGCACACTAGTAGACTATCATATTATGAAAAGATCTGGATATTGGGCCATCTCAGATTCAGAGATTTGATTTTTGCAAGATTTGCAGATTTTGCAAGCTGAGATTGCAACGCCAGGGACGGCCGACTCCTTCCTACGAGCTGCCCACGTCACCCGCACAAGAAGAGCTCATCAAATCACTGCAGCGGCACTGCACATCCTGCAACACCGTGCGTATGAACGCCACTGTATGACATATGCTGATGATGCAGAAGACCTGCCTGAGTTCGAAGACTGGTGTCACCAGAGAGGAGAAGACATTCCCAACTTTCAGTACTGGGCAACTGTGCTGGAACTAGAGATGTTGGTACTGGTCTACGTGAGTTCTCTGCGGCAGGCTTCATTCACGACGTACCTTGATGCCCTTGATGCCCTGACGGAACTGGTCCCATGGTTCCATGCCTTAGACCACACACACTATGCCAGGTGGGTCCCTGTTCACCTGAGGGACACGGTTGCACTCCCAATGAAGCACCCAGATGTAGCCAGAGAATTCAGGGCTGGCATCTTCACTGTACAGAAGACGAAGAAGGTGTTCTCTTCGATCCCAATCGAATCGAAATCTTGCAAAAATCAAATCTCTGAATCTGAGATGGCCCAATATCCAGATCTTTTCATAATATGATAGTCTACTAGTGTACCAAATTTGGTGCTTGTATCACAAAATGCACAACAGGTTTGCTATGCTGCTACACTAAAATTGTAATCCGGTCAATTGTTCGTCGATTGTTGACAATTTCGACATAAACATGCCCTTTATGCTGAAATATATGCATTTTATGAAAGAATTAATGCTGTAATTGGATTCCTTGTGTCTGAAAACATACAAAATGATGTTTTATTCATGTCTGTAGCTTGAATATTAAAGAAAATATCGGGTTTAATAGAAATTCACGGCTCGGCTGGTGGCCATCTTGGATTTTGGCCAAATATGGCCACCAGGGGGATTTGTTTCTTGGCACTATATCTGAAATCGATTATTATGTATTCAATATGAACTGTACGAAATTTGGTGCTTTTACCACAATCTGAACAATTGTACTGATATTTGGCACTTAGCTGCCCCGCTATGACCATAAGAACTGACCGAAAAGACAAGCAGGCAGCGGCCGCGCAATGGTACACCATGGCTTTCACACATTGACCAGGCAGGCTGGGAGCCACGCCCCGGAGAACTAGTGATTGGCCAGTGGAGGGGCGAGCAACAAACACCACACTGATTGGCAGAGTGGGGGAGGACATGTGATTGGTCAAAGGAAGGGCACAGAGCTTCCCTGTGATTGGAGAGTAAAGAAGGACTTGTGGTTGGCCACCGACCAATGGCATGGGAGGAGGACGCCAAGCGCTCGGCCAATGGGAGGGGACGGATGAGATCAGAAGATTGGGGAAAGTTAAAAGCGACGCACTGGTTGGAGGGGAAGCGAGCTGACGTCAGAAGACCGCCAGTAAAACCGCTCGCTCGCCGGCATTTTCTCTCTCTTCCCTTGGCCTTCTCGTTCCTAGATTCTTCCCGCCTGGACCTCCCTTCTGCCCGTGATTTTCATATCCGTTTGGACTTCTTCCTTTACGATCCGAATTTGCCTGCTGGACGAAAGATGGTGGAGCGACGATCGGGCGAGCGGGGCCTGCCGGGTGGCGTGCGCTGATCAGCGGAGCGTGCGAATGAAGCGAACTGAGGCCTCCTTCCCGCCAAGCACGGAGCCGCGTCCGGACGCGAGTTTGGGACCTAGACGACAGCAGACAGATAAGACGCACCACATTCCACAACACGACGAGACATTTATTTTATTCATCTTCTCCCATTATTTCGTTCTGAAGTCTGGTGTGGGGACGTCCCACTTTAGGATTTAGTTTCTTCCGTCGTGTTTCCTTGTTCTCGGTTCCGTTTAATAAATATTTCTTTTTGTACCATAAATTCCGTGTTCGTTCGTGATTTAATAATTTGCAGGGAGAAGACATCGTCGGGGCCGAAAAGGTAAGCCGCGCCACTCTCCCCCAAACCCCATCTCGTGTATTGGTCCGCCATCAATTGGATTGCATAAACGCCTCCAAGTAATCTCGAGTCCATCCGCGATCCCCCGGTCTTAACCGAGGGGCAATCGCGCGACAATATCCTGAACAACAATGCTCACTTACCTCCAAACCCATTCACCCTGGTCTCTTGCCTCTCCCTTTACACTGCATTGGACTATACCTACTCCGCATCCTAGCAATTTATCCTGATTCCTACTCCGAACTCAACATCTCAACAAAAATTGCAAACTACACACATTGTGGTCACTTGTCGCTCGATGTTCTCCGACCTCTACCTCCTCCACCATATTTTGGTCATTGCCTTAAAAACTAGAACAGCACTTGGTAGAGAGCATACCTCCACCTGTCATGCTGAACCAACATCTAATCAGCTTGTTCTTGTAACACACCCAACTCATTCACCAAGTTTTATTATAACCCCTCCGCAACTTTTTGAAATATCATGCTTTCTCTCAATAGTGAAGCCATAACCTTTTAAAATTACCTGCTCACAGTAAAATACGGATGAATACATAACCTGCATCCATCTTTAGTGACGGAAGTAAATATCTAACCCCACCCTCCTCCGGCCCCGCCGGCACTCTCACCCCAAAATCACCCCCTTACTTCCCCAGGGCTTTTCTACAAACTGGATTTAAAACCACCCTGGGATAGATTTATAAAATCCTCCTCAGTTCTGCACTTTTCTTGTTGCTCGACCGAATATATCCATAGCAAATGTAAATCCCCAACAATCAACACTCTATCCTTCCCATAAGCCTTTATGAATTCTTCATGAACCCCGCATTCTCTCCTGCTCTTCCCTCATACCAGGAGCCCGATAAACGCATCGTACAACTACCTTACTATTTTAAAAATACAATCTCAATCCACACAGAGTACTCTACATTAGTTCCCTTCTGAATATCATTCCTTACTCTCGATACAATATTGTCCTTTCCCCAGATTTCCACACCCTCTCCTATTTTGCCATTCATACAAATACATCTTGTAGTCTTCTTCTCCTGGTGTTGGCTTAGCGGTTAGGGTGCCGGCTTGGGATCCGAGGATCCTGGGTTCGAATCCCGGTCGATCGCTGAATTAACGCCAGGGGGGTTGACTCAGCCTGTCATCCTTCCGAGGTCGGCAAATTGATTACCAGCTTGCTGGGATGAATGATCACGGTGTGTACCCAGATTTAGAATAGGTACACCGTATCCCTGCGCATCGTAAGAGCGTGACCAAGGGTTGGCGTCAGGAAGGGCATCCGGCCATAAAAACATTGCCTCAAACAGGGAACCATGATTGTCATGTGGCCCGCAAGGCTAACCCCCGCTCTAGCGGGGAAAATGGCCTTAAAACAATCATTCATTCATTCAGTCTTCTTCTCCTGCCCTCCAACAACTCCTCATCAAAGCAAATCACTTCCTGCAACTACAACATACTACTCGCTATATCTGCTCTAGCCTCAAGCTCTTCCATATTTTTTGTATACAAAGTCAAGGCTCGTGGAAGAGATAGAACGCAGAACGGATCAGGATGCCACATAACAAAAGGAACAGCAGACACCAACAGCAGGGTGGAGGGACAAAATACAGGAAGACTTGGACAAATAAGGAATGTGGAGAAGAAAGAGGTGTAGGAAAGGATGTAAAATGGATACAGAAGGAAACTCTTGGGAAGGAAAAAAACTGGAAACTTGGAAGGAGCTGGGCTTGTGGATGGGGGATTAATGGTGGTAGAAAAGATCATGGTTTGGGATGGGGGATGATCAAAGATGTGGAAAACTTGAAAACCTGGAAGGAAGAATGAGATTGAAGAGAATGTGGAAGTTAGTTTCACAGGTGGGAAAAAAAGAGGAATAAATGAGAGCAGTTGAGCGGTGATTCTGGATGTTGGGAGATTCACAGGAAAGGGGTTGATGGTGGACCATGTGTGCCCTGCAGAAACCTGGGGGAGGGAGGGGGGGAAGCAGAGAAAGATCAGAGGGTGCAAGACCAGAGAGAAGGCGAGAGAAGACAGGGAGACCACCAACTAGTCTGCAATGTGAAGACTATAGGCCCATAGTCTCAGCTTAATCACGGGAGATTCCAATGATCATGAAGGCGTCAAGCTGAGCAAGGTGTGAGGCAGTGTAGCCAGCTCAAAGGGGGGAGCAGTACCACATCAAGCTGCAGATGAAGGCCTTGTAGGTGGATAGGAGTGCAGGTGTGCCAAGGAACTACTTTGTACAATGGAGGATGCCTCGTCGGCAACTGGCTTTGGAGGCCCACTTTGAAATGTGGTTTGCCCAAGAAAGATCATGGCTAATAGTGAGACCCAGGAGTTTGAATGACTGAAGGTCTTCAAGAGTTAAGAAAAGCTAAGAAATGAGATTGTTGAGAATGTAGATGGAGGGGTTGAGGGAGAGTAGGGGGATGCCAGACGATCCTTTCAGAGAGAGACGGTGAATGTGTGGAATATGTCTGAGTTTAAATATATTGTCGCATGACTACCCTTGGTGAACACCTTATGGTAGCACGGATGACCAAACGGGCTTGTACTCAAAGGCGTTCATCAAATGGCAGAGAATATGCGTGGGGAAACAAGAGGGAGGGGGAGAAACCGGATCGCTTACCTTCACGGATCCCACCGGCAGTCCTCAAACCTGCAATAAATCAACCCAAACCGAGCAGAGTTTAAAATGTACAAGAAAATGGGGGCTTTATTAAGAAATGCCGGTAACAAAATAAAACATGGTCAAATAATAATTAATTCCTAAATGGGAGCCCTCCCAAACAGGCCTGAACACAGAAAAAGGATAAAATAACTGCAAATAAATGTGTCTGGTTATTTAATTGCACTTAGCTCGACTCGACCCGCGCATCTCGTCAGGACTCTTCCAGGCCCCGGGCGCGCAGTTTGGACGCGGCTCCGTTTTTGGCGGGAAAGGGCACTCGTTCATTGGCGCGAGTAGGCATCACTCCGCCATTGTTTCACTAGGCCGCGCCCGTTGGTGCGAAGTAGGCCTCCCGCGCAAAGCGAACAGCAGGCGTGCACCCTCCCCGCATGTATAACAAATACTGTCATATTGAATTGAACGCCTCGGAGTGTAAAGCTCGTTCGGCAATCCGTTTTCTTGGAGGATTATAACCACCAGGAATGCGACAATATACACTTTTCAATCACTAAATTGCTTGCCCGTGCAATATCCTCTGCTGTCCCGTCGACTAGATCCTGTGCAGCCTCGCCCCGTTGAGGTTGCCGTGGAATCTTCCCTCCGACCCACGTCCACGCACACCTGGATCTCCAGCTGCTTCACCATCAGTACTCGCAGACGTCACACCAGTGAGGTACACTTTACCACCGCCATTTTTTGTCTTTGCCCTGATCTTCCAAACGTCCAGACCCCACTCCTGGTACCTGGTACATTCGGCTATACAAATTGCTCGGGGTTCTTCATTGGAATAATTTTGGTCGAGTCGTGAAATTGAGTTTTTGGAATTTTAATCAACACTTTGCAAAATAAAGTCACCATCACACTGTGGTAACTTTACAAAGCAAAATAGTTGAAAAATAACAGGAATAGTAAAAGACAAAAGTCAAAAATGGCAAAGACAAAAAAAAAGGCGAATGGCCTGAAACAAAGAAAAATAAACAATTCCCCGAGTCAAAACCATTCTCCCGGCCCGCACATTAAACCGTTTCCTGGCACGCAATTTGTTACAGGAGAAAACTTAGGATTTACTCACAAGCGTTTCTCGTAACAAAACCAGCGTTACGCTCCTCCGGAGCTCTCCCCCTGAAACATTATAACATGTGCTCAGCTCTCGGATCCAAAACCATCCAACTTTTACGTGCAGCATTTCGTCACTAAAACACGACACTGTTCCTACTTTATACTCCATCATGTCTTTCAATGATAAATGTGAGTATATTTACCACTGGGATTGACCACACGAGCCTCACGTGCAAGCTCCTCACAAGAACATGGCCGGCTGTCTTCTCGGGTCTCAAACGTCACCCACAATCCCCCGCGGCTCACGCAACTTCCGCTCCAAATCCCGCGGCACGCCAACTCTCGCGGGATTAATGGTATCTTCCGGTGAGGAATTATCTGTGCTTTAATACCACCTAGTTACATATATCATTAATGGCGATATAATAATTAATCAATTCACTTGTGCCACATGCACCATCGTGCCAAACAAATAAGCATGTGGTGCGAACCGGTATAAAACAACGATCCCCCATTATTGATCATGTCAATGTACTGCAGTGTAGCAACACACTCTATGATGACACGGCAGGTACGAGCCTACCTTTACATGCTCTTCTGTCGACAGACAGCATATATATCCCATTCAGTGGGCTTAAAGTTTGCCTTCCTCTTTCTAGTATGTTTGACTGCAGACGCCATTATAACTTTGCAAGTGCGTGGGACAGTGCAATGCATTGTGGGGCATTGTGGGGCATTGTCATCTACCAATCAAAACTTTATCCACACCTTATCCATCCCTTATCTGGTGGATAGCTATCCAACCGTACTTTATCCTTTGGATAAGAATCTTAACCCCGGTATAACTCTTATCCAGTGGTTAAGTTATCCGGGCTTCTAGCAACTGGACCAGGAAGCCTTGTGTGAAAGGAGCACATGAGAGAAAGCTTTTCACAAAGGAGTTTTGCAGGAGACAGATTGTGGCTTTGTCTACGGGTGAGTTGACCCAAGCTGGGTATCACCCTGTATTTGTAGAGGGCCTGGATGAAGAGGACAGAGGGCAGACCAGGAGACCTCACTTGGATGACAAAAAGGGTCCATAAGGCCTGGTGGAGGCTGATCATCGCTGGCCTTCCTCGTGACTGAATTTCATCGTGCTTTGTTTGGCTTTTGGCATCTTTGGAGCGACTCATCACTGGTTCTCATCTTGCACCTGGTTTCCTAAGCAGGCTGCTTTGAGTCTGGCATCCACCCTGCGCATCAGAGAAAAGGGAAGTCTTGCCTGCATTATTCTCTTGTTGTATGAGTGTGATCCATAGTGCCTTGTGGGTTAGGAATTGCTTGATTTCCAAACATTGTACATATAGTACAGGCATTTTGTATTTAAGACCTCACACTAATTGCAACAAAAACTCGCTCACTTGTTTTGTGTCCCTGAATATATCCTCTTTGACCCCAAAAAAGTCTTAAGAGATCCTCTGGGGGAAGTTCTCAAATCGGCAAATCCAATATGGCTGCTATCCGTCTTAGTGACAATTGTTATTAAAAAGAATCAAAAGCAAAACAATGAGTAATACCACTTTTTATGGGTTTTTGGGGTCGAGGAATCAAATTCTGATCTTATTTTGGTGATTTAAGGTCACAGAAACTCTACGAGGTCACCATCAAGGTCATTTTGGGACAACAAGATAAGAATAATGCATAATGCATCTATGTAATATTTTTTTTTTAGCAGTCGGGAATCTGCTTCTGATCTTATTTTGATGATTAGAGGTCATGCTCATTCTTTATTGGAGTCAAAAAGGATATTCTTGTGTATCTTCTGAAAAGATTTCGTTTTAAGTAAAACAAGAATTTGTAAAATAAGTAGTGTTAAGTTCCTAGTAAGAAAGCGTGCAGTAGCAGTAAGAGCAATATTTTTCCATGTTATATTTTTTTGCAATGGGCATCTTTCAGTTGTGATAATATGAAGTGTTTGATGTTTACTAAGTGTAGATAGTGGTTTCTGTTTTCAGCCATGGAGGTATCTGAAGTGTGTGCCATCTGCAAGAAATTTATAGACGAGAGAGGGTCAACGGCATCAACTCTTGGAGAAAAGGGAAGTTCTGCCATCAACCAGGCCAGCAACGCAAGAAAAGACAGCATTCACACTGTGCCTGGAGAAAAGGTACACAAAGACTGTCGCCGCACATACTGTCACCCACAACAGATAGCCAAGGACACCAAGCAAGAAGAGTCAAAGCCAAGCACAAGCAATGACAGACGAGTACTTAGGTCATCTGAGGAGAGGTTCTCTTTCCAGACTGATTGCCGTTTTTGTGGTAGACCAGCAACGTTTGGAAGAAAGAGGAAGAAGCAGGAAGTTCTTCAAGTCAAGACCATTGAATTCAAAGAAACGCTCCTGGCAACATGTCGCGAACGAGCAGATGATTGGTCAGGTACTGTCAAGGCACGAATTCTGCATGTTCATGACCTGCACGTTGCAGTTGCAGTGTACCATCAGACTTGCAGCGTCAATTTCCGCACAAAGAAGCAGATACCCATGGCTCAGCAGATGAACACGGAAATCTCCAAGAGAGCAAAGCTTGGGAGGCCTAAAGCTGATGAGAAGACTGAAGCATTCTTGGATGTTGCAAAATATCTTGAAGAAAATGATGACGAGCAGATCACTGTCAATGATCTCATTACCCTTATGCAACAGAACTGTCAGACACAAAACATGAGGCATATGGCTACACCCACATGAAGACGAGGCTGCGTGAACACTTTGGTGAGAGGATAATCCAGACAGAGATGAATGGAAAGCCAAACGTGGTTACCTTCAGGACAACAGCCAGGGAGATGTTACAGGAATACTACAAAAAGCAGTAGCAGAAAACTAACACTGCTGAAGACAAGATAAAACTTCTACAGGCAGCTGCTAAACTGATCAAAGAAGACATCAAAGCCATGGAAACATCCCATGAAGTCTATCCATCTTGTATTGACATAGAATCACAAAAATCTGGGGTCAAATATCTACCAGATACTCTGATGATACTATTGGAAGGACTATTTGCTGGGAAGAATGCTGGCGTCAAAGTGGCATTAATTGGACAAGCAATGATGCAAGCAACCAGACCTAGAGTCCTGCTGACACCACTGCAGTTTGGTTTGGGTTATCCGATCCGATCTCCTCGGATTTGATGTCCTGCAATTATCCCAGATGATGACACCCAGTATGTCTTGGATGGAGGGGCACTTCTTCAACGCATCCCATGGTCTCGCGGAGCAACATACAAAGACATCTGTCACCAGTACACGGAATATGTGACGAAGAGCTATGGAAATGCCATTGTCGTGTTCGATGGTTATGAGAGCACCAACACAAAGGACATGACACACCAGAGACGATCGGAAGGAAATGCTGGCGCAACTGTGACATTTGCAGCTGACATGCCTCTTACAATGAAGAAGGAGCAGTTCCTTGCACACAAACAGAATAAGCAGCGATTCATTTTCATGCTGAGTGAAGAGCTGCAGAAAAGAAAAACTGTGAGACGCACCATGCTTCAGGGGATGCTGACCTCCTGATTGTGCAGAAGGCCGTGCAGTCTGCTGCTGCCACCAACACTGAGCTATTGGTGATGACACAGACCTCCTCATACTCCTCATCTACCATGCCAGTCTGGAATCCCATGACATCTTCTTTTGTCCTGAGCCAAAAAAGAACAGAAAGAAGCCTCACATTTGGAACATCAAAGCTACAAAACAACTACTTGGTCCAGACATATGCAAGCACGTGCTCTTTATACATGCAGTTCTTGGATGCGACACAACATCTCGCCTCCATGGAATAGGAAAGGGAGCGTCTCAAGCGATTCAAAGCAAGCAGCGCATTCCGTGACCAGGCCAAGGTGTTTGACACACCTTTTGCTTCCAAGCAAGATGTCGCAGATGCAGGAGCAAAAGCATTGGTGATCCTCTACAATGGAAAACCCACTGACACCTTGGACTTCCTCAATCATCAGCGCTTCTGTGAGAAGGTGGCTTCAAGCTCATCTCCCGTTCAACCACAGATGTTGCCACCAACAGCAGGAGCAGCAATGTACCACAGCCTGCGTGTGTACCTCCAAGTTCAAGAATGGAAGGGATCGGCAGATGGACTTCGTCCGACTGAGTGGGGGTGGCAGGAGTGTGACGAGGGGCTTGTGCCATTCCAGACAGCCCTAGCTCCTGCTCCTGAAAAACTGCTGCAGGTGATCAGGTGCAACTGTCCGGCTGACTGCAGCACCCTGAGATGCACATGCAAGAAAAATAACATTGAGTGTACTCCAGCTTGTGGAAACTGCAGGGGATCTGGCTGCACGAACTCGCTACAGATGCCATGTGATGATGATGATGATGATAATGATAATGATAATGATAATGATGATGATGATGATGATGATGATGATGATGATGATGATGATGATGATGATGACAATGTCAAGTTCTGAATTTCTTTATAAACTTGAATTCATCATTGATTTAAATCCTCTTCACCAAACATTAAGCATGGAATATACTAATAAGTCATTTGAACAACCATGCAAGAACACTGATTTGTGGCCAAAAAAAATCCATTTTTGGTCGGGTTAAACATTGATGATTTTCATAATTTCCCCCCCCCCCCCCAGACGATTCCTTAAGACTTTTATCATGTGATAGAAGACATATCCAGGAATCAAAATACGTTGAGTTTGTTTTTGTTGCAATTTGTGTGAGGTTGCACAGCTATTTTTCGTAAAATGCCTGTACTAGTATGTTTGAATCTTCGCATTTACCTCTGTGTCCATTTGACTCGCTTGGTTCATTCTGTTTTTGTTTAAAGCGCCTTGTTTGCTCTCTTCCCTGTTTATTTTACAAAATTAATACTTTAGAAGGCAATAAAATGTGTTTGAGGTATCTGTTTTCCGGGTGCGTTTGCTGTCGATTTCGGTCCAATTGAATTTATTTTATTTTTATTTTTATTTTTTGTATACAAGATCGAGGCTCGTGAAAGAGCTAACATTAATCACACAAAAAGTCAAACCGACACATAAAACACAAAATAAGGGGCGCGGTAGACAAGATGGGGAGAGAGGGGGAAGGACACAAACACAACATCTGAGAGCAGGGACATCGGCAGAAATGTGGGAGGGGAAGGGCTTGGGGGGTGGTGGGAGAGGTGTAAAACATATGAACACTGCAAGGACTTCCAGGAAAGACGTTGGAATTTCAAAAAAGTGTATCTGGGGTGAATTAGCAGGGGTAGAAAAGATCAAGGTTTTGGATGGGGGAAGATAAGAGATGGTGGCGAACAGCTGTTTTGAAGACCTGGAGGGAGGAGTGGGATTGAAGGGAGTGGGGGAGTTTGTTCCAGAGGTGGGAGAAAAGGGGAATGAAAGAGTGAAGGTGAGTAGAGAGCCTAGATTTTGGCAGTTTAACCACAAGAGGGTTGCTGGCAGATATTGTGTGACCTGTAGGAATATAAGGGGGACAGAGCACACAGAGAGCTGAGGGAGCAAGGCCGGAGAGGGGTCGGTAGAAGACAGAAAGCCCACCAACCTGCCTGCGGTGAGTGAGTGAAAGGCCCTCGGATTTAACTTTATCGCAGGAGATTCCAATGATTCTGAAAGCTTTGGTTTCAACAGCGTGAAGCCGAGCTAGGTGTGAGGCAGGAGGAACACCAGCCCAGAGGGGGATCAGTATTCCATTGAGCTGCGGATGAAAGCCTTGTATGTGGTGAGGAGCTCAGGTGTGCCAAGGAAGGACTTCGCACGACGGAGGATGCCCAGTCGGCGACTGGCTTTGGAGGCCAGCTTGAAAATGTGGTTTTCCCAAGAAAGATCATGCTAGATAGTGAGACCCAAAAGCTTGAGCGACAGAACTTCCTGGAGAGGATTGTTGAGAAAGTAGATGGGAGGGTTTTCCAGACGGTCTTTTCGGAGAGACATTGTAAGAGTGTGAGATTTGTCAGGATTGAAAGACATGTTCCACCTGTTTGACCAGTCTGTGATTTTGTCCAGGTCTGCAGAGAGTGAGGAGGCTGCAGATTGCCGATCTGAGGGATGAGGAATGGAGCGGCAGATAGTGGAGTCATCAGCAAAGAGATAGAGAGGATTTTCCAGAGAGTCGGAGAGATCATTGATGAAGACCAGAAATAGCACAGCGCCCAGAACACTACCTTGGGGAACTCCAGCCAGAACAGGAAGGGGAGATGAGAGAAATCCATTCAGGGCCACACGTTGCCTACGACCAGAGAAGAAGTCCGCAAGCCAAGTGTGGAGATTTCCATGGATACCATAGGAGGAGAGTTTGGTGAGCAGAGCGGGGTGCCAGACCGTATCGAAGGCATGTGATATGTCAAGTGAGACAGCTCTGATTTCCTGTTTGGCATTGAGGACCTCCATCCATTGTTGAGACAGCAGAAGCAACATGTTCAGAGTAGAATAACCTGGTCTGAATCCAAATTGATGATCAGACATAAAGCCATTGGAGAAGAGGAAGGATTTGATGATGGATTCCATGACTTTGCTGATAATTGGAAGCAGGCTGATTGGTCTGTAGTTGCAAGGATCTGTTTTTGCACCTTTTTTGTGTAAAGCGGTAATGTTTGCTGATTTCCAAGATGCTGGCAGATGACCTTGAGCAAAAGAGAGGGTGAAAAGAACAGAGAGAGAGTGAGATAGAGCGGAAGAGTAGGATTTTAGGTCCCGTGGGCTGATGCTGTCTGGTCCAGTTGCAGAATCAGAGTCGAGGTTTGACAAAAACTTCTCCACCTTGTGTTATGGATTCGTCACTTCCGTTGTTGTGGTTCTCATCCACTGGAAACATTTTTGGTTGCATGTACTATTATTGTTATCATTTAGGTGAAATAGAGATAACTGTTTTCAAAAGGTAAAAAAAAAAAGTTAATGTTTTAAAAAGAAACCGGAAACCGGATCAGGGCCCGGAGGAAGAAGAAGAACAGAGAAAAAGAAGAGGCGGCGCGAGTGAGGTCGGAGAAGGAGCCGAGCTGCGTTGAGGTTTTGAGCAAACACTGGCGAACGGGAGTCACTAGCGAACTTTGGGGTTTCCTGGGAAAGGGATTCCTGCGACAGAGTTGTTATTGCTGTGACAGATAAACCTGCGTGACAGGTTTTGCGGTTGATTCCGAAGAGAATCATTGCAGTGCCGTTACGTCTCGAGTACGGGCCTTTGGCCATTTTGCCTCGCGCACGATTTCGGATCGCTCCAGGTTTTTCACATCGCTTCAACCATTGCACCACATCCAGACGTTAACCTGGTGTGTGTGTGTGTAATGTGGATTTTGAACTTTTCGCCCATTGCGGTTCGCCCATTAGGAGCCGTTGAACGTCCATACCCGAAGGTGTGATTTCCCAGCCGCCTCTTGAGGACACTTTTGCCTATCTTTGGCAGTGTGACTGTCAACCGAGCGGGATTCTGGTCTCGATACAACATCGTTCTGACGATCACTGGAGCGTGGATCGATTTTGGTTTGAAGGTGGGACAGAGACATTGGGAATGTTATTTTCGCTCACTTGGAGCACAGTGAGTTATATTGTATGAAACTGATGGTATCATAGGAATGATATATTGGTTGTATAATTGATTAATATTGTTATTGTACTGTTATTCTTGTGTGACCTTAATACAATACTTGTTTGTTGGTAACGATTGGTGTGGTTTCACCATTGATCTTTGACACACAGAATAACACATATTTCTGCCGTGACTCCTCTCGAGGCTCGGAGGTACACCGTGACCAGGGTTTGGGGAGGAGCACGTAACACTTGTCAGGAGAGAAGGAAGGACACAGAGTCCAGGAGCAGTTTGGTTGGACTGGGAAAGGTGGGAACAGAGAGAGATGGGTTTGGGACACAATAATTTGAGGCAAACACAGAGTTGAGGCATTCGGCTTTGTCATGTGCGGTGTCAACTGTGTAGCCATTTGAGGTAAGGGAGGGGATGGAGGGGGAACAAACACCAGAAACGGATTTGATCAGATGCCACCAAGATTTGGAAGAAGGAGACAGGTTTGAGAGTTCAACATTGAGTGTGGAGAGATGGTGCTTCCTGGCACTCCTGAGGGTAGACACACACTTGTTCCGAGCTTGGTGTAAGGAACTGAGATTGCCTTCAGATGGATTTGCCTTCCAAGAGGCAAAGGCAAGTTGTTTCAGGGCAACTGCCTCACCACAAGATTCAGTGTACCATGGACGGGAGGAAGGGTAAGACATCTGAAGACAAGATGGGATAAATCTGTGCATGAGAGAGAGCAGTTTGCTTTGGAAGAATTCCCAGGAAGAATTGATGTCAGAGGCAGTAGAGATGGGAGTCCAGTCCAGATGATTGATGGCTGCTTGCAGACCGTGCCAGTCAGCCTGAGTGAAATGCCAGACTCGTCGGCACTGAGGAGGCTCTTTGAGAATGGCCAGAGAGATATCCACTTTAAGAAGCACATGATCAGAAGAACCGATTGGAGCAGAAGAGCAGCAGACATTTGCAGGGAAGTTTGTCATAACCAAGTCCAGAAGAGAAGATACTCCATTGACTGCGATCCGGGTCGCTAAATTGACAGATTGTGTCAGTCCCAATGAGTTGCAGAAGTCTTTTGCTGAGGTGCCATGGCTGGTGAGAGAGAAACCCACACCCAGCCAGCTGGCATGATGACAGTTGAAGTCGCCACATATGAGGAAGAGAAAGTTTGGATGAGTTGATAGAAGTTGGTCCATGTTGTCCGACAGCGAAATGTAAATGGAGTCATCACTGTTTGGAGGATGGTACAAAACACATATGAACAAAAGGTGGGAGCGGTAGGAAGCCGTAGCCAGAGGTACTCTTGGGGGTGGGTTGGAGAGAGGGCAGTGCTAGGAGAGTGAGGAAGAGCGTTTTTTATAAAGATAGCCACCCCACCACCAGGGCGAGGCTCAACTCTATCATACCGGAGGAGGGAGTAACCAAGAAGAGATATTAAGGAATCATAGACATCTTGAAGGAGGAAAGTTTCTGTTAAGCAGATAAAGTCTGGATTGTCAGAAGCAACCTGAATGGAGAGATCAATCAGGTTTGAGCGAAGGCCCCGGATGTTTGAGGTCCATACCGTTAATGAGGAGAGAGGGGGAACATCGGGTGCAGGACAGAGGAGGGGTGTGGTAGGGTCAGATGAAGGATGAGAGGGGGAGGCAGGGAGAGCAGTTGATAGTGTGTCAGAGATTTCAGAAGAGTTACAAGAAAGGGAAGGATGAGGAGGACGAAAGGTTAGATGGTGATGGGATGAGGCACAGTGAGGGGTTGTTTGAGGCGGGGCAGAGGGAAGTAGAAGGTTGGGGGAGGTGAAGGTATGAGATAGAAGGGAGACGAAGTGGGGAGGAGGCAGCTTTGAGAAGGAGGTGGGAGGAGGGAGAATTTGGGAGGGATGGTTGGGGGGGGAGATTTGAAGGGGAGAGGTTGGGGGGGGAGTTATGAATGGGAGGGGCAAGGGGGGAGTTTCGGAGGGGAAGGGCAAGGGGGGAGTTTGGGAGGGGAGGGGCAAGGGGGGAGTTTAGGAGTGGAGGGGCAAGGGGGGAGATTTGGAGGGGAGGGGCAAGGGGGGAGATTTGGAGGGGGGTGCAAGGGGGAAGTTTAGGAGGGGAGGGGCAAGGGGGGAGTTTAGGAGGGGAGGGGCAAGGGGAGAGATTTGGAGGGGAGGGGCAAGGGGGGAGATTTGGAGGGGGAGGGGAAAGGGGGGAGTTTAGAAAGTGGATGATTAATGAAAGATGAACATTTATAACAAATTGGGTTCATTGTGATTTTCAAGTGAGCGATCCGTTTAAGAATGACTAGCTGAGGTACCCGGCTTCGCCCGGGTTGAATAAGAATAATACAAATATACGATGAAAAGAACATGTATATTTTAGAGCAATATCACAGTACATTTCCTACATGGCGTTTTGTCAATTTTCAATTTCTCAAAACCTCTTGGTGTACAACATTTCTGGTTTTCTTACTTGGTGCCAAGACATAAAGATTGCTTGGTTTTCCAACCCTCGAGCAGCCCACGTACAGCTGGCCATGGGAAGTACCCGGCATTGCCGGACGGGGGAAGGGAGGGGAGGGGGAAGGGGAGGGGAGGGGAACGGGGGGGAGGGGAGGAGAGGGTGGGGAGGGGAGAAGAGGGGGGGAGGGGAGAAGAGGGGGGGAGGGGAGAAGAGGGGGGAGGGGAGAAGAGGGGGGAGGGGAGAAGAGGAGGGAGGGGGAGGAGGGGTGGAGAGGAGGGAGGGGGAGGGGGAGGTGGAAGGGGAGGGGGGAATGAGGAGAGGGGAGGGGGAGGAGGGGGAAGTGAGGGGGGAGGGGGGAGGGGGAGGAGGAGAGGGGAGGTGAGGGGGAGGAGGTGAGGGGGGAGGGGGAGGGGAGGTGGAGGGTGAGGGGAGGGGAGAGGAGGGGAGGGGGGAGCGGAGGGGAGGGGGAGGGGGAGGGGGAGGTGAGGGGGGAGGGGGAGGTGAGGGGGTAGGGGTAGGGGAGGGGGAGTGGAGGGGGAGGGGAGGGGAGGGGGGAGTGGAGGGGAAGGGGGGAGGAGGAGGGAGGGGGAGGGGGAGGGGAGTGGGAGGGGGTGATGGGGGAGGGGAGGGGGAGTGGGGAGAGGGGGGCTTCACCCGGGTTGAATAAGAATAATACAAATATATCATGAAAAGAACATGTATATTTTAGAGCAATATCAGAGTACATTTCCTACATGACGTTTTGTCAATTTTCAATTTCTCAAAACCTCTGGGTATACAACATTTCTGGTTTTCTTACTTGGTGCCAAGACATAAAGATTGCTTGGTTTTCCAACCCTCGAGCAGCCCACGTACAGCTGGCCATGGGAAGTACCCGGCATTGCCGGGCGGGGCAAGGGAGGGGAGGAGGAAGGGGGAGGGGAGGGAAACGGGGGGGGAGGGGAGGAGAGGGGGGAGGGGAGAAGAGGGGGGAGGGGAGAAGAGGAGGGAGGGGGAGGAGGAGAGGGGAGAAGAGGAGGGAGGGGGAGGAGGAGAGGTGAGGGGGGAGGGGAGGGGGAGTGGAGGGGAGGGGGGAGGCGAGGGGGAGGGGGGAGGTGAGGGGGAGGGGGAGGGGAGGGGGAAGGGGTGAAGGGAGGGGAGGGGGGAGGGGGAGGGGGGAGGGGGGAGAGGGAGGGGGAGGAGGGAGGGAGGAGGGGGAGGTGAGGGGGGGAGGGGTGAGGGGAGGGGGAGGAGGGAGTGGAGGGGGAGGGGGAGGGGGGAGTGGAGGGGGAGGGGGGAGTGGAGGGGGAGGGGGAGGGGGGAGTGGAGTGGAAGGGGGGAGGGGGAGGGGTGAGGGGGAGGGAGTGGGGGAGGGGGGAGGGGAGGAAGAGGGGGGAGGGGAGGGGTGAGGGGGGGCTTTGCCCGGGTTGAATAAGAATAATACAAATATATGGTGAAAAGAACATGTATATTTTAGAGCAATATCACAGTACATTTCCTACATGGCGTTTTGTCAATTTTCAATTTCTCAAAACCTCTTGGTGTACAACAATTCTGGTTTTCTTACTTGGTGCCAAGACATAAAGATTGCTTGGTTTTCCAACCCTCGAGCAGCCCACGTACAGCTGGCCATGGGAAGTACCCGGCATTGCCGGGCGGGGGAAGGGGGGGAGGATGAAGGGGAGGGGAACGGGGGGAGGGGAGGAGGAGAGGGGAGAAGAGGAGGGAGGGGGAGGAGGGAGGGGGAGGAGGAGAGGGGAGGGGGGAGGGGAGGGGGGGGGGAGGGGAGGGGGGAGGGGAGGGGGAGGGGAGGGGGAGGGGAGGGGGAGGGGGAGGGGAGGGGGAGGGGGGGGTAACGGCTAGCTTGGCAAGCGATAGCAGGATTTTTACTTTTATTTTTACCTCAATGAGGGCTATATATATAGTCCGTGCTTGGAGCCTTCAAGTTCAACATAAAGTTTTTTTATGAAAAATAATGCAGATGTATAACCGTCCACCAATGCAAGTTCAGAAATGAATGCAGATCCTTTACTTTGCGATACAAACGCAATTCCCGCCATTTCCACTCACGATCGAGGCCCTCCACAGTCGGCTTCTATCAGTTCGACCGCGCCTCTTCTTCCTCCTACAACTTCGTCTCACTTCTTTCACTCAAAATGTACGAAATTCTGCCGCATGAAATTATGTAGAGGCCTCGTCGGGGGGATATAAGGTACATAAGGAAGGCGTTGTAACAGAAGAATCAAAATAAAAGTGGAAGAACATGAGGAAATGGGAGCTATTCTGGACCCACAGCCAAACCCGACAAACCATTGCAATACACCCCGAACGTCTAGCGCCGCCACAAACCACCATGGAATTGCAGGTGGCGCGGTTTTTTAAAACCATTGATATTAAAATAAAACGTAGCCTATAACCACCGGGATTTTATGCTGATTCCGAATCTGTGTCTAAAACTTTTCTCCGATGTGTAGTTCTTGAGTTATAAGCAGACATCCAGACAGACACACATATACACACACACACACACACACACAGACACTCCTCCTTTATATATAGAGATGGAGGAGGGGTGGAATGAATGAGAATTTCGAGCATGTAGTGAGAAAGAATTATAAGAGATTGAATATTTTTTTGAAATGGAATGAGTTGAAGAGGAAATTGAAAGGAGCCTTTTAATTAGGAAGAAAAACAGCGTGTTGTAATAAACCACTGAATAAAACACTGCAGAGGAAAGTTTAAACATATTTAAACAGAACCGTGAAGAACAGTCTTATATTCACAAAGATACCAACAGGGAGAGGGCCTTGAAGGACAACCACGAGTCACTTGAACAGGGCAAAAGGTGGAAGGCAAGGCGATAATGGGGGCGGGGCGGGACAGCGCACGTGGACAGAGGCGCACGATGGGACAAAAGCACATGAGGAGAAAGGGAAAGAAAAGCTTTTGGGTTTTTGGGGGGGGGGGGTGGGGGTTACAACGTTAGACAAAGAGTAGATGTTCGGGGAAGTTTGGGGGAGAAGGGAAAATCTAAAAACCTTGCAAAAACAGTGAAGGAAGGAACAAACTTCGACGGGGGAAGCCTGAGGCAAGGCCGCACACGCGCGGCAAACAGAAACGATTAATTTATGAAAGATAAACACCGAGAAACTTCCAAGCGGCACACTATAGGTTCACACAACGAAAGATAAATACAGTTTCGACAAAATACAATTGTGAACAATGACTTAACTTTGAAAACGTGGAAACCGTGTGGAGCTTCGAAAATCCGTGATGTCGTCTCCAAGATCTCCAATGATCCTTGGGGAACGGTAAAGCTATAATTTATTGAATGCAGTGCATTGAAACACCATTTGGGTCATCTACCAAGACTAAAGGTCTCAGCGCTGAGGTTAACGGGAGCTTCAGACATTACAATACTAATCACGATAAAAAAAACATGTTAACAGTTATGAAAAAGTTACGAAAGAGTTATGAAATTCTTGGGAGACAGCTTTAAGCACATGTTCTAGTGGCAAGTGTGGAAAAGGACAGTTCCGCCATCAAGGTGTCGAGCGAACAATATTGTCGTGTTCCTGGTGATTAAAATCTTCCAAGGAAACAGATTGCCCAACGAGCTTGACACTCTGAGGCGTTCAGTCAAAATATAGCAGAGAATACTCGTTGGGGGGGTGCGGAGGGGGGGGGAGGAAAGAGACCGAAGAGCGCTTACCTTCACGGATCCCACCATCAGTCTTCACACCTGGATATATTAACTCAAACAACACGAATGTAAAATGTACAAAAATAAACAGGTTTAATGAAAGAAATGCCGGTAACAAGGAAAGCACGATAAAATAAAACTATGATTCCTAAATGAAGCGCTCCCACACAGCCCTGAATACAAACAATGGGAAAAATAACTGAATATAAATATGTGTTATTTATGTGGCACTTAGCTCAAATCGGCTGGGGTGTCTCGTCAGGATCGTCTGAGGCCTTGGCGTCTTTGCACGCGAAACGCGCTCGTTTGGCACCGATTAGGCCTCCCGCGCGAAGCGAATGAGCTTGGCGTGCAGCTCACTCTTCCAGCCGTGCTTGTCCTCACAATCTCTGCATGGAAACCACAGCTCTCCATCCGCAGTTCCCCTCCTCACGACCACAATCAAGATGCCCTCCTCACGACCACAACCAAGATGTCCTCCTCACGACCACTAACAAGATCTCGGAACATGGCCGTTCGCGATGAATCCTCTTTACGCAAGAGAGCAAAATGCGACCATTCACCACCAAAGTCTGGACCCAAGAGATAAGAGAAAATGTCGGCACACGATTGTTCACCACCAGCTCCAAAACGAGAAGGGCAAGAGGACGTCGATGCTGAGAGAGCCAAAATGCGACCGTCCGCTATGGGATCCAGAATCAGAAGAAGTGAGAAGGGCCAAATGTCCGCCGTTCCCATTATTTTGTACCCGCGGCTCTGGCGTCATCCGTGCCTCCTTCACCAATCCCATAGATCAAATCCCATAGATCACTGTGGATCTTACCAGTTCTATGTGCCAATCAAATCCCTGTCCAAACACTGCTCTTCGGGATGTGGCTGCACGGAGCTTTTGTGCCTCTGCGCTCACCTAGTCGGTGTTATCCACGGTAATGCTTCATACCTGGTTTCCAGTTGGTTTTTAATGAGTGTATTTAATGGGCGATTTTTTACTAGGTGTCTGTAGTGCGGTGTCATAAGGAACATATGAAAAGTTTACAGAGGCAATTACATACAGGGGATTAATTACCCATAATCCCTCGCTAATTAGCAAGCCACGCCCCTCTGATGGGGACGAAGATACAAGCTTACCCGACATCCGGTCTACACAAATTCCCTACATCGAGGTTTCTTCTTCTTCACGACATTCGGAGCACACTAACTATTCAATCTACCTGGACTAAGGTATCCCTACCCCCCACAAACGTAACAATATGTTGAGTTATTAAACTAGCACGTTGAACCTCAAAATTAACAAATTGATAACCAAGGTAAATACAATATAAACAGAGACTATATATAAGGAAAATGATTACAAATTGATCAAACATCCATATCCAAGACATGTAAGGGATTTAGTGAGGTTTGACAATTTGATAGAAGACTTATTGAGGAGTTTGTACACAAATCACATTCAGGCCAAAGACTAGAGGAGACATCAGTGAACTTTACAGAGATTTACAAGGAGATTAGCAGACATTGGACAAACACAGCCTGCGGGATTTGAATCTCAGATCCCAACATCAATTAACCATGGGTTCAGATGGTAATGGTAAAAAGGCCAAACCATTTCTAATTATCACATATAGGAGGTTGTAATTCTCACATACCCAATTGTGCTTTGTTAAGATTGTTCGGTAAGCAAGGAAAAGTTTGTGTAGTTCAACTGGTTGAGGTCTGGGGATCTCAAGTTAGAATTCCGACTCTGCTGGCAATGAATGGAATGGCAAACCATAAAGTTTATGCCTCATCACAAAATTGCTTTGGCAGCACATACTCTCTGAGGGATGACTACAGAGACAAAAGGAGCACCACAGAAGAAAGGTCATTTAGCAGCTACTGTGATCTTTGAAATGAAAAGTGTGAAGCTGGAAAAATCAGTGAGGGGATAATGGTGGGTTGTTGGTGTTGTTGTTGTTGTATATCCCCGGACAGTTCTCTAGAACAATCCAGCAGCACGAAGACAGCCGATCGATCTCCCAGGAGTGACCCAGAGATCCACCACATCTAGGATGGTGTACCCCCGCCTTCACGATGTCAGGGCCACGACAGAGTTAGAGAGATAGAAAAGAGACGGAGACAAGAGGGAAAGGGCCGGTCCATGGGAACCGATCGGCACTCTGACCGTGACCACGCTGGGAAGATTTGGCCCCCTACTTGCATTGGGGGGTACAAACACCACAAAGAGGTGTCCCCAATAGTTATTTAATGGTTTGGGTAATACAGGGTGGAGGCTTAGTAGTACAGCGGGTAAGCTCTCATATTTTAACAAATTGTGCATTTTTTGAGAAAAGCATGAAATTTCTAGCATAGTTAGTATATACCATAAGGTTTATTTTCAGATGTGGAGGGAAGTCAGATTTGACCTCTGAGGACCGTGAGAGGTCAAATACAAGATGGCCACCAGTTCCCCAGGGGTAATGTTCAAACGCGCTTAATTTTGGAACCAAACAGCGTAGAAAAACATTTAAGGTATCATTTCCAACTAAATTGGGGATGGCCATTCATTTGGTGATACTTTTGAGATCGCCAGAATTGAAGGAAATGCATTTAGGTCAAGGTCAAGGTCAAAACTGACCAAAAAATAAGGTCAAGAATGAAGTATCCCAAGTATGCAGATATCTTAAAATAAACCTAATGGGCACTATCTATGTTATAAATGTCCTGCTTTTCGCATAAGATGCACAATTGTTGTGGTTATCCACCTCACTTAAGTAAATACCCTTAAGAACACAACAACCCGGATGTCCTAGCAGAATTCCAGTCTGGAAATTTTGTGGTGCACAAAACCAGCAACAAGTTCTCTGCCATGGCACCTGACCAGTCCCATGAGCAGAACAATGCAATGGTGAAAGGTTCTGGTGGGGCTATTGGATTGACTAGCAATCCAGGAGCACTCAGACGCTGGATGGTAGCAGGGCCAGAAATTGCCAGGATCATGACAGAGTTTGAGGAACAGGCCATAAAGCAACAGGATGGTGCTGGTGACACTGGACACCATCACCACGACCAGCAACCTGGAGTGCAAGCAGCATTCCTGAAGGAGGTTAAGGCACTTGTGACAGTATTGGAAGAGATGGGGAATCCATTTCGAGAACACAGCCAAGACCTACTAGTCATTGACACAGGGGACATCATGGACACCCAAGTGGCCGAAACTGTGAGAAGGATCGAGACCCTTGGTGAGGAGCAGTACACCAAGTTTGTGGCAGAAAGGCTAGAACAGTGTACAACACCTGTCACACAAACACTTCCAAAGAACAAGTTGCCACTGTTCAGTAGGCCACCGGTTAAGATTAAGTCAAAACAGAAGGCACAGCTCGCAGCACTGAAGAGTGACTGTGGTCTCTTTTCGAGGCTGTACATCTCCTGTCAAACACGAGATGGAGACATTGACAATTTCTTCTCCCATGAAAACCAGGCAGCCCCGCCAGCTCTTTCAACTGGAGGAAAAATGCGGATTGGTGTTAAAGCAGATCTACTTCGCTGCCTGGAATCAGATCTGCTCGAAAACAACAGTACGCCTGTGGCTGGTGCAACAATTCTTGATGGTGCAGCTGTGGTTCAAATCCTAAATCCTGGAACATCAAGAACATTTCAAGAGTATGGAGAAAGAGTATTTGCACCATACATCTCTGTTCAACTTGAGAAAAGCAGCCGCATTGACCTTGTCTGGGATGTATACCTACCTGCCAGCCTGAAAGCCTCAACAAGACAGAAGAGGGGAAAGGGCACCAGGAAAAGGGTGACTCCTTCTACTGTGATGCCAAAGAACTGGAAGGACTTCCTTCGAGTCGATGAGAACAAAACCGAATTGTTTGCTTTCCTTTCACACGAAGCTGTTCATCTTCCTCTTGCAGAGGGCAAGGAACTGTATGCAACAGATGGAAGTGGAGTTCTCTGCTCTCCTGCTGAGTCATACTTGGCCCGCCTTGCCCCATGTTCGCAAGAGGAGGCCGACACTCGTCTACTTTTGCATGTGGCAGATGCTGTGCAAAAGGGGTGTAAGAAGGTGACCATACGTACCGTTGATACTGATGTGGTGGTACTGGCTGTGGCTTCATTCAGCAAGACAGCTCCTGATGAGCTGTGGGTTGCCTTTGGTGTCGGGTCAAGCTTTCGGTACATAGCTGTTCACGAAATGGTTGCCACAATGAATCCAACACAGTGTCTGACTCTCCCAGTCCTTCACGCCTTCACTGGGTGTGACACTGTATCTGTATTTGCTGGCAGAGGAAAGAAGACTGCCTGGGAAACTTGGAAGTCTTTCCCAGAGGTGAATGATGCTTTCAATGAACTCCTATGCATGCCAAGTGAGGTCAGTGAAGGCTCAATGTTACTGCTAGAGCGATTTTTGGTGCTGATGTACGACCAAACCAGTTAGAGCACGGAAGTGAATGATGCCAGGAAGCAGCTCTTCACACAGAAGTCGAGAAGTCTAGAGAACATTCCTCCAACCCAAGCAGCACTGAAGCAGCACATCAAGCGCACTTGCTACCAGGCCAACTGTTGGAACCAGGCATTGGTCATGGATCCAGAGATGCCAGAGCCATCTGACTGGGGCTGGATAAAGGAAACAACTGGGTGGCAGCCTCTTTGGACCACTCTCCCTGAAGCATCAAAATCGTGCATTGAATTGATCCACTGTCGCTGCAAGAAAGGATGCACTGGACGCTGCAAGTGTGCCAAAGCTGCACTCAAGTGCACTGCACTGTGCTTCTGTTCTGGGGACTGTTAGATTTTGATCATTACCAATTTTCATCATTGCACTTGATTTAATGTAAGCTTTTGTGGACATGGTTAACTACAGTTATTTTTTCAGAGTTTATTGCATCATTCATTGCAGTGTAAACACTTTTTTTCATCATTTCTGGTCTTTGGGTGTTCTGTACCTATCACTGTACCTGCAAAAATAAAGTTTTAAAAGTTCAAATGAACTTTTTCCAATAGCAGTTCCAACTGCAGTATCATAAAAATAGATATTTAACGTAATTTGACCTTAACCTTGACCTAAATGCATGTCCTTGAGTTCTGGCGATCTCAAAAGTATCACCAAATGAATGGGCATCCCCAATTTAATTGGAAATGACACCTATAATATTGTTACGGATTTGGGAACCCCCTTCACTTGTAAATATCCCCCTTGTGTAATATAACCCCCTTTTATTAATTATTAAATATCGTACCCTAGGCCATCCCAACACGCAGCCAATCTTAGAATCATCTTGCTAATTATTTCCTATTCTATGTTTAATTAAGGCTCTGTGTCCACTAGATTGACACTACGTTGCATTAACAAATAAGGATAGCTCCCCTTCAATAATTCCATACCCCAGCAAACTCTCTATCTCTCTGCAAAGCAGCTCGACAAGCGTGGGGTGCGCGCCCTCTCAACTGGCCTTGGTTTGGAAGCGGCGTTCGCCGCCATTTTGCACATGTGCTCCGTGCTCTGTTTGGACAAGAAGGGCGGGGGCGCCGAGAAGACGCGTGACCGTGGCTCGCCACGAGGGCGGAGCTGTTCAGCTCCATTACCAAATAAGGCTACAAACAGAGCACGAGGGCGGGACCCAAACGGCCGAGGGCGTGGCACGACCCCGCTTGATATATGCGTTCGAGGATCACGCATAGTGGATGGGTTGAGACCAGCAGAGGCGACGAGCGCGCAGCAAAAGAGGGTTGCCTGCTGAAAGAGATCGTGCCTTGCCTGAGAGAGGAAATCCCATTATTACTCACAGAGAGAGAGAGAGAGAGAGAGAGTCGTGACGTCGACGCAACAATATCTGTTCCAGCGGTTGTCGGGTTCGCTCCAAACCAACGGCGCGAGGTCGGAACGGAACCTCGATGGCTGAACGAGCCGAACCGGCCGCTTTTGCCAGCTGAACGGACCTCCTGCCATTCCTGTCATCATTCCCGTGTGAGTCTGTCTTTGTTTGTTCTGTCCTGGGTATAAGTAAGACTGTATAGATAAGGCTGCCCTGTGTTCTTTTTACATCCTTCTACCTTTGTACAGCCTTGATCTTTCTTTTCCTCTGGTGGTTGTTATAATAAATGTGTGCTCTTTCTCCAAGCTTTGGTTTCGTCTTCATCCAGTTGCTTTAGTCTTTTCTTTCCATTGGTCTACGTGGCACGATTAAAACCACTATAATCGGGTTAGTCGAACCCTAGGCCATCGCATTTTCCCACCTGTGGAACCAACTACCGACTCCTCTCCGGCCTTGCTCCCCCAGCTCTCTCTGTGCTCTGTCCCCCAAATATTCCTACAGGTCGCACAAGATCTGCCAGCAACCCTCTGATGGTTAAACTGCCGAAATCTCGGCTTTCTGCTCACCTTCACTCTTTCATTCCTCTTTTCTCCCGCCTCTGGAACAAACTCCCACACTCCCTTCAATCCCACTCCTCCCTCCAGGTCTTTAAAACAGCTGTTCACCACCATCTCTTATCTTCCCCCATCCAAAACCTTGATCTTTTCTACCCCCACTAATTCACCCTAGATCCACCTTGTTTGAAATTCCAACTTCTTTCCTGGAAGTCCTGGCAGTGTCCATATGTTTATACCTCTCCCACCCCCGCCCCCCCCCCTTCACATGCCTCCCCCCCAAAGCCCTCTCCCTCCCACAGATCTCTCGATGTCTCCATGTCTCTCGGTCCCTGCTCTCAAATGTTGTGTTTGTGTCCTGCCCCCTCTCTCCCCATCTTGTCTACCGCTCCCGATGTTATTTGTTTTATGTGTCTGTTTGTCTTTCTGTGTGATTAATGTTCGCTCTTTCACGAGCCTCGATCTTGTATACAAAAAAAAGAAAAAAGAAAAAAAAAGTCATTGTTAACGGCCTGGGTCGTGACTCGCTTCGCTCGGCGTGTCCATTACCGTCGCGACTCGGGCGGGGCTGTCTCCTCGCTGGTTGGGAGGTCACGGTAAGCAGGTATTCGGGGGGCCTTTTTTTTGGATCTCTGGCCCAATTACCCTGGTCGTGGCTGACCACCAGTGACGTCAAAGACCCCCAGGACCCAGGTCGGCCAGTGCAAGACAAGGGGATTGACCGCCTCTTGGTAAGGGGAGAGCCGACGTCGGGGATCCGTAACAATATTTTTCTACACTGTTTGGTTCCAAAATTAAGCGCGTTTGAACATTAGACCGGTGGACTGGTGGCCATATTGGATTTGACCTCTCAGGGTCCTCAGAGGTCAAATCTGACTTCCCTCCACATCTGAAAATAAACCTTATGGTATGCACTAACTATGTTAGAAATTTAATGCTTTTCTCATAAAATGCACAATTTTTGTGTTTATCTGCTGCACTATAGGAGAGAGCTAAATACATTTTGATGCTTAAATACTAATTTCCAGATAATAATATGTCGAGGAAGCCAACAATTTGAACTCCACAAGGTCTCATCTCAGCTACTCAAGGGTTTAATAACCAGTTTTGTAGCATCCATGGATGACGTAACTAATTTATAATGATCCTCTAATCACAGAACTGTAACACTGACAAATGAGTTATACTTAACAATATTATTTCAGTTGAATGTTTCTTTAGGGAAGCATCTTCATGGACAAGTTGGTGAAACAACTCACTGTGTGTTCCTCGTTAGGAATCGAGTCCTTATTACAACAAATAATTCGGGGATCCTCTGTTTCTTTCTCCCCACTCATCCTCCTCCAAGGAAGTCGTTAATAAAAGGCGAAATGTTTTTCGGATTGAAGAGAAACCAGAGTATGTGTGACTTCCAACGGAATCCTTTCATCTCCTCTACCTGTCAAGGCTGGAGTGCCCCCAAGGGAGTTTTCTGGGCCCAGTCCTACTATTCCTGATGTTCATATATTATCTCTCTGATTCTCTGGAAAATCCCCTTTATCTATTTGCTGATGACTCCATTCTCTGCCTTGACATTCCTCTTCAGACAGGAAGACTGCAACCTCTTCCCTCTCTTCAGACATAGAAAAAAAAAATCACAAGATGGTCAAACACTTGGAATATGTCTTTCGATCCTGACAAATCTCACACTCTTACTATTCCTCTCCAAAATGACCATCTGGGAAACCATCCCATCTATTTTCTTAACAATCCTCTTGAGGAAATTCATTCATTCAAACTCCTGAGTTTCACGACCAGCCATGATCTTTTTACCAGCAAATGAAAGTTGGTCTCCAAAGCCGGCCGCATTCTCAAATCGTGCAAAGTCCTTCCTTGGCACACCTGAACACCTATCCACCTACAATGCCTTCATCTGCAGCTTGATGGAGTTCCTCTCATCCTCGCTCCCAGGTATCTGCAGGGTGCACGTGGTCTACCAGAAACCCCAACTAGTGAAACTAATGAAATCCAGTATCACTGCCCTCCTCCATTCATCGATTCCTCTCTTTTCCCGCCTGTGGAACCAACTTCCACATTCTCTTCAATCTCATTCTTCCCTCCAGTTCTTCAAGACAGCTGCTCACCACCATCTCAGATCGTACCCAATCCTAAACCATATTTTTAGATCCTTTAAACTACCAGCACACTCCCCTCCTCACCACCAAATTTTGCTTCTGTTTCTATCTTGTCCATCGCATGCATTCTCCCCTACCCCTCATTGTTACCCGCATCCCTTGTTTGTCCGTCTCCGCGTATTTTGTACGATGGCCCTGCTGTTGGCATTTCCCCCTTATACATCTGCTATTTCTTTTGTTATATTGCGTCCTGATTACCTCCGCCACCAAAAGTGGATGGAAGTTATGTTTTCCCCCCTTGTCTATCTGTTTGTTTCTTTGTGAACAAAATATCTCAAAAGGTTGTGGACGGATTCGGACGAAATCTGGC
Source organism: Myxine glutinosa (assembly GCF_964187855.1). Classification (NCBI taxonomy): domain Eukaryota; kingdom Metazoa; phylum Chordata; class Myxini; order Myxiniformes; family Myxinidae; genus Myxine; species Myxine glutinosa. The sequence continues at coordinate 130,571,009 of NC_136262.1, read as the reverse complement.
AGAGATGTAGCGTATGTGACAAGGGCGAAATTATTAGATTTCGGTGACGATCCGGATTCGCATCCGGCTAGTAGAATTTTTAAAGTGATTCTTCACCATTGGGAGATCGGGCCAAAAACGATGCATAGCAGGATATCTCAAAAAGTTGTCGATGGATTCGGACGAAATCTGGCAGAGATGTAGCGTATGTGACAAGGGCGAAATTATTAGATTTTGGTGAAGATCCGCATTCGCATCCGGCTACTAGAATTTTTTAGAGTGATTCTTCACCATTGGGAGATCGGGCCAAAAACGATGCATAGCAGGATATCTCAAAAAGTTGTCGATGGATTCGGACGAAATCTGGCAGAGATGTAGCGTATGTGACAAGGGCGAAATTATTAGATTTTGGTGAAGATCCGCATTCGCATCCGGCTACTAGAAATTTTTAGAGTGATTCTTCACCATTGGGAGATCGGGCCAAAAACGATGCATAGCAGGATATCTCAAAAAGTTGTCGATGGATTCGGACGAAATCTGGCAGAGATGTAGCGTATGTGACAAGGGCGAAATTATTAGATGTTGGTGAAGATCCGCATTCGCATCCGGCTACTAGAAATTGTTAAAGTGATTCTTCACCATTGGGAGATCGGGCCAAAAACGATGCATAGCAGGATATCTCAAAAAGTTATGGACGGATTTGGACGAAACTTGGTGGACCGGTTGGGTGTCTGAGAAGGACAAAGAGATTCCATTTTGGTGAAGATCTGAATATGGATTCTGATATGAGAATTATTTAATTTTTTGAATGATTCTTCACCATTGGGAGATATGGCTAAAACGATACATAGCAGGATATCTTAAAAAGTTGTGGACGGATTTGGACGAAACTTGGTGGACCGGTTGGGTGTCTGAGAAGGACAAATAGATTCGATTTTGGTGAAGATCTGAATATGGATTCGGATATGAGAATTATTTAATTTTTTAAGTGATTTTTCACCATTCAGTGATATGACCAACCAGGCGGAGGTGTGCTCTCGACTGAGTGCCGTTCTACTTTGTTCTGTGTTCTCGCTCTTTCATAGTCCTTGACACTGTATAGAAAAATAAAAGAACTTTGCGCCACATGCATAAAGCTCTCATTTATATGGATCCGGTCGGGTTTTCTGTCATACGGTATATCGTGCCCTTGTGCAGACACAGTCTGTTGGCAGGTGTCCGCGGTTGTCTCCTTTCCTCGTCCTGGGAAGGCCCTGGCACAGAAATCAGGGCTAGGAATAGCATGATCGTTCCAACTCGATCAGCCGAAGAGTGATCCAAAAGAGAGAGAGCAAACAGAGAGGTTGCTCGGCTTTTCCTTAACTCGCCACAAAATCCCCTTCCTTGGGGTTCCGCCAGCCCACTCCAGTGCAGGAACCACTTGTGCTGCTCCACACGCCCGTCGGCAGCCAATCACGACCCCCAAAGGGCATAACCGCTGCTTGGAAGCTTCTGTGCATGAGCATGAAGTATCAATGGAAGCCCTGCATACTGAGTTCTTGCTCCAGAAATCGCTTATGTAGGTGAGAAACTGCCACGAAGCCAATGACATTACCTCCGCCACCAAAAGTGGAAGAAAGTTGTGTTTTCACCCCTCTGTTTGTCTGTCCTTTGTGTGCAGGATATCTCAAAAGTTGTGCACGGATTTGGACGAAATTTGGTGGACAGTTTGGGTGTGTGACAAGGACGAATCGATTAGATTTTGCTGAAGATCCAGATCCGGATACGACTTTTTAAGTGATTCTTCATCATTGAAAGAGAGGACCAAAAACGATATATAGCACGATATTTCAAAGAGTTTTGGACGGATTCGGAGGAAACATGGTGGACAGGTAGGTTGTCTATGTGACAAGGACTAATTGTTTCCATTTTGGTGAAAATTAGAATCCGGATCCAGATATAAGAGTTTTGTAATTACCTTCGCCACCAAAGGTGGATGGAGGTTATGTTTTGACCCCTGTCTGTTCGTTTGTCTTTCTGTCTGTGAACAAGATATCTCACAACGTTGTGAATGGATTTGGACGAAATTTGGCAGAGAGGTAGCATATGTGACGAGGAAATGATTAGATTTTGGTGAATATCCGGACCGGCTAGTAGAAATTTTAAAGTAATTCCTCACCATTGGGAGATAGGGCCAAAAACGATACATAGCAGGATATCTCAAAAAGTTATGGATGTATTTGGATGACACTTGGTGGACGGGTTGGGTGTCTGAAAAGGACAAATAGATTCGATTTTGGTGAAGATCTGACTATGGATTCGGATACGATAATTATTTAATTTATAAGTGATTCTTTGCCATTGAGGGATCAGGCGAAAAGCGATAAATAGGCAAACATGATTCAGTATTTAAAAAAAGTTGTGGACAACATGAATAAACTTGGTGGACGAGTTGGTTTGGTGACAAGAACAAGCTGATTCCATTTTGGTTCAGGTCCGAATTCAGATCTGGCCTATCCGTGGGATACAAAAAGTAAACTGTTCAACCTGGCGGAGGTGTGCGCTCTACCGAGTTCTAGTTTCCAAAGTAACTGATGTTATTAAATTATATCTCTGGCCCTCACCCCATTCTCCTCTCATGTCCATAAGAGTATAACTCGACTTTCAGAGAGCATTCAATGAGGTACCACATAAGTGGGACTAAAAGGATGATTATAAGGGACACAATCACGATTTTTTTTTAGAAAATATATGTTTTAGAGGATGATATCCCTGACCTATTAGGCCCAAAAAATATTGGGGAGAATAATAAGCCAAATAATCTTTTTTTTAAATCGGACTATGCTCACTTCCCTTATTAGTGCGGGAGCCCAGAAACATTTGTTTCACATCTCGAGTACAAAAGGTTTGAGGCCTGGAATATATGCATCTATGATAGGAGACCCCAAAAAGGCAATTCTTAAGTTCTGCAATTCTGCACAGCAACCAGGGGGCGCCACCAAAGACCCCTAAATGTGACTCTTAATTCACAATTTGAGTACATCTTTCAAACTTGTCTTAAAATGTTCTCTATAGGAGTGGAAATCAGAATTCCCAATTCTTAAGTTTTCAATTTGTGTATTAGGTCGCTTAAGAACGACCTAATTAATGCTAATTAACGCTAATTAGCATTTTTAATTCACAATTTGAGTACATCCATGAAACATATGGCAATGTATTCCTTAGGTCATCCTAAATCAAGATCAGTCATTCTTAAGTATCCATTTCATGTATTAACCCACTTAAGAACGCAAAATGTACTCATTGACCCCATCCCTGGCAAGGTGAGTGTTAATTCACAATTTGAGTACATCTTTCAAATTGGTCCCAAACTGTTCAGTAGATCATCGTGAATCAAGAACAGCAATTCTTATGTGTCCATTTCATGCATCAACCCACTTAAGAATGCAGTCAGTATTGTAACGGAATTTGGGTTGTCACTGGCTGCTATCCCCCCTCCACTCCCTGGCTGGCCCTCCCTTATATGCAAGGGAGGGGCTGGAGTGCTGACCTGAGGGCAGGCCCCAAGTAGACACCCACACCAGTGCTGAGCATGCACACACCTGTCTGGCTGGCCGGATCGAGGGTGTTCAGTTTTGGTTAAGGAAGGAGTTTTGGCCTCCCAGCCAATGGGGAGGCTTCTTCCCTAACTTGAGCCAATTACACCCTAAACAGGAAGTGCCTCTCTACAGAAATGACTGTCCTGCAGTGAATAACTGGGACCAATATACAACATTGTTTGGGGAATAATAACTGTCTGGCTGGCCGGATCGAGGGTGTTCAGACACGCAGAGGTGTGCTAATGAGACGGGACAGAAATACGGAATAGTCAGTTATGATCTGGGCGCAGCCAAGCCGGCACTTCAAATACAAGTGACTGAGAAACCGAAATTTGATAACATTTTCATAATGTTAGGCCCATTCCACATCGAAATGGCTTTCTTCAAGGCTATTGGGAAACTCCTGTCCAACTCTGGAGGACCAGAAATGCTGACTGAATCTGAGGTACTTGCAACCGGATCCTTAAACGGATTTTTGACGGGGAAACATTTCAACAGGTGCAAGAGATTGCACCCCATACTAGCCCTTGCTCTTGAGATGCTACACTTCTCATCCTTCTTAGACTCTTACCCACACAGAGAAGAAACAGAAGCATTGATAAGCAGCATTCAACTGACCACGTGGGAGCAGCTTCAGTCTGCTCTAGACTCGGACGTCTTCAAAGCATGCACAGCCGCGTATGAAGCATATACCCAAGTGACAAGATCTGGAGGCCATGGTGCAACCGCCCAGTTTTGGAGAATGTATATAGATTACATTCATAAATACCACGAGCTCGAACGGGCGATTCGAACGAATGATATCGATCTCTATACATACTCACTGACCGGACTCATTGGACTGTTCTTTGCTACAAACCATGTAAATTACAGTCGGTGGCTGACAAAGTTCCAACTCGATTTGATGAACATGGAAGACAGCCATCCTGGCCTACGTCAAATACTGGAAGCAGGCGTCTTTACTGTACGACGAACAGAACATCCATTCAGTAGATGCCCGGTCGACTTGACTCTAGAACAGACGATTAACGCGGATGCAGCTTCGAGAAGAACTGGATTCACTTCTTCAACGAATAATTATGCGGCACGACTTCGCTGGATGCTTACGAAATCCACTAGAGCTTCATTCGTTAGTCTACTCCACGAAATGGCTGGGCTGATAGTCAAAGAAGACACAACTGCTGAACTGAAACCTGCACGAATAAAACGTGACGATAGAGATGTGAAAACCATGGTGAAACAAATCCAGGATAGTTGCAATCCGTTTGGGAACGAAACAGATGCAGATACCATGTTGTACAACATCCATACAGGAAGGGCAACTAGTGAAACAGTCCGCGAAAGTTTACTGAATGTGCCAGCAAGTGGAAGGACATTACACCAGGCATTCATCACAGCATGCGAGGCCGATGACAGTAGGTTTGAACAACCCATAAAGAAAGCTCCTCTCAAAACATTCGTAGACGAATGTGCCAGAAATAGACGAACACCGGATAAGAAAGTGGCAGTTCTGAAGTGTACTCGTGATTTGATGGGCCGCCTAATAATCCTTGCATCAAAGCGTGATGTTGACCTGCAGCATATATTCCAATATCCCCTTACACCAGTACCACTCACGATGTGCAATCCTGATGAGAGCATGGTCAAGACAGATAAAAGTAAGTTGCTTAACTTACTGGAGAGCAAGGAGATCAAAGGAGACGGACCTCAACAGATCAATGCATACGTAGTAGATGGACAATATCTTCTGCACACCCTACCTCCAAACTTACCACCCACATATGGAGGTCTAGCGAGGAGCATACTCTACCAAGTATTGTCATTGTCCAAAGTCCGGGTACACGTAGCCTTTGATGATTACCCTCAACCGTCACTGAAGGATGCAGAAAGAGCCAGACAGGGGACAACAGCCGAGGACAGCAGATCCTACATTATTACTGGTCCAGCACAAAGAAGGCCCAACGATATCAGCAAAGCGCTAACGTCCAGGTCATTCAAACGGGAACTTCCTGATTTTCTTGCAAGAGAATGGCAGGATCAAGCATACGCTCATATACTTGGGACCTGTGATGTCTTCCTAGATGTTCCGTCAGGCCAGTGCTTCCATTTCCACGTAAGCGAAGGAGAGGTCAAGCGAGATACCGTAGACATGCTCAGTAACAACCATGAAGAAGCGGATACCAAGATCTGCATGCATGCAAAGGCAGCAGACACCTCGAATGGAAATGTAGTAATACGCGCCTCAGACACGGACATAGCTGTTATTCTGCTCTATCATTGTGAGAAATTCAGCAGCCACATCTGGATGGATGTCGGTACTACATCCAAGCGTAATCGGAGGCTCATTGACCTAACAGCGATATCCAAGTCACTGGGACCACAACTGTGCAGTTCCCTCCCTGCCTTCCATGCCTTTACCGGCTCGGATTACACCGCAGCATTTGTAAGAAAGGGCAAGGTTCAGCCCTTTAATAAGCTGGAAAAGATGCCCGATGTACAGCAAGCTTTCAAAGCTTTGTCAACAGATGGACTGCCAAGCGAGAAATGCAAGGACACACTCTTGAAATTCACTGCTATAATGTATGGAGCCAAAGAGAAGTCGAAGGAAACGTTAAACGCCTACAGGTTCAAGACCTTTGAAAGAATTTACAAGCCCAAGTTAAGAGGAAAGAACCCACTTGAAAAGCTGAAGGGAGCTGATGCCAGTAGTATTCCTCCATGCGAAAGAGAGGTTGCTGCCCACATAAAGCGTGTATCGCTTGTTTCAAGAATGTGGGCCAATGCTGACCAGCCAATCATCCAGCAACACCCATCAGAGGATGACGGATGGGAACTAGTGGGAGATCAATATAAACCCATCTGGTTTGAGGGAGACCAACTTCCGGAGTCGCTCGTTCCAGATGATGAAGAATTAGCTGATGCTGACGATGATGAGGTCCTAGCGCAGTCATCTTCTGATGAAGAGGACGTTGAAGGAGATGGTGATGATGGTGATGTGTAGGTTTACAATCGACCAAACCTGTTCATACGATTATATTCAGTACGGTACATATCCAAAGCATCCTGACAGGGAATTTGTAATGTTTTTGAAATTTTAAGCAAAATAATGTTAGGAATGTTGGATAAAACAACATATATACAATCATGTTGATGTTTGAGATAAATTCAATAATTTTTCGTTGATATAGTTAGTTGAGTTTTTACATACATTAAAATTTGTTTTTAGTTCAGGGTAATTAGCTTAAACATGTTAAATAGTTTATAAGCGATAGTCAGAGATAAAACAGCAATATCGCTAATAGAGTAAAAGTTAGACATTAGGTATTAATTTTTATAAAATTAACATTAAAAATTGTTTTTTGTTCCGAGATTTGAAATTTAATTGTTGATGGGCGGTAGAACCAGGACGCCAATTTACTACATGACTTACTATGATCTGATTTTGAAGCATAATTCATGCATACTAAGTACATTTTTGTGTAGTTTATAAAAAAATAAAACATTGTGTTTGTATACAATCTATGTTTCTCCTTTTTGTCAGTGTGCATTCTTAAGTGGGTTAATACATGAAATGGATACTTAAGAATGACTGATCTTGATTTAGGATGACCTAAGGAATACATTGCCATATGTTTCATGGATGTACTCAAATTGTGAATTAAAAATGCTAATTAGCGTTAATTAGCATTAATTAGGTCGTTCTTAAGCGACCTAATACACAAATTGAAAACTTAAGAATTGGGAATTCTGATTTCCACTCCTATAGAGAACATTTTAAGACAAGTTTGAAAGATGTACTCAAATTGTGAATTAAGAGTCACATTTAGGGGTCTTTGGTGGCGCCCCCTGGTTGCTGTGCAGAATTGCAGAACTTAAGAATTGCCTTTTTGGGGTCTCCTATCATAGATGCATATATTCCAGGCCTCAAACCTTTTGTACTCAAGATGTGAAACAAATGTTTCTGGGCTCCCGCACTATATGCAAATGAGCTGCTTCCTTCTATTCGCGTGACATCAGGGGTGCACAGCTCAAACGTGTAAAAAACAAGTTTTAATTAAAACAAAAGCCGCGTCGATGTTACACAATGCCTAGATGCAGCTGTGCCTATAACGTCGATGTTATAGGCACAGGACATTCCTATTGATTCGATTACTTGATGTTATTTTTGTGCAAAGTGAAAATATATCTCGGCAATTTCCCGTGTGTGGCGACGAATTTTTAATATATCTCGGCATTTTCCCGTCTGTTATTTCAGGCGGTGTATGACTGACCATGCCGCGAGTTAAAAAATATATATCTCGGCAATTTCCCGTGTGTGGCGACGAATTTTTAGTATATCTCGGCATTTTCCCGTCTGTTATTTCAGGCGGTGTATGACTGACCATGCCGTAATTTAAAATATATATATCTCGGCAATTTCCCGTGTGTGGCGACACGTGAACGAAGCTATGCTCCTCTCTCCACATTATTGTGACGACGTATAAATTAAATATTTCATCGTGACGATTGTCATCAAATGGACGAATTTTTTATATATCTCGGCATTTTCCCGTCTGTTATTTCAGGCGGTGTATGACTGACCATGCCGCGATTTAAAAAAAAAAAAATCTCGGCAATTTCCCGTATGTGGCGACACGTGAACGAAGCTATGCTCCTCTCTCCACATTATTGTGACGACGTATAAATTAAATATTTCATCGTGACGATTGTCATCAAATGGACGAATTTTTAATATATCTCGGCATTTTCCCATCTGTTATTTCGGGTGGTGTATGACTGACCATGCCGCGATTTAAAAAAAAAAAATCTCAATGGACTTGAAGTTACAGGCCTTTGAGAATTCATTTCGTTCTATAAAGGGCAACTTTCATCGGATTTTCTTCCCGTTTTTTTTCAACCGAGTCTAAAACTATGTTAGCGACTGTGAAAAATGAAATGATATATCGAATTTGATTTGAAATAAAACTGTGTGAGAGAGCAAGACACCACGGGCCTACAAAACAGGCCTCAAAGCTATGCGAGTTAATAAAATGGTGGATATTTGTTTATATGAAGCCTCTCCCAGAATGGGTGGAGCTATGGTTCCCAGAATGGGTGGAGCTTTGAGGTTTTGTCTTCTCTGCAAGAACAACAAGAAGAACAAGAACAACAGCAGAGGGCACTCTATGAGCAGCATCTGCGACGCGGCTAAAAATGTCCTGAAGCATGTTAGTCCAGTCATTCTAGCGAACTTTTACCCCTAACCCACCACTAATTGCAAGAGAAAAAAAATGATATTTTTCTGAAACCTGTCGATCCTCTGAACAAATACATAAAATTATACTCAATTAGAATGAGTGGATCATACTTTATTTTCAGATTGAACGAGAGCCGTGAACGAGAGGTGGAGTGACGCTTGCAGTGAGAGATTTGATCAGTGTGCTGAGGACAGTTAAACGCTGTGGTCATTGTGAATGTAAGTCGTATTATATTTAATTTATGATTGTTTAAGGTTTTATTTTTATTTTTAAAAGCAGTTTTTTAACATTTAATTTTATAATAAACATGTTCAAATTTTGTATTTTTATGAACCTATACATTTATAGTAGGACAACACAGGGAATAAAATGTAATCCTAAGTTCCCTCTCTTTTCAGCAACATGGGTGATATCGACTGTGTCTTCTGTAAGAAACCCCTCTCCAGTGATCCAACCAGTACACTGACGGATAAAGGTTGTACGAGGATCGAAGAAGCTGGACGTGAGCGTGGTGAAGAAGTCCAAGTCCATCCAGGACAGGCAGTTCATACAGATTGTCGTAGGGTGTTCTGCAATGTGAGAGACATTGAACTTTCTCTGAAGCGAAAACGTGTTTCGTCTGAAGCAGGCAAAGGGAGGTGCCTTCGTTCAATGGATTCAGCGTTTGACTACAGAACTCAGTGTCTTTTCTGTGGTAATTCTGACAAGTACCAGGGGAGGAAAAAGGACCATATGTTGATCCAGGTTAAGACATTCGACTTCCAAAATCATGTGTCTGCTGACTGTGAAAATCGATCTGACAACTGGTCGGGTACTGTGAGGAGCAGAATGGCATTTGTTGGCGATCTACACGCAGCAGATGCGGTATACCATAAGGTGTGCAGTGTTAACTTTCATACAAAGAAACAGATACCACTCAAATTCCAATCGGAAGAGGCGTCATCATCAAAAAAGCAGAAGCTTGGTCGACTCAAGGACCAGATCAGACATGAAGCGTTCCTGAATTCTTTTCTTTGCTTTGATAATTATATTCGTGATTGAACTCGCCTCATCGGCAAGCATCCCACCACCTGAGCTATCTTGCACACCAAAAATATTGCATTTAATATCTTGGCAATACAACATGTCAGAAAAACATGTCAATTTTGTTTTTTAGCCATCCTAAAATGCTTTGCTCTGGAAATTTTTTTTTTTTTTTCTTTGCTTGCAAGTCGGTTTTGATAGAAAAGTACATCAATTCTTATTTTGTAAGCTCCGACTACCCACAATTTGGATATCTCCTGGAGTCAAAGCCTGAGGGTCATTTTCTTACAGAATCTTCATTCATAGCCATAATGTGTGATTAGAGCAGGAGGCATTGGCATCTGTTTATCGTGTGTGATTCATCGTCAATTTGTTCATCCTCAAAATGTTGATAAATGTCATCCGGCTTAGCACAATAACGGTTGAAGCAATTATAATGACTCCAACTAAAGGAAGCGACATTCTCTCTTGTGTATTGCACCCGTACCATAACAAAAATTAAATTTTATCGGATTGGAAAAATTTATACACCACAAAAGCGCACCAATGTGATGACGTCACGTTGGCATGAGGCTTGGCCTGGTTTAACACTCTCGTAGAAAATGGCCAATGTTGCATTGTGAATATGGTACATTGTTTCGTTCCAAATTGGAATAGCCAATCGGAGAGTAATATGTGCGCTTATCGTTTTCCAAAGGAACCAATTATTAAGCAACGGTGGATTGAACAAATACGGCGATTCATCGCTTTTATTCTTCTTCTTCTGTTTCTTCCTTTTATAAGGGGTGAGGTCCAAGAGTACCAAACTTCTGTCCTACCTTGACCACGATAATTATCCACTCCCATCTGTCCTCAGCCAACTTTCTCCACCATCCCACCTTACTGATATCCCTCTTCACACAATCCACCCACCTCATCCACGGTCTACTTTTTCCCCTCAACCTATCCAGTATCCACTCTTTGCATAGCCTGGTGTTGGCTTAGCGGTTTGGGTGCCAGCTTGAGATCCTAGGACCCTGGCTTTGAATCCCGGGCGATCGCTGAATTAACGCCAGGGGGGTTGACTCAGCCTGTCCATCCTTATGAGGTCAGCTAATTGAGTACCAGTTCACTGGTAATTCCCTGTTTGTCGTTAAAGGCGGCAAAAAGGGTTGGCGTCAGGAAGGGCATCCGACCATAAAACATTGCTTCAAAAAAGGGGACCAAGGCGCCCGAAAAAGACCAACCCCAGCTCTGCAGGGAAAAATGGCCTCTAAAGGTGGTTCTATCTAATCTTTGCCATTCTCTCTTCCCCCATCCACACCGTGTGCAGCCCACTTCAGCCAGCTTTACTAGATGACGTCATTGGCATCTAGATTGGGAAAAATGGAGTTAATCAAGTCAGAAAAACATTTTATGAAAATGAAAAAACATGTCGGGATGGAATCCCCAAAAAACAACCAAACAAGGTAGGAAGGAATGATAAGGAAGGAATTACACCAGAATACAACACCACAATCCTTTTACGGATTGTCATCATGACATATTTTGCCATTTTTCCATCTCAATGCCACAACAAATAAAATACACAATTACAGCAACGCACACTACAAATCTACAACTACCTCTAACATGGACATTGGACATCTTCATACAAGTGTTACTATTGCCACTTATTACAAAAATGTCGAAAGATGTCGTGATGGCAATCTGTAAAAGCATTGTGGTGTTGTGTTGTGGTGTCATTTCTATCTTGTCAATCCTTCCTTGTCATTCCTTCCAAACTTTTTGGTTGTTTTTTGGGGATTCCATCTCTAAATGTTTTTTTCGGACGTGTATAAAATGTTTTTTCTGACTTGCAGATAGAGGAATGCTCTTGTTACTGTACTTTGGTTTCCAACAGAAACGGCGACGTACTACGACGTGTTTCTTGCATGCCCCCAAAACAGCTCCACCACCCTCTCTTGAATGATCTGGGTGTTTCGCCGAGACTGCCTCGGAGGCCCAACAAATGAGGCAGCGTTGTTGCTCTGCACCTGAAGGGCTTCCATACCCTTTAACCCACAGCTCCTCATTAACTATGTGGCTGCAAGGCATCCGAGTCCTTAATGCCATTACAATTCCCGAGTGTTTTCCAAGCCTGAACGATTCAATGCAAGCGGTATAAAGCATTGACATGCTGTGAAGATGCTCTGCTCACAAGTCATGCGTGGAATTTGCCATAAATTGAAAAAGTCATGTGGCAAGGTAATTTTAACTTCCAGGAAATGCACCAGCACGTGCGGCAGCATGCAATCCCAGGCATTACCAGACTTAGCAAATGATGGAGACTCATACAAGGTAAAAGTGCACGATTAGTCTGGAGCCTTCATGCAAGAGGCAGGATACATGCGTCATTGGCTGAGATTCAGTGGAGCTAAGCAATTGCAGCGCAGTCCATCATTGTGAAAACCTCAGCCATTGTTAGTGTGCCTTATTTTGGTGCCTCTTCCAGTGGCAGATGAAGGCAATTGTACCAATCAAATCAATTTCATGTGTTTGACATCCTCAGCAGCACATTCCTGCAATCTGTCAATTTGCAAAATTACATTTATAGAAGTTGTAAACAAGGTATTATGCATTACTGGTTACAGAAAATACAATGAATGTCATATTGAATGGAAATTAAATATTGCTTTGTTTAAAAGGTACATCAGTGCGTGTGTGTGTGTGTGTGTGTGTGTGTGTGTGTGTGTGTGTGTGTGTGTGTGTGTGTGTATATATATATATATATATATGTGGCACATGCGTTAATTAAGCAAATAAAATCCCAGCATGCATAAAAATGTTGCACAGGTATGGTTGCCTATAATTATGACTAGCATGGCTGCAAGAGGAGACCCCCAATTCCCCCATCCACAGAGCATGTGTGGTCACCCAATGGTTTGATAAACATGACACTGATGTTATCCATATGTCATGTCCTTCTCAGTCACCAGATGTAAACACAATCGAGCATGTATGGGATATTCTGGAACGACGCCTTAAACAGCGTTTTTCACCTCCATCAAACATGTGTGAGGTGATTAACTTTCTCGTGGAAGAATGGTATCGCATCCCTCCTGCAGAATTTCAGATGCTGGTGGACTATGCCACGGCACATACAGGCCATACAGGTCGCCCAATGCCCTATTAAGTGACTTACATCAAGGTTTCCATTTTTTTGTCCAATATATATATATATATATATATATATATATATATATATATATATATATATATATATGTATATATATATATATATATATATATAGATATATATATAGATATATGTATATGTATATATATAGATATATATATATATATATATATATATATATATATATATATATATACAGACTTGGCATTTAATATGGATTTTTTTTTTGTGGGGGTGAACTTACTTTTCAAGATGTCTTCGAACCAAAAGTTCATTGGAATTATGTTGAAATTATTCTAGATTTTTTTAATGTGACCTTTAAAAGAAACAAAAACCACATTTGACATTTCGAAACAAATAAATTGATCCTTGAAAGTGATGTAAACTGATATTGAACTCAATTCACGAACAGCACTGTGGTAAACTTCTGTACGTTTTCCAGAAGTATCTCTTTATTTTGCACATTAGCCAAATTTTTTTTTAACAAAAACAAAAGTTAAATTACGACTGGGATTACGGACAGTAAAATTACAGTTCAGTACTTCGTGTAACCCCCACGAGCATTCAGGAGAGCATGTACACGTTGAGGCATGCTGTTCACGAGATTTGCCAAGGTTTGGACAGGAATCGCTTGCCATGCAGTGACAATAGCCTGCTGCAATTCACGCACAGAGGTCGGCTGCTGGTCCAAGTGGTCGATTTGATGCGTTAATTCTGCCCACAAGTTCTCTATCGGATTCATATCCAGGGACATGGCAGGCCACTCCATATGCTCTACACCACGGTCACCAAGAAAGTGTTGGATCATGCGAGCACGATGAGGCCGTGCATTGTCATCTTGGAAGACAAAGTTTCCTCGAAAGTCTGCACGAGAAAATGGAAGCAATGTTTCTTCCAGAATGGCCCTGTACTTGAACTGGTTCAGGTTTCCATTCAGAACAATCAGGTCAGTTTTGCCCCCTGGATGAAAAGCAGCCCAAACGGTCACCCCACAACCTCCACCTTGGACTCTTGGCACTATACAATCTTTGTTGTCGGTTTCATGCACTTGTCTGCGCACTCGGAGACGGCCATCTTGACGATAGACCAGAAATCTAGACTCGTCACTGAAGATCACGTGATTCCAGTGTCCTGGCTGCCATTGACGGTGCTCTCTGGCCCACTGCAATCGGCGCTGGCAGTGTTGTCTTGTCAGGCGTGGCTTTCTCAGGGGACGCCTGGCACGATAGCCTGCTTGAACCAGTCGTTGGTTGACTAGCCTTCTGGATACAGGCACATTTGTCAGTTGCTGCCACTCAGCCCTAAGCCGATTAGCTGACTTGGTACGGCCATTGCAGACTAACCGGTGCAGCTGGCGATCATCCCTCCTTGTGGTTCTGCGGGGACGTCCTGGCCTCGGTATTGGAGTAGGGACACCCCTCTGAGCATTTCGTTTCAGGATCTTTGACACCTGACCTTGAGTGATGCCATACTGCCGAGCAATAGCACGCTGTTTCATGCCGTAATTTCGTAAAGCCACCACTCCATGACAAACAGCATTGTCGAGTTGACGGACCATCTCCAGCGGAAGCGGCAATAACTTTTGGAGACGTGCAGCAGTTGTTTTCCACTAATACAGAACGCAACAACCATTGTATACCAACTGTGAAGCCAATCATCAAATGCACCTGTCCATACATTTTGCCACGCCACCTGTGATATAATCCTGTTGTTGACTTCTTGCTGCGACAGACAATCAGTGACATGGTTATTTTAACAAATAAATCACCAAAGTGTAAAAGAAACTCACCAGATTGATATACTGAGTTAAGAAAGTAAACCCAAGTCAAGAAGAAAAAAAATTCCATATTAAATGCCAAGTCTGTATATACAGTGCGTATCAAAAAAAAGGTAATCCGAATTCAAGGGGTTAATATGCAAAGGTTATTTATTTTGACAATTTACATGTGGTTTACTAATTAAGAGGAGATCCTCAGCTTTCCATTGATTCCTTCCATGCATCATTGCTGTCACACATGACCGAGTACATGTTCATTGAAAATGACAAGTTCAAATCGCATTTTTACAAGTTTGGCTAATCGATGCAAGTCAGGATAATTTGTGCAAAATGAACGTCATCAGGATAATTGGTGCAAAATGAACGGCAAGTCAGGATAATTGGTGCAAAATGAACGTCAGATATGAACTGTTCTCAGGAATGATTGGCCTTTATGCACCCACACCTTCAACATGTCCACCTCCCCTTCAACATCTCCACAAAGCTCACAGCGGCGGAGCATGTCCTGAACTGCTCGTCTCACCATAGCCTGGTCATTGCGCAAAGCATCCACTTCATGTCGAATACGGCCCTGCAATTCGTCAAGATCACGGGGAGGAGTTACGAACACCTTGTTCTTTAAATGTCCCCAAAGGAAATAATCACATGGTGTGAGGTCAGGTGATCCTGGCGGCCATTCCACTGCATGGTTGAGGGCGATGACTCTGTCTCCAAAGAGTTCCCTCAGTTGATCTCGGACAGCGATAAGACGATGTGCTGGGGCGCCGTCTTGGGCCCACCAGAGATATCTGAAGACACCATGAACCTGTCGTTCAAAATTCTCCTCCAGCTGCGGTAAAACTTCATCATTGATCATCTGCAGATACCTGTTACCATTGACATTCCTTTGAAAGAAAAATGGTCCGATCACCTGACCACTTCCACAAAGTCCCAACCAAACAGTCCACTTTTGTCGATTCATTTTGGTGTCAAAATTAAATTCCGGGGGTTGTCCTGTCGGTGCATATTCAAGAACATTATGGGTATTGACCCTGCCGTACATGGCGAAAGCAGCTTCGTCGCCGATAACGAGATACCGCAGGAAATTGACATCTGCTTCACAACGTGCTATCAACCATCTGGCAAGCACCAGCCTCATGGCAAAATCCCGTGGCGTAAGTTGATGCAGGATGTGAATCCGATATGGATGTTGGTGGAGGTCCAGTCTTGTGATTCGATTGAATGTTGCCCAAGGCAATCCCGTCCCATTTCGTCTTGCGCTGGTATCCCTAGGATGCTCCAAAACTTGCTGCCTTACTCCTGCAATGTTCATTTCCGATCGCCCAGTGCGCCTCCTACCAGAATTCGCCTTGTTGCGGCTGAGGCTAGTGCCATGCTTTTGGTATTTTCTAACATTCGCCCAGATGGTTTTGGCTGCTGGAGGCTCCCGATCTGGGAAACGTTCCCTGAACGCATCACGAGTTCGCTGAAAAACTTCCAGTTTCATGAAAGGTTGTAACCATGAAGGTCCGCTGTTCAGTCGTAAGTTGAACCATCTTTTCAATGACTCAGACTGTCTCTAAACCCATACACTGTAGGCCCATCTTAAACAAAGGATGACGCAACAGACGATTACCAGACCAGCTTAACTTAACAATGTGTATATGTATATGTGTGTGTATATATATAGTCCTCTCACAACTTATAATCAAGACCACTCCAAGAAGAAAAGAGAGACTGAAACAGCATAGCATTATTGAAAGTCCAAGATGCAGGAAATTCTTGCAGTTTGCAGGCGAGACAATACATGCTCTCAAAATGACAATTGTCCAGGTAAACAAGAAACGAAACTGTTCTTTTTCACTGTTTTCTTCAATTCCCCCCCCCCCCCCCAAAAAAAAAGACGATGTACAGTACAGCACATCTCGTGTTTGAAACTTTCATGTAAATAAGTTGACATGTTCAATAAACTGTTGTTTGCTTGAACTTGTGACTTTTGGTGTCCACCGTCATTATTGTAACTTACGTAGACGCAAGTGTTAATATGTCTATGGTTTGCCAAATAAAATTGATGTTAATGAGCTCAGTTACATTTTTCTGTGTGTGTGTGTGTGTGGTTGACATATTTGTAAATAAAGGGTGCTTTGAAAGTGCAGCAATGTAGTTTAGCAGAGACCTTTGATACACCATACTACGTAAGTTACGGTGTCCACTTGATGTATTTGTGATAAAATTAAGCAGTTTTGTATTTTCTCGGCATTCATAGGTATATTATCATGAGGCGCTCTTAACATTATTAACAATCATTAACAACCCCTGCAAATGTGTTGTTTCAGGGAGATATAGAGGGAAAGTGGACACCATGTAACTTACGTAAAAAAAAGCAGCTTTTTCATGATTGAGGCCATTTCATGAACAGTATGAACATTGCATTATCTTCTTGGGCTTTTTTCTGATTGAGGACACATCCATCTGTTAAGTAAAAATTACAAGAACACTAAATGGAAGTATTTATTTTGCAACCCTCGTGTCCCACTTTTGATAGCGAGTATTGTGCCATTACATATATATATATATATATATATATATATATATATATATATATATATATATATAGTTACGTTTGTGGGGGTAGGTAAAACGATCTCATAGTCAAGGTAGGACTGTATAATTATAGGATGGACTGTGGATGCGTAGGAGAAATCTCGATGTACTTGTCGGGAAACTGTAGCTTAAAAATCTTTATGTGTCTTCACACGAGGGGTTAAGCAGTGATAATTAGTTAGGAATTAAAGTCAGCTTTCCCCAGGATGTGATTTTCCCTCTGTCGTTTTCCTTTAAGTTTATGCCTAGGTCACACATAGGCGGATTTGTCGGCGACTACTGGCGACTGGAAAAATCGCCACCACCCGCCGACAATCGTAATGCAACCGTAATGGACGGTCTTCTGTAGTCGTGGTTATCCTCCCCAGGTCAGCTGCAGTCGGCAAGAGCCGCAAAGGGGCAAAATATATTTTTAAATGTTTAAAAACGGCGCGCTGTCATCCTCGAAAAAAATCCACCATGCTGTCGTGATGGAACCGCCATGCTGTCGTCGGTATCCGTAATAAGACCATAAAGCGGCCGCAACACAGTCGCTCATAGTCTTCCGCAATCGCCCCAGCATCGCCCCACCAGCTAGCACGGCAGAGATGCGAATGCCATACGGCCTTCCTGCGGCATCTTCCCGACTACGGGCCGACACTGTTGCGGCTGCATATCGAGTACAGAAGAACTGTCACGTCTCCCCTGCGGCTATGGGAGACTGACGACGACAGCAGTAGGACTAGTGGCGGCCGAGTTACGGCCATTGGCGACAGAGATACGACTGCCTGGCGACTGCATTGCGACATACCACGATTCCATGGCAAGACAGGATGGTGTGAGGGTCTCCGTGGAGTGAGGTCCTGTGGTGCCGAAAAGGATATGGCTTTATTGTTTGGACTTGGGACTTTTGGGAACTTTATTTTTGGGACTTTGGTCCTTTGGAAACTTTATTTATGGGACTTGGGACCAGTGGAAATAATTTGTTGGACTTTATTTCCATTCTCTCTCCCTGCAGAAAAGTTTGATTATTACATTACAATGATACATCTTTATTAACTTTCTTATTGTACATCAAACATCTTTATGCTTCATGTCATACATCATTGAAATGAATAAAGTGAAATGTAAAATAGAGAAATAAAGATTTAAAAAGTTGTGTGAATCGTCTCCAATTGCCGGCGGTCTTATTGCAGTCTTGCGGACGTCGGAGTAAACCGCCACCCGGCCCCAATGCAGTCGCCGCGATCCGCCATCGGTCGTAATCTAGCCGCCAGACTGTCGCCACGCTGCCGCCGTGCATCCGCAATGCAGTCGTCGTCGATCTTCAACAGTCGCCATCCCACTCGGGGCGTCGTCGCAATGCAGTCGCAATGTGGCCGCCTGCAGTCGCCATACTGCCGCCTGACCATATTTGACCGCCCGAAATCGCCAGTAGTCGCCGAAAAATCTTGATCGCCAGTAGTCGCCAAAATATCCGCCTATGTGTGAGCTAGGCATTACATTCACCAAGGCCGGCCATGAAAACCCCCATTAAACAACATTTACAACCAGCGCCGGCCCTATGAACACTCACGGCAACTAATCCCTGTCCACATGAACACTATGGGCAAAAGGCCCTGCCCAGTAGAGGTGAAGGACCAGTGGGCAGAGAAGAAGACCGGCAGGCCACGCCCCGAGGGACGCGAATTGTTCTCGCTCGGGAGGAAGAGAAGTGCGCTTCTTCTGCTGGGTCCGACAAGAAGCTGGCCATTTTCGTGCTGAGTTAAAAGTGCGTGCTTTTGGAGGGCTAGTGGAGCTTTTGTTGGGTAGGCAGCATATATAAAGAGGTTTTGGCTGTGGTGCTCTTCGGGGGAGATGGAGGAATCAAGAACTGCCAGCAGCCCTCTTCTGGTGAAACTGTCAAAATCAAGACTCTCTGCTCACCTTCACTCTTTCATTCCTCTTTTCTCCCACCTCTGGAACAAATTCCCACTCTCTCTCTTCAATCCCACTCCTCCCTCCAGGTATTAAAAACAGCTGTTCACCAACAACTCTTATCTTCCCCCATCCAAAACCTTGATTTTTTCTTTCTACCCACATTAACAAATCCCAAATCCACCTATTTCAATATCCGACTTCATCTTACTATAATTCACCAAATGTCCGTCCGTCTGTCTGTCTGTTCGAAGGTACCGTAAAACTGCTGAACCGATCGCAAAGATATTTTGGGTGGATAATCCTGGGATCCCCAGGAGTAAAATAGGCTATTTAGTTTTCCCAATTTCAGCTTTAGTCTCCAGCATTCTCAGGTTTGGACTCCCGCATAACATTCTTGTTCGCATGACGTTCATTGTTCTCATTGTAAAGATGCACAAACGGCGGCACCCGGGAAAGTAACATGTCTCCATCGATCGCTAACAGATCGCCGTCTCCATCGATCTTGCCAAGGCCGTAACAGCTATCGGCTCAAAATCCTTTTAACTGTTGATTTGGTACAGTTACACGTATCGGGAATTTGGTACACGTATAGGGAGTACATACGGCATAGCGATTGTGAACACGATTATCGATCACGATTCACGATCACGATCATCACGATCATAGTGAAACACGATGGAATAATATTTACCGATATGAACAGTGATGTGGCTTTTATTGAAATTCTAAAGATACTGTTTAGATTTTGATGACTTGCGTGTGATATGATTCAGCGGATGTTTATATGAATCGTTTAAAATAAAAAAAACCCTTCAATTTCTGATATTTTGCCATCGCCATATGCAGATTCGCCACGGTCCCACGATCGATGTTTCTATATGTGAACGTACCCGTTTGTTTGCGAACGGGTACGTTTTTCATGGAAATCCTTCAAGAACTTGCTGTCCATGTCTGACGTGCGACTGAAGGTGTGGCAGGAATGTGGAATTTATTGGTTTCATGCTTTAGCATTCGCCGTATCTGCATTGCCTGTTTGCTTCTGGCCTCCCACCTGTGCGTAGCACAGGTATCTCTCTAGTTCCTAAAATTCCTAGTAGTGTCAATTTGTTTTATACCGTGTACCCCTTGTTCCCCCCCTCCCCCTTCAGCCCTCTCCCTTCCACAGATCTCCCGATATCTCTGTTCTCTACTGTTGTTGTGTTTGTGATCTTCCCCCTCTCTCCCCAACTTGTTTCCCCCTCCCGTTATTTTGTTTTATGTATCCGTTTATGTTTTTTGTGTTTTTTTTGTGCTAATGTGTGTTTAAAGTGCTAGCTCTTACACAAGCCTCAAACTTGTATACAAAAAAAAAAAACAGTTGCGTGTGGAGCGTTGATATACAGCAATCTTCAAGTCTAGCCACAGATTTTCGATTGAATTTAGGTATGGGCTCTAACTGCACCACTCAATGACATTTATCTTTTTGTTCCTTAGCCACTCCAGTGTAGCTTTGGCTGTGTGCTTCGGGTCGTTGTCATGCTGAAAGGTGAACTTCTGTCCTAATTTCAGCTTTCTTGCAGAGGGCAGTCCCTGCTGCTGAAAAGTGTCGCCATAGCATGATGCTGCCAACACCATGCTTCACAGTAGGGATGGTGATATTTGGGTGATGTGCTGTGTTGGGTTTGCGCAAAACGTAATGTTTTGCATTTAGGCCAAAAAGTTCCATCTCGGTTTCGTCAGACCAAAAAATTGTTTGCCAAATGGCTTCAGAATCTCTGGAGTGTTTTTTTGCATACCTCAAACAGGACTCTCAAGGTGGGCTTTTTTGAGTACTGGCTTCTATCTTGCCACCCTACCGTACAGCCCAGATTTGTGGAGTGCTTGGGATATTGTCACAATGTCACATGCACACAGTGACCAGTCTTTTCCATACAGGCCTGTAGCTCTTTCAAAGTTGCCATTGGCATCTTGGTGGCCTCTCTGATCAGTCTCCTCCTTGCTTGGTCATCCAGTTAGGAGAGATGGCCTGATCTAGGCAGAGTCTTGGTGGTACCATCCACCTTCCACTTCTTAATGATTGTCTTGACTGTGCTCCAAGGGATATTCAAGGCTTTTGAAATATTTTTTATACCCATCCCTTGATCTGTGCCTTTCCACAACTTTATCCCGGAGGTCTTTTGAAAACTCCTTGGTGCTCATGGTTGTCTTTGCTGTGAAATGTACTACCTAGCAGAGGAACCCTGCAAGAACAGCTGATTTTATTCTGAAATAATCAGAATGAATACAATTTAACACAGGTAGAGGCCAATTAACTTGGTGTGTGATTTTGAAGGTGATTGAGTACACCTGAGTTAATTTACAATTGCTAATATAAGGGGGGTGGACACTTATCCAACCAAGATATTCTAGTTTTGCTTACCTTAAATTTAAACTTAATTATAAACCGTAATTATAAATTATACTCAATGTTTACCTTAATTATAAACCTTAAAATCGTTTGCTTACCTAAAGTAAGAATCTTAACCTGTAGGAAATTGACTAGTTTCCCAACTGCCCAGATCATGAGCTGCGTACTATCTTCTCGGAGGTTTCGATCCTTTCAGCCCAGAACCTCTCGAAATGGTGAATCCACATCTGTAGATCACCTACATGAATACATGCTCAACCTCAGTTGCGTCCAACCAGTCAGTCAATCCATCAATGCAACATCATTACCTTTCAGACAATCAGTCAATCTCATTTCCTTTCACAAAGCTCGGAACAAATGTATGTCTACCCTCAGGAAAGCCAGGATACAATATCTCTCCACTCTCAAGACTGAACTCTCAAACCTGTCTCCTTCCTCCAAATCCTGGTGGCGTCTGGTCAAATCTGTTTCTGGTGTTTGTTCCCCTTCCATCCCCTCTCTCACGTCAAATGGACACACAGCTGACTCCGCACGTGACAAAGCCGAATGCCTCAACTCTGTGTTTGCCTCAAAATCTTGTGTCCCAAACCCGTCTCTCTCTCTCAATGTACCCACCTTACCCAGTCGAATCCTGCTGCTCCTGGACTATGTGTCCTTCTCTCCTGACAAGGTGGAGCAGTTTCTGTCAAACCTCGACTCTGGTTCTGCAACTGGACCAGACGGCATCAGCCCACGGGTCCTAAAATCCTGCTCTGTCGCTCTATCTCACCCTCTCTCTGTTCGCTTAAGGTCATCTGCCATCTGCTTGGAAATCAGCCAACATTACCACTTTACACAAAAAAGTGCAAAAAACAGATCCTTGCAACGACAGAACAATCAGCCTGCTCCCAATAATCAGCAAGGTCAAGGAATCCATAATCACTTCTGATATTAAATCCTTCCTCTTCTCCAATGGCTTGATCTCGGATCATCAATTTGGATTCAGACCAGGTCACTCTACTCTGGACATGCTGCTTCTGCTGTCTCAACAATGGATGGAGGTCCTCAATGCCAAACAGGAAATCAGAGCTGTCTCACTTGACATATCACATGCCTTGGATACGGTCTGGCACTCCGCTCTGCTCACCAAACTCTCCTCCTATGGTATCCATAGAAACCTCCACGCATGGCTTGCGGACTTCCTCTCTGGTCGCAGTCAACGTGTGGCCCTGAATGGAATTCTCTCCTCTTCCCTTCCTGTCCAGGCTGGAGTTCATCAAGGCAGTGTTCTGGGCCCTGTACTTTTTCTGGTCTTCATCAATGATCTCTCCGACTCTCTGGAAAATCCTCTCTATCTCTTTGCTGATGACTCCACTCTCTGCTGCTCCATATCTCATCCCTCAGATCGGCAGTCTGCAGCCTCTTCACTCTCTGCAGACCTGGATAAAATCAAATACTGGTCAAACAAGTGGAACATGTCTTTCAATCCTGACAAAACTCACACTCTCACTATGTCTCTCCGAAAAGACCATCTGGATAACCTTCGCATCTACTTTCTCAACAATCCTCTCAATGAAGTTTTGTCATTCAAGCGTTTGGGTCTCACTTTCTGCCATGATCTTTCCTGGGAAAACCACATTTCCAAGCTGGCCCCCAAAGTCAGTCGCCGACTGGGCATCCTCCGTCGTGTGAAGTCCTTTCTGGGCACTTCTGAGCTCCTCACCACATACAAAGCTTTCATCTGCAGCTCAATGGAATACTGCTCTCCCCTCTGGGCTGGTCCTTCTGCCTCACACCTAGCTCGCCTTCACGCTGTTGAAACCAAAGCATTCAGAATCATTGGAATCTCCCATGATGAAGCTGATTCTGAGGGCCTTTCTCTCTCTCACCGCAGGCAGGTTGTGGTCTTTCTGTCTGCTATGCTGCCCAAATATTCCTGCAGGATGCACAAGATCTGCCGGCAACCCTCTTCTGGTTAAACGGCCTAAACCAAGACTCTCCACTCACCTTCACTCTTTCATTCCTCTTTTCTCCCACCTCTGGAACAATCTCCCACACTATTCAATCCCTGTCCTTCCTCCAGGTCTTTAAAACAGCTGTTCACCACCATCTCTTATCTTCCCCCATCAAAAACCTTGATCTTTTCTACCCCCGTCAAAACACCCCAAATCCGCCTCTTTCAATCCCCAACTTCTTTCCTGAAATTCCTAGAAGTGTTCATTTGCTTTATACCGTGTACCCCTCCCCCCTCCCCTCAGCCCTCCCCTTCCCACAGATCTACCGACTTTCCTGTTCTCTGCTGTTGTGCTTGTGTGCTTCCCTCTCCCCCCCCCCCCCCCCCTCTAGTCCCGCTCCCTTCATTGTATGTGTTATGTGTCTGTGCATGTTTTGATGTTCAATGTGTTAGCTCTTACACGAGCCTCGATTCTGTATACAAATAATAAAATAATAAAAATCACTGCGATATTCAAACTTCACTCGCTCCCCAGGATTTAATGTATTATCACATATTTATAACTGTCGTCACACATTCCATTATATGGTAATACATGAAATAATTCACACTTTACCTTGGAGAGAAATTGTCTGAGACACAGCATGTCCACCACATTTACCACTGAATCAAACTGTTATTCAAATCGTGAAACTGTCATTTATAATGGATTTTCTACCTGCTGCACTGCGTTTCCGAGCAACCACTGGAAATATTATTTTTAGTATTATTAATATCTCTAGCAGGGGCTGCCTAGTTCTGCCAGGGGGTGGGGAGACCAGGAGTGGTGGAGGTAGGGGGGCGGGGGGGGGGGGTTATATTGTATTTTTAAAAATATAAATAATTAATGATTTAAAAAAAATGTTTTTTACGATTCATATTGTATTGTTTTATCTTCCATCCCATCATTTTTCCTGCTATTACCGCTCATCTTTTTGGCTACCTTAACACTAAGAAGCTCACATTTTGACAATACCCATAAGCAAAGTGACGAGTGAGTAGTGGAGAACTAGTAGTTTTATTTGGGTTTCTCGTGTCGCTATTGTGTGCATTTATTCTTACATTACATCTCGCATTGTTTTACCGACATATGGCATGGAACATTTCATACAAGGCAATAAATAAACGATAGTTGAGGTTTTACATGTAATTAATTATGTGGTTTATTTTACTTTGTAAGACCTCAGTCTCGAGAGGGAACGCGGCAGAAAGATTTGTATTTTGGAGTGTTCCAATAAACCATGATAAAACCACACCAATGCAATTGTAGAACAAAACAAGTAATTGTATTAAGAACTCTCACATACACAATAATAACACTCTTAAAAAACAGGACAATGAAAATATCACTTGCATCAAATGAACAATACAGACGATGGTAAAATCATTCCCCAATGAGAGCATTGCGGAATGATACGCTAAACGCCCCAGCTAAAGTCACGATACGCCAAACGTGAGTGGATGTAACATTCCCCAAAGTCCGTGCACAAATCCCCACGTTGGTTGAAGTCGTGCAGAACGACGAGAACAGGCAGGTATCGGCACGACGGCGAACGAGGAGTTACGTGGTGAGAGGTCGATATGGGAATTGAGCCGATATGGGAACCAACGGCGCTCCACACGATGATGTCGATATGGGAATCCCAATGACAAAACAAGAGGCACCAAGAGGACGGTCTCTTCTTCTCCGAGGACAAAATGGCGTATCGGCCTGTAATGGAGACGCTTCATTTCTCTCCAACAATACCTCACTCTTGGTGATAAAACCTGAGACACAGGTTTAATTGCACTCGCAATATATGACGATGTCGCGGACAATCCCTTTCCCGGGAAGCCTCAACTCATTCGCGACCAATAATAAAACAAGTACAAAAAGTTTCAATTAAAACAAAAGCCGCGTCGTTGTTACACAATGCCTAGATGCAGCTGTGCTTATAACGTCGATGTTATAGGCACAGGACATTCCTATTGATTCGATTACTTGATGTTATTTTTGTGCAAAGTGAAAATATATCTCGGCAATTTCCCGTGTGTGGCGACGAATTTTTAATATATCTCGGCATTTTCCCGTCTGTTAGTTCAGGCGGTGTATGACTGACCATGCCGCGAGTTAAAATATATATATCTCGGCAATTTCCCGTGTGTGGCGACACGTGAACGAAGCTATGCTCCTCTCTCCACATTATTGTGACGACGTATAAATTAAATATTTCATCGTGACGAGTGTCATCAAATGGACGAATTTTTAATATATCTCGGCATTTTCCTGTCTGTTATTTCAGGCGGTGTATGACTGACCATGCCGTGATTGTAAAAAAATATATCTCGGCAATTTCTCGTGTGTAGCGACACGTGAACGAAGCTATGCTCCTCTCTCCACATTATTGTGACGACGTATAAATTAAATATTTCATCGTGACGAGTGTCATCAAATGGACGAATTTTTAATATATCTCGGCATTTTCCCATCTGTTATTTCGGGCAGTGTATGACTGACCATGCCGCGATTTAAACAAAATATATCTCAATGGACTTGAAGTTACAGGCCTTTGAGAATTCATTTCGTTCTATAAAGGGCAACTTTCATCGGATTTTCTTCCCGTTTTTTTTCAACCGAGTCTAAAACTATGTTAGCGACTGTGAAAAATGAAATGATATATCGAATTTGATTTGAAATAAAACTGTGTGAGAGAGGAAGACACCACGGGCCTACAAAACAGGCCTCAAAGCTATGCGAGGTAATAAAATGGTGGATATTTGTTTATATGAAGCCTCTCCCAAAATGGGTGGAGCTATGGTTCCCAGAATGGGTGGAGCTTTGAGGTTTTGTCTTCTCTGCAAGAACAAGAAGAACAAGAAGAAGAACAACAACAACAGCAGAGGGCACTCTATGAGCAGCGTCTGCGACGCGGCTAAAAAGTCCACTCTCAGCCTCGACGCGATTCACGGCTGTATCTCTCCTCCTGGCCGTCTCCTTCTCCTCCTCCTCCTCCTCCTCCTCCTCCTCCTCCTCCTCCTCCTCCTCCTCTTCCTCCTCCTTCCGTTCATTGCCGCGTTTTCTTTTTCCTTCCACAAACATTTCTTTTTACCTTTTACAAAAGCCATCTCCATTTCACACAAAAATCTTAACAACAATGTCACCTGAAACTAAAAATCCTTCAAAGTAAATAATCAACAACAAAGGCGGAAGTGACGAATCCATAATCATAACCCAAACATTTAAATCCATGCTGGCACATTACATAATCCTTAACCCCAACATTTGAATCCCTGCTGGCATATCATCCTTAAGCCCAACATTTGAATCCATGCTGGCACATTACATCATCCTCAATTCCAACATTTGAATCCATGCTGGCATATTATCCTCAACCCCAACATTTTAATCCATGCTGGCACATTACATCATCCTCAATTCCAACATTTGAAGCCATGCTGGCATATCATCCTTAACCCCAATATTTTAATCCATCCTGGCATATCATCCTTAACCACAACATTGGAATCCATGCTGGCACATTATCCTTAACACCCAACATTTGAATCCATGCTGGCATATCATCCTTAACCCCAACATTTTAATCCATGATGGCACATTACATCATCCTCAATTCCAACATTTGAATCCATGCTGGCATATCATCCATAACCCCAATATTTTAATCCATGCTGGCATATCATCCTTAACCCCAACATTTTAATCCATGCTGGCATATCATCCTTAACCCCAACATTTGAATCCCTGCTGGCATATCATCCTTAACCCCAACATTTTAATCCATGATGGCACATTACATCATCGTCAATTCCAACATTTTAATCCATGCTGGCACATTACATCATCCTTCACCCCAACATTTGAATCCATGCTGGCATATCATCCTTAACCCCAACATTTTAATCGATGCTGGCACATTACATCATCCTCAATTCCAACATTTGAATCCATGCTGGCATATCATCCTTAACCCCAATATTTTAATCCATCCTGGCATATCATCCTTAACCACAACATTTGAATCCCTGCTGGCATATCATCCTTAACCCCAACATTTTAATCCATGATGGCACATTACATCATCGTCAATTCCAACATTTTAATCCATGCTGGCGCATTACATCATCCTCCACCCCAACATTTTAATCCATGCTGGCACATCATCCGTAACCCCAATATTTCAATCCATGCTGGCACAACATCCTTAACCCCAACATTTGAATCCATGCTGGCACATCATCCTTAACCCCTACATTTTAATCCATGCTGGCACATCATCCTTAACCCCTACATTTGAATCCATGCTGGCACATCATCCTTAACCCCAACATTTGAATCCCTGCTGGCATATCATCCTTAACCCCAACATATTAATCCATGATGGCACATTACATCATCCTCAATTCCAACATTTGAATCCATGCTGGCATATCATCCATAACCCCAATATTTTAATCCATGCTGGCATATCATCCTTAACCCCAAAACATTTTAATCCATGCTGGCATATCATCCTTAACCCCAACATATTAATCCATGCTGGCATATCATCCTTAACCCCAACATTTGAATCCCTGCTAGCATATCATCCTTAACCCCAACATTTTAATCGATGCTGGCATATTACATCATCCTCAATTCCAACATTTGAATCCATGCTGGCATATTATCCTCAACCCCAACATTTTAATCCATGCTGGCACATTACATCATCCTCAATTCCAACATTGGAATCCATGCTGGCATATCATCCTTAACCCCAATATTTTAATCCATCCTGGCATATCATCCTTAACCCCAACATTTTAATCCATGATGGCACATTACATCATCGTCAATTCCAACATTTTAATCCATGCTGGTGCATTACATCATCCTTCACCCCAACATTTTAATCCATGCTGGCACATCATCCGTAACCCCAATATTTTAATCCATGCTGGCACAACATCCTTAACCCAAACATTTGAATCCATGCTGGCACATCATCCTTAACCCCTACATTTTAATCCATGCTGGCACATCATCCTTAACCCCTACATTTGAATCCATGCTGGCACATCATCCTTAACCCCAACATTTGAATCCATGCTGGCACATCATCCTTGACTCTCTCGAAAATCCTCTCTATCTCTTTGCTGATGACTCCACTCTCTGCCGCTCCATTCCTCTTCCCTCAGATCGGCAGTCTGCTGCCTCCTCACTCTCTGAAGACCTGGACAAAATCACAGACTGGTCAAACAAGTGGAACATGTCTTTCAATCCTGACAAATCTCACACTCTTACTATGTCTCTCCGAAAAGATCGACTGGACAACCCTCCCATCTACTTTCTCAACAATCCTCTCCAAGAAGTTCTGTCGCTCAAGATTTTGGGTCTCACTATCTGCCATGATCTTTCTTGGGAAAACCACATTTCCAAGCTGGCCTCCAAAGCCAGTCGCCGACTGGGCATCCTCCGTCGTGCGAAGTCCTTCCTCGGCACACCTGAGCTCCTCACCACATACAAGGCTTTCATCCGCAGCTCAATGGAATACTGTTCTCCCCTATGGGCCGGTGCTCCTGCCTCACACCTAGCTCGGCTTCACGCTGTTGAAACCAAAGCTTTCAGAATTATTGGAATCTCCCGCGATGAAGCTATCTCTGAGGGCCTTTCACTCACTCACCGCAGGCAGGTAGGTGGTCTTTCTGTCTTCTACCGACTCCTCTCCGGCCTTGCACCCCCAGCTCTCTCTGTGCTCTGTCCCCCAAATATTCCTACAGGTCGCACAAGATCTGCCAGCAACCCTCTGATGGTTAAACTGCCGAAATCTCGGCTCTCTGCTCACCTTCACTCTTTCATTCCTCTTTTCTCCCGCCTCTGGAACAAACTCCCTCACTCCCTTCAATCCCACTCCTCCCTCCAGGTCTTTAAAACAGCTGTTCACCACCATCTCTTATCTTCCCCCATCCAAAACCTTGATCTTTTCTACCCCCGCTAATTCACCCCAGATCCACCTTGTTTGGAATTCCAACTTCTTTCCTGGAAGTCCTGGCAGTGTCCATATGTTTTATACCTCTCCCACCGCCCCCTTCCCACGCCCCCCCCCCCCCAAAGCCCTCGCCCTCTCTCAGATCTCTCGATGTCTCCATGTCTCTCGGTCCCTGCTCTCAAATGTTGTGTTTGTGTCCTTCCCCCTCTCTCCCCATCTTGTCTACCGCTCCCTATGTTATATGTTTTATGTGTCGGTTTGTCTTTCTGTGTGATTAATGTTCGCTCTTTCACGAGCCTCGACCTTGTATACAAAAAAAAAAAAAAAAAAAAAAAAAAAAAAAATCTCTTATCTTCCCCCATCGAAAACCTTGATCTTTTCTACCCCCGGTAATTCACCCCAGAGTCCTTGCAGTGTTCATATGTTTTAATCCTCTCCCACCTCCCCCCAAGTCCTCCCGATGTCCCTGCTCTCAAATGTTGTGTTTGTGTCCTTCCCCCTCTTTCCCCTCTCTTTTGTGTCCTTCCCCCTCTCTCCCCATCTTGTCTGCCGCTCCCCTTGTTTTTTGTGTTTTGTGTGTCGGTTTGTCTTTTTGTGTGATTAATGTTAGCTCTTTCACGAGCCTCGATCTTGTATACAAAAAAAAAAAAAAAAAAAAAAAAAAAAAAAAAAAAAAAACAAAAAAAAAAACCCCTACATTTGAATCCATGCTGGCACACCATCCGTAACCCCAACATTTGAATCCATGCTGGCACATCATCCATAACCCCAACATTTGAATCCATGCTGGCACATCATCTGTAACCCCAACATTTGAATCCATGCTGGCACATCATCTGTAACCCCAACATTTGAATCCATGCTGGCACATCATCTGTAACTCCAACATTTGAATCCAAGCTGGCACATCATCCGTAACCCCAATAATTTAATCCATGCTGGCACATCATCCATAACCCCAACATTTGAATCCATGCTGGCACATCATCCTTAACCCCAACATTTGAATCCATGCTGGCACATCATCCTTAACCCCTACATTTTAATCCATGCTGGCACACCATCCGTAACCCCAACATTTGAATCCATGCTGGCACATCATCCGTAACCCCAACATTTGAATCCATGCTGGCACATCATCCGTAACCCAAACATTTGAATCCATGCTGGCACATCATCCGTAACCCCAACATTTTAATCCATGCTGGCATATCATCCTTAACCCCAACATTTGAATCCATGCTGGCACATCATCCGTAACCCCAACATTTGAATCCATGCTGGCACATCATCCTTAACCCCAACATTTTAATCCATGCTGGCACACCATCCATAACCCCAACATTTGAATCCATGCTGGCACATCATCCGTAACCCCAACATTTGAATCCAAGCTGGCACATCATCCGTAACCCCAATAATTTAATCCATGCTGGCACACCATTCGTAACCCCAACATTTGTATCCATGCTGGCACACCATCCGTAACCCCAACATTTGAATCCATGCTGGCACATCATCCGTAACCCCAACATTTGAATCCATGCTGGCACATCATCCGTAACCCAAACATTTGAATCCATGCTGGCACATCATCCGTAACCCCAACATTTTAATCCATGCTGGCATATCATCCTTAACCCCAACATTTGAATCCATGCTGGCACATCATCCGTAACCCCAACATTTGAATCCATGCTGGCACATCATCCTTAACCCCAACATTTTAATCCATGCTGGCACACCATCCATAACCCCAACATTTGAATCCATGCTGGCACATCATCCGTAACCCCAACATTTGAATCCAAGCTGGCACATCATCCGTAACCCCAATAATTTAATCCATGCTGGCACATCATCCGTAACCCCAACATTTGTATCCATGCTGGCACATCATTTGTAACCCCAACATTTGAATCCATGCTGGCACACCATCCGTAACCCCAACATTTGAATCCAAGCTGGCACATCATCTGTAACCCCAATAATTTAATCCATGCTGGCACATCATCTGTAACCCCAACATTTGTATCCATGCTGGCACATCATCCGTAACCCCAACATTTGAATCCATGCTGGCACACCATTCGTAACCCCAACATTTGTATCCATGCTGGCACATCATCTGTAACCCCAACATTTGAATCCATGCTGGCACATCATCCGTAACCCCTGTTGTGAAAATCAACCAGATCCACAACTTGTCCCATAGGTAGGTTTAATCTCAATTAGATCTTTAACATCATCCTGTAAAATACAATCATGCAATAGATATCAGGATCTTGGTATCATACTAAGCGGACCGATAATAATAGACAAAGCAAGCTAGTCTAGCATATATGCACGAGTCTAGCATATACGTACCATTCAAGACTACATGTAAAGTAAATGTCACAGGTGTGGCTCCGCGTCGCGGACGTCCCAGGTTTTATAGACGCCCTTCAGTGGCAGAAGCGAGTAACTCTCCTGGGTTCAACTTTGGTATAATTTCACTACAACCCCAACATTTGAATCCATGCTGGCACATCATCCGTAACCCCAATAATTTAATCCATGCTGGCACATCATCCGTAACCCCAACATTTGAATCCAAGCTGGCACATCATCCGTAACCCCAACATTTGTATCCATGCTGGCACATCATCTGTAACCCCAACATTTGAATCCAAGCTGGCACATCATCCGTAACCCCAACATTTGAATCCATGCTGGCACATCATCCGTAACCCCAATAATATAATCCATGCTGGCACATCATCCGTAACCCCAACATTTGAATCCAAGCTGGCACATCATCCGTAACCCCAACATTTGTATCCATGCTGGCACATCATCTGTAACCCCAACATTTGTATCCATGCTGGCACATCATCCGTAACCCCAACATTTGAATCCAAGCTGGCACATCATCCGTAACCCCAACATTTGTATCCATGCTGGCACATCATCTGTAACCCCAACATTTGTATCCATGCCAGCAGTTGAACACGGAAACAATTGGATTTCATGACATGATGATCTTGCATAATCAGTGTAAATAATAAGAATACATGCTCCTGGGTACATAATATGAATACACAAACTTGTGCCCGTTTTTAGTCGCCATCCATAACAGGAGGACGTGGCCTAACTGCTTTGCATGCTGCACATGGTGCCATTTAGGGTTCTGTGTCCGTCACAAGCCTCGCGGTCTCAAGGTGGCATCTCATCGATGGATGATCCC
>NC_136262.1:130323223-130533223 GCF_964187855.1 Myxine glutinosa | reverse complement strand
CAATTTGGGGTCTCACTCCCCCGATTCATCTCCCGGTGCTCTAGCACAATTTCTGGGCTGCGACGTGTACCTCTCCCAACAGGTCTACCCACCTGCACACCTCCACCACTGTAGTTGCCACCCGAGCTTACCTAGCTCCTCACCCTAACCTAACTAACTGGGGACAGCCCCTCTCCTGGCTCTGTCACCCCTTGGTGCCCTCTGGCACTGGGCTACCCGGGTCCGTCCTCCGGATCCTCGGGCCCCATCCACACAACTACTACCGGCTCCCAGAGCCCACCTGCGGCCTCACCTGGCCGACATCCTCACAGTGGTGGAGTGCCCAAACCAACTACACACACTAACAGGCTACACGCCCAGCCATTTCCACAACACCAACGCACCCATCCACATACCATTCTGTCACCCGCACCACAGATGCCAATATCCAACCACAATTTACCTGTACCCTCTACCTAACACTTACACTACCCGCCCCGGGTATCCGTGATGGGGGTCCACTCTTCCCCCATTCACACCTTCGCACCATCCACTCCACTCCACAATTTCCACCATTCTCACTCCACGACCATCCATTCCACTACTCCATACCATTTATTCCATACAACCATTTATTCCACACACCTGTCCTCCATTCACCTGTCGTTGCACACCTGTGCAATCATACCTGGTGCCACCTGCACCCTCCTTTCTTCCTGGACCATTTGGTCAACACAACACGCAATCACCACTACTCCCTCATACACTGCTCCACACACCTGTTCAGTTGCACACCTGTGCAATCACACCTGTTCCATTCTCACCTGTTCAATCCTCACACACACGGCATCATCTCAGCTAACTACTCCCCTCTGAAACTTGCGCTTCCCAGTCGTCCCTTTAAACTATTGCGCTCCCACGTCATTATAATCCACACTAATCTACCTGCGTCCCCACTACAGGTATCAGTCACTAACTTACCTTAACGTCACCTAATGTCATCTTCTAGGGCCCTATCAATATAACCTAACCCACCCGGGCTAGTTTTCACTGCCATACACCCCATAAGCTATTGCTCCTTTGCCCCCACATGGGAAGGATGGTGGATTTGCCATCCCACCACATCGGGGGTCTCTCACTACCAATTTCGCTCGTCCAAATCCAACAATTCAAAAATTTTCCATTTACTGCCAATTCTATTCACTTTTCTAAATTTCGTTTTAAATCACTATCACTATCACCATCACCCGTCTACTTATTACATCCTCTCGGTGCGCCAATTCACATCTACAGCCCGGCTTCGTACAGCCGAGCACTGAACGCGGATTCTTTTGTGCTGGCGGCTGGATGCGTCCCGCATTCGGGGCAGGCGGCAGGGGCGGGGGCTTACCCGGGCCGAGATCCCACGCATCACCTCGGCGTGGAGCCATCCAATGTCCCGATCTCGACCTGCCGGCACGTCTCAACAAAACGTGGTCGCCATAGCGACCCTTCCTATCCAGCCGCCCGCTCCGCCTAGTGGAGCCCGGCCGCGGCCGTTCAAAGCGAGGCCCAGCACGCACCGAGGGCCCGATTCGGCTATAAGTCGTTCTAAACTCTACCCCGTCTAACGTCGATGCTTCACCTGGACGCTTACACCCCGCAGCCCGTTCCTTGCTCACACATCCAGCTGTGCCCATGCTCCTCGTACCTTTCCTTACACACCCAGGTACACCCATTCCACTCACAGCCTTGGTCACACACCTGACCACCGAACACTTTGGCACACATTCGTTGCTCGCACACCTCACCAATACACCGCTTCGCGCCCCCTCCTCGGTCACCTCCTCTGTGACAATCACAGGTGTGCCCTCATTCGCACACCCAACCACGTGCCTCACCACCAACTCCAGCGTGCATTCCCACTCACGCTCTACCATTCCAGGTGTGCATCCTTCCATCCCAGGTGTACATCCTCGCTCACCTGTCACAACCAACTCACGCTCCGTTTCACTCTCACTACTCTCACCTCCACTCTTGACAACGCACTCTTTCCTCATGCACCTGTCCGTTACACACCTTTCTCGCGCACACTCTCCCGTTACACCCTCTGTAACACTCACCACAGACGTACGCTTTCTTGTTACATCCTCTGTAACACTCACCACAGGTGTACACTCTCTCGTTACTTCCTCCCTAACACTCACCACAGGTGTACACTCTCTCGTTACTTCCTCCGTAACACTCACCACAGGTGTACACTCTCTCGTTACTTCCTCCGTAACACTCACCACACCGCGCTTCCATGTACCCCCTCGCACACGCGCTCCGACCGGCTCACTCCTGACGGCACACTCACCCCTCGGCGTGCACTTTTTCCTCACACACCCCATGGTCGGACATTCTCGCACACCTCTTTTTTCGCACACCTGACCTGTCACACACTTCACCAACGGCCTTTCACGAACACCCGGATCCAAACCAATCCCCAAGCCGACTGAAGCTTTCCTCACATCATATACATTGCCACTCACCTCCGTACTTCGTCTCCGCCCCTCCTTTGCCACCTGCAAACTCTTTATTTGGTTAGTGAGCACTTCATCATGATTTGAACACAGACCTTGTACATATTCCATGACTTCCTCCTTTATCTCCCTTTTAGTTTCCCTCCGTCTCTTCTTAATTTCACTCACCCCCTCTTCCACCTCCTCTAATTTTTCCTTTACCTCCTTCAGCTCCCGGTGCGCCCCCTCTATTTCTTCCTCCATCGCTACTTTAACCGTTTCTATGTGCGTCCTTACCTCCCGGTCCTTCGTCTCCATTACTTCTGTCACCTCTTCCAACCTCTTCGTCAATCCCTCATGTACCATTTGACATTCCTTTTGTGTCGCTATTAATTCATTTTTAATGTCCTTTTGTGTTGCTTTTAAACCCCCGATGATTGCAGTGTTCTTTTCCACTTGGTCCGCTAGTTCCTTTTGTCCCACTGTCAGCTGTTCTACTCCTTTCGTCAGATCTTCCATTCCCCCCTGTAACTTTACCGTATTATTTCTCACCTCTTTCTCTATACGCTTTTCGCCTCGCTTTACCTCCTCGCGTAGCCCCGAGACCTCCTCACTCACCCCTCGTCGTATTTCCTCCATCTGGTTCCCCATCTGTTCGATTTCCCGAGCGGATTGTTCCCCTATTTCCCGCAATTTGTCCTCCATCCTATTTTCTAACCCCATTAACCCATTTTTCACCCCCTCTAACTGATTCTCCTGGGCAGCCATTCTGTTTTCCATCCCCGTTAACCCATTCTTTACCTCTTTTATCCCGTTGTCTAACCCCTCAAAATTATTGTCGAACTTCCCAAATTTCTTGTCTAACTCCTCACCGGTACCCCTCGCTTCGTCCCTCATTACCCCCATTTGGTTTCCCATTACCCCCATTTGGTTTCCCATTACCCCCATTTGGTTTCCCATCCCTTTGAAATTATCGTCTGTTTTTACCATAAAGGCCATCATCTGTTTCATAAACAGGTTCCAATTCATTGGCATCTCGGGTTCGGCTACCACGACCACGGCCGCGGCTAAATTTGGTGCCGCTACACCCACGTGCGCGAGGACGCCATTTCGTGCGCCTGATACCCCCTCAACCACACCTTCTTTACTCTCCTCCACCCTTTCCTCCACATACATTTCCCCGAGGTCCTGGGTCGATTCCACCCTGTCTATCTCTCCCACCGACATCCGATCGCCTTGATTGTCCATGGCGCGATCTCAAAATTCGGGTTTTGCTTTATAAAACAAAATAAATTTCGGCAGCTTGTAATTTTGAGCGCGTTAAGCGCGCTTCGGGTCCGATTTCGGGTCCGATCTCCCTCCTCGACACCAATTGTTACTCTAATAGTACAATTGGTGTTCCAAAATTTGGGCCTAACAAATTTAGTCCCAGGTCCGAATTCCACTCCTCGACACCAATTGTTACAGACGCGGCTTTTAGATGTTATATTGACCGAGCGGTGGTGTATTTAACCGCGTCCGAACAGTTACTCCCCGATTAAAACCCAATTCCACCCGACGTTGACCAGATCGCCCCACAGATATTCAATCGGGAAATCTCTAAAGCGACCGAAAGAGAATGAAAAAGAAGAAGAAGAATACAGAGGAAGAACAGATTTATTATACACACACAGCAATGGATGGAAGAAGCAGTAACACAGCGAATGGTTAACTTACACTATTCATTTTTACTTAGCCCCAGGACAAACGAACAGGACAGGACGTTCACACTTACACAGGGGATAATTGCAGGCAGGTAAGGCTTGAGATAGATCGCTTGGTCGGGAGCGCGCAGTTCGCAATCCCTCGCGGTTTTGGCGGGAAACCCTCCATCGTGCATCCACCGCGGTAGACGTCCCGCGCTGGTTCGGCACACCTGCTCCCCTTCTTGGGGCGGGGCCGTCTCCCTCCTTTCAGCGCGTCTCTCCAAAGCTGGTCTCCTTGCCGAGTACCTCTCCTCTTTGGCTTGGAGCGTTTCGCATCTCACCGCCTCTCTTTGGTGCAGCCTCGTTGCTCCTCTCCCAGGGTCATCTCCAGCTCATCTCCAGTCATCTCTCATCTGGTAAAGCAGTCCCTTGCAGTCGCTTTTATCACCTCGAGCGAAATCAAGCCGCCGACTCCGAGGGCACGCCTACCGGGTCACTCACCGCGGTGTTGATTGGCTGTTAGGGCTGGTTCACTCCTTGCTTCTTATGACGAGGTGGAGACACGCCTTTCTTCCCCAACCTTACCTCGTGGCCAATGGTGGTTTGAAGAAAACCAGCCAAAATGCGGAAGGCAATTGGAAGGGAGGTTTTGGGGAAATTGGAAGGGCCTACGCTTATTTTGTTTGATACAATGCAAAGTCAATCTAGTGGGAAAACACATACTTAGCCTACATGGAATAAGGAAATACACTATTTAAAAGATATATCGTGACCTGCGTGTATATTTCATGCAATTAACTAGGACGCTGACTGCGACCATTATTTACATTACAGGGTGGTACCGTACGTTTGTAACGTTCACATTGTAACGTTTCCATTGTAACGTTTTCACATTCATTACACTTCCTCCAAAATTGTTACACTTCTCAAAAACCGCTACACTTCTCAAATTCGTTACACACTTCTCAAAATCGTTACAGTATATATATGTGTGTGTCAGTGAGTAGGTGTGTGTCTGTGTGTGTTTATGTGCATGCGTGTCCTGCATTGTCAAGAGTGAGGCAAAGCCATTGTCGAGGTGCTGTGGTGACTGCACAGAGCGCATGATGGAAGGATCTCCAGCAAGGAATGTTTTATTGGGTCCTTAGAACTCGCGTCATCGATGCGTGTACGGGTCAATCGACTTGTTTCTCTCAACAAAGCTATACCAGAAAATCGACACAGCAAAAACAAG
This sequence comes from Myxine glutinosa, assembly GCF_964187855.1. Lineage (NCBI taxonomy): Eukaryota > Metazoa > Chordata > Myxini > Myxiniformes > Myxinidae > Myxine > Myxine glutinosa. Next base: position 130,527,842 of record NC_136262.1, on the reverse strand, counting down.
CCAGCTTGTTCATGTTTGACAATGCGGATGCCATGAAATCGGTTTATCTTCAGTAAAATTTCATTTGAATTGAAAAGAATATAGACTCAGAGCACATGGCATCTCTACACTTTGCAACAATGAATTTGCAACAATGAATCAGATGTTCTTATGATATCTGATGTGAGAGCAATGGTGGATGTTATTTCGTTACTTTATACCTCACAAGTCACAATTCATTTCCAAATTCCAGAGGTAATGAGCCTTAAACATGATTTAAAATACATTTGATAGGCACTGTATAAAAGTGTGCGCAATCAAAACAATTTCATTCCCCATTGCCATGGATCAATTAATTATCGAGACCTCTTGGTCTCAAACATGATGCAATATATCTACATGTACATGTTACAGTCTTATCTACCCTATAAAACACTGTGTGTGTGTGTGTGTGTGTGTGTGTGTGTGTGTGTGTGTGTGTGTGTGTCCCTGTCCCTTCATAAGGCTAGGTTTTAAAGGCTTTGAGTAGTGCTTTCGGAGGGATTTCAGTGGGGGGGGGGGGGGGGGGGGGTTTAAGGCGCAATCTTTGAACACGACTGTGTGTCCACCGGTTAAAAGACCTAAAAGACTCTGAGGACCCCAAGGACCCAGAAGACCCCAAAGACCCAATGTACCCCAAACACTCAAAATGCCCAAAGACCCAAAATACCCTGTGGACTGTTAAAGACACAAAATATAATGAAGACCTAGAAGACCCCAAGGACCCAGAAGACCCCAAGGACTCTGAAGACCCAAAATACCCCAAAGACCCAAAATACCCCAAAGGCCCAAAGGACCCCAAAGACTGAAAAGACCCTGAAGACCCAATGGACCCAAAAGACCCTGAAGACCCAAACAGACCCAAATGCAAAAAAGGACCCAAAAGATCCCAAGGACTCAGAAGAACCCCAAAGACCCAAAAGACCAAAAAGACCCAATGAACCCCAAACACCCAAAATACCCCAAAGACACAAAATACCACAAAGACCCCAAATATGCCAAAAAGCCAAAAGACTGAAAGTACTCTGAAGACCCAATGGACCCCAAAGACCCAAAAATTTTGCTAAGACCTCAAGGACCCAGAAGACCCCGAATACCCAATATACCCCAAACATCCAAAATACCCGAAGACCCAAAATACCCTGTAGACTGTTAAAGACACAAAAGATAATGAAGACCTAGAAGACCACAAGGACTTTGAAGACCCAAAATACCCTGAAGACCAAAAATACCCCAAAGACCCAAAAGACTGAAAAGACACTGAAGATCCAAAATTCCCCAAAGACCCATGAAGACCCTGAGACCCAAAACACTGAAAAGACCCCAAGACCCTTAAATACCCAAAAGCCCACTAATGCTCTAAAGACCCTGAAGACCCAAAAAACCCCAAAGACCCTTAAATATCCAGAAGACCCAAAAGACCCAGAATACAACAAAGACTGCAAGACCCTTAAAGACCCAAAAGACACCAAAAACCGAAAAGGCCCTGAAGACCCAAAATTCCCCAAAGACCCATATAGACACCGAAGACCCAAAACACTGAAAAGACCCCAATACCCTTAAAAACCCAAATTACCCCAAATACCCAAAATACCCCAAAGACCCAGATGACTGAAAAGACCCAAGGACCACAAAGATCCAGAGGACCCAAAAGACTCAAATTACCCAGAGGACACAAAAGACCCAAAAGATCCCAAGGATGCAAAAGAGCTTGAACACCCAAAAGTCACAAATGAACCAGAGGACCCAAGATACCCCAAAGACCCAAAAGAAGAATAATTATGTCTCTTACATTGGAATTGTAGACGGTGGCTTTAAACCCCAGCCTCAAGGTCGGTGTATGGAAGCATTTTTTTTTTATCACAATAAATGCAAGGCACAGGGAGGCGACATTCGCTGAACGTGACCTGCAAAGTGCGCAGAGTAAAGCGAGTGTTCATTTACGTCTGTAGGATATCTAATAAATAAAGAAGATATAAGCACACCTGACACTAGGCCCAGGCTTCAGACTTTGGCGTGCTCATGCGGCTGCACCGTCATGTATACTGTTCCAACCAATCATTTTTGACGAGCTTTATACATCAAGACAAAAAAATATCAAAGGTTACTTTTTGCCATTACCCTGGAGGCCAAGAACAACAACTTGATGAGGTTCACATGAAATGCAGACATAGTAGAGAAAATTGACAAATTGTCTTTGAACCTGAACAAGAAAACGGCGAAAAAGAAGGTTGCATTAAATAGTAATCTATATATATATAACACAGTTTGTGTGTGTGTGTGTGTAATGTTACCGATAGACTCCTAAACGGAGAGGCTCACGTGCTTGATATTTGGCATAGACATGGCCATTGAGCCTGGGAAGAACATGGCCTACCTCAAAATATTTGATGATCCATATTTTTTATTCATATTTACCTCAGCGCATTTCAGCGAGGAATATTATACACGGAATCTGAGCAGGTGGCAGAGTAGCGCGCTGATTCGCTCAGAGTGATCATGTGAGGTTCCTTGCCGCTATAAACTCACAGTTACGCGTTCGCACGTAATTCAGAGCGAAAAGCGATTGCGTTTTTTCACATTTCAGCGAGGAACATTGCCATTCACACCATATAGGTTTTTTTTCCTTTCATCTTTACGAGATCCATATTTTTTATTCATATTTACCTCAGCGCATTTCAGCGAAGAATATTATACACGGAATCTGAGCAGGTGGCAGAGCAGCGTGCTGATTCGCTCAGAGCGATCACGTGATGTTCCTTGCCGCTATAAACTCACAGTTACGCGTTCGCACGTAATTCACACGTTCAAACCAAACGAGATCCGCGAAGCGAGTTGGTCGAGTCGTGCTAACTGTTACATATTTATGTGAATGTATGTGAATTACTATTCAGGTCTTTGCTTATCAATGTGTAGTCGATTAAGGGTTGTTGTGATTAAAGGGTCAGGAGCCCTTCTGAGAAAAAGGAGACCGGAAACGGAAGAAGAAAAGACACGAGGTCCGGGAGAAGCGACGATTCTTCTTCCTCCTCGCCCAGCTCCGACGAGAGTTGGGATCGATATTGAGCAGCGTGGAAAAGCTGCGTTCCCAAGCCCGTCTGGCGAGAGGAGTTACCGGGACGTGTAACTACCCTTTTGACACGTCAAGTTGCCGTGGGGCCGTGCACAGACCCAGCGTCCGGCACAGTTCGCCGCACCGTCTACAAGGACGCGTACGGGTCGCACTTTGGGGCCTCGCGCGCGTTGCAAGCGGCGCTTGCTTTGCCCGCTTGGCTTGGCCAGGAGGTGTGCGCTGCAGCCGTGGTTCCCGGTACGGTACGTGCCTGGTGGAAGCACGTCCGCCCGGGGTTCGTTCAACCGTCCGTGTGCGGCGAAGCCGACCATAACCTTGTTCAGGAGGGGCCCAGAGACATTGTGAGGGACAGAGACCAAAGGGGTCGTGAGTACCCAAGGGGTCGGGAGTGGGGAAAGGGGACACACATATATAAGATGGCCATCTTAATCATCTCGGGGATTGATTGTTGATTGTGGATTGTTGATGGTTGTTGATTGTTGATTCCTTGGGGGAATATATTATTGATTACTCGGAATCCTTGGTGTGGGGTTTCTTATGGACTGGAATTCATCTTGATTGCGTTACTAAAGCGTATAAATCATATATCTTTTTGGCGGGGTGCCTCCCACGGTCCGGGGGTCACCGAGACCAGGTAGTTACCGGGAGGACCACGTAACAGAATCAAGATGGCGACACGGCGGCTTCACTTTTCACGGAGTATGAGCGTTCTATATATTTTCAATTCAGTGCGCCCGACTCGCTCACGTACTTCATTTGTGGCATAGACATGGCCATTGGGCCTTCACGGTGTAATTTGTGAGGCTTTTGTCTGAGTGAGCTTGAGTCGAGAGGGCGAATGTACGGGTTGGGAATGTACGGGTCTCCCTTCCCCCGCCCGGCAACGCCGGTACTGGAGGGCGTCACAGGATCGGTGAGTCTCCAAAATCCGCTTCGTGCTGTTGCGAAGATGCAGGACGATGTCGCGATTGTTGTGCTGCTCTCCGACCATGAGAACTGCAACGTCATTGTTGACTGGCCCTACCCTTCCCTCCCCCCTCCCCTTCCACCCTACCCCCTCCCCTTCCACCCTACCCCCTCCCCTTCTCCCCTCCCCCTCCCTTTTCCCCCTCCCCCTCTCCCTCCCCTCCCCCTCCCTTTTCCCCCTCCCCCTCCCCCCTCCCACCCCTCTGCCCCTCCCATCCCTCCCCCTCCCCCCTATTCTCCCCTCCCCCCCCCCTCTTCTCCCCTCCCCCCCTCTTCTCCCCTCCCCCCCCCTCTTCTCCCCTCCCCCCCCCTCTTCTCCCCTCCCCCCCTCTCCTCCCCTCACCCCCGTTCCCCTCCCATCCCCTTTCCCCTCCCTCCCCTCCGCCGCCCGGCAATGCCGTGTACTTCTGCTAGTTCATAATATTATATTTTATTCCTAAATACTCCAGGAGTAAGAGCTGCGACACTTGCTTTGTCATTCCGAGCACGATCTACGTTTACTATGAGCCGCCATTTTGTCTGAATGTCGATATGCCACCACCGGATATCACTTGTGGCAAATTCCATTGGTCACGGTGGCGTAAAATGGCATAATATTTTGTCCAATTACTGCAAAACTGAAGGGTTTTTTTTTAAGTTCCATGAAGGCTATTTGTGTTATACATTGTTGATGTATCATTGTTTACACGTCAGATTAGTTCTTTACCTCCGCCACCAAAGGTAGATGGAGGTCATGTTTTCACCCCTGTCCATTTGTCTGTCCCTTAGACTGAACAAAATATCTCAAAACGTTGTGCACGGATTCGGACGAAATTTGGCAGAGATGTAGCGTATTGTGGTGCTGTGCACACACGATTCGTTTGCCAAGAAGGTAGGCCACAACGCGTTGTACAAACTGAAATGCTTTATTAACAGCTTGCACGTAAGCACTGGGCGGGCTCGACCTTCGAGCCCGCATATATGTCCCGGGGCCACGCCTTGCCCCCGGGCGTGGCCAGTCGGCCGAAAGGCGGGGCATGTCCTCAGTTCCACCCTGCGCCTCGTGACGCCTTCGCTCCGGGCTTGGCCCGAGCTGCGCTTCCACGCCCGGACGCTCGCGCCACCCACTGGTGCGCGGAATTATTGCCCACTGACAATGTGTCCGCCACACGCGCCCCCCCAGAATTCCCGCGCACCTGAAGGGTGAGCTTGCGGGGAAACCGGATGACCCGGCCAAAACGCCCTCTGGCGATGCATGCAGGGCTGGGGGGTAGCGGGACGGCGGGGCTGGGGGTCTGCCCGCCGGGGGGGCGGCCCCGACGCGGAGGCAGAGCTGCTGGCGGGGGGTGGTCCAGGTTGAGGTGGGCCGGCTTGAGGCGGTCCACGGAGATACGATCCGGAGCACCGCCGATGTCCACGGTGAAATGTTTGTCCACGGTCTCCAGCACGCCGAAGGGCCCGTCGTACGGGGGCCGCAGCGGTGTCCGGTGGGCGTCGTGCCGGACAAAAACGTACTCCATCGTGCGAAGCTCCGGGGCGACGTGGGAGGACGGGCAACCGTGGTGTGCCGTCGGCACCGGGGTGAACCTCCTGGCGGCCTCCTGCAGGGTGGAGCGCTGTTGCGCCGCGGACCAAGGGGCCGTTTAGTCGGGGATAAATTCGCCCGGTACCCGCAGTGGTTGTCCGAAGACCAGCTCCGCCGAGGACGCGCGCAGGTCGTCCTTGGGCACCGTCATGAGGCCCAGCAGGACCCAGGGGAGCCTGTCGGCCCAGCTGCCGTCGCGGAGGCTGGCCCGGAGCGCGGCCTTCATTGAGCGATGAAAGCGCTCGCACAGGCCGTTGGCCTGGGGGTGGTAGGCCGTGGTGCGGTGCAGCTTGATGCCGAGCCCTTGCGCCACCGCTCCCCAGAGCTCCGAGGTGAACTGGGGGCCGCGGTCGAACGAGATGTCCGAGGGGGCGCCGAACCGGGCAACCCACGTGGCGATGAAGCCTTGCGCGACGTCAGCCGCAGCCGTCGCCGCCAATGGCACGGCCTCCGGCCACCAGGTGGTGCGGTCCACCATGGTGAGGAGGTGGCTGAAACCCCGCGAGGGGGGCAGAGGTCCCACCAAGTCGACGTGGATGTGGTCGAACCGACGCTCGGGCACCGTAAACGGGGCCAACGGGGCCTGGGTGTGGCGGTGGACCTTTGCGCGCTGGCACGCGAGGCACGTCCTGGCCCAGTCGCGGACGTTCTTCATGAGGCCATGCACAGACGAACTTCGCCACGACGAGCTTCTGGGAGGCCTTCGTGCCCGGGTGGGACAGGCCATGGATGGCGTCAAAAACCTGGCGCTGCCAGCCAGCGGGGGCACGATGGGGCGAGGCCAGCCGAGGGAAACGTCGCACAAGAGAGCAGTGCCCGCGACGTCGAACGGCACCTCGGTGATGCGGAGGCCCATAACGGTGGTCCGCAAGGCCTGGACGTCGGGGTCAGCGGTCTGGTCCGCCGCAATCCGGGCATAGTCGATCCCGAGGTGGACCGCGTGTGCGACGGACCGGGAAAGGCAATCCGCCACCGGGTTGTCCTTACCCGCGACGTGACGGATGTCCGTCGTGTACTCGGACACGGCAGAGAGGTGACGTTGTTGCCGGGCCGACCATGGTTCGGCGACCTTGGCCATCACGAAAACAAGGGGCTTGTGATCGACGAAGGCCGTGAACGGGCGGCCCTCAAGCAGATGGCGGAAGTGTCGGACCGCCAGGTGGAGCCCGAGCAGCTCGCGGTCGAAGGTGCTGTACCGGCGTTCGTGCGGGCGAAGCTGCCGGCTAAAAAACGCCAGCGGCTGCCAAGCACCACTCACCCACTGCCCGTGCACCGCACCCACCGCGTAGTCCGACGTGTCGGTGGTGAGGGCGATTAGTGCATTGGGCGCCGGGTGCGCCAGCATGGTGGCGTTGGCCAAGGCCAGCTTTGCGCCCACAAAGGCCGCGGTCATCGGCTCCGTCCAGGCGATGTCACCTTTGCCCGGCTTCCCCCGGAGGGCCTCGTGCAGGGGGCGCAGGAACTGGGCGACGCGGGGCACGAAGCGGTGATAAAAATTCACCATGCCCAGGAATTCCTGGAGCCCCTTGATCGTGCGTGGGCGCGGGAAACTCCTGACCGCCTCCACCTTGGCCGGTAAAGGGATGGCCCCGTGCATGGTGATGCGGTGCCCCAAGAAGTCGATGGCGGCGACGCCGAAACGGCACTTCGCGGGGTTGATTATCAGGCCATGCTGGCCCAGGCGTTCGAAGAGCGTGCGGAGGTGGAGCAGGTGCTCCTCCTGGGACGCGCTCGCGACTAGGATGTCATCCAGGTAGACGTAGATGAAGGGCAAGTCGCGCAAGACGCTGTCCATGAGCCGCTGGAACGCCTGGGCCGCATGTTTCAACCCAAAAGGCATCCGCACGAACTCAAAGAGGCCAAAAGGTGTGATGACGGCTGTCTTTGGTACATCGTCCGGTTGTACGGGGACCTGGTGGTAGCCCCGGATGAGGTCCACCTTGGAGAAAATGGTCGTGTTTGCCAACCGGGAGGAAAAGTCCTGAATATGTGGGACTGGGTAGCGGTCGGGGGTGGTGGCGTCGTTGAGCCGGCGGTAGTCACCGCACAGCCGCCATCCGCCGCCGGGCTTGGGCACAATGTGCAGAGGAGAGGCCCATGCGCTGTTGGAGCGCCGTACGATGCCCAGCCGCTCCAACGTGGCGAACTCCGCTTTCGCCACGGCGAGCTTCGTGGGGTCGAGGCGGCGTGCCCGGGCATAGACCGGTGGTCCGACGGTGGGGATATGGTGCTCCACCCCGTGTTTAACGGCCACCGCTGAAAAGGTGGGCCGCGTGAGTGCCGGGAAACTGGCGAGGAGGCGGGTAAACTCGTCCGCTGCCGGAAGCGTACAGACTAACTTCGCCGGGACGGAACCGCTCAGCAAGCCGCTTGGTAAGCCGCTCGGTGAGCCACTCAGCGAGCTGCTCAATGAGCCGCTCAGCGAACAAGCGAGCGAGCTGAAGGTTTCGGCCTGGACGAGACGTCGACGCTTAACGTCCACCAACAGCCCATTCGCACAAAGGAAGTCCGCACCGAGCAGGGCCATTGGCACGCTGGTGGTGACGAACGACCATTTGAAGCGCTGCCCTCCGAAACGCAGCGAGAGGCAATGCTTCCCGAATGTGCGGATGGGTGTTCCGTTGGCAGCGAGCAATGCGGGGCCCCGGCCCGCGGCTTGCTTGTCGGACGCGGAGGCAGGGAGGACGCTTACCTGTGCTCCCGTGTCGCACAGAAAACGACGACCAGACGAGGTGTCTGTGATGAACAGGAGGCTGCCGGAATGGCCGACGCTCATGGCTGCAAGTGAGCGCCGGCCCGGTCGTTTCCCAACCCGTCGAAAGAACACGGCGAGCGGCACGCTCTAGCCTTGCAGCCGAACCTGGCATGATAGTAGCACCAGGTTTGCGGCGGTGGCTGCCGCGGCGGCCGTGCCGGTGGTGGTGGCGGCGGCGGTGGTGGGCGGGGCATAGCAGCGGACGAGGGAAACAGGGAGCACTGTCGCCTCCGCTGCAAACACTGCAAAATATCAAGCACTGCAAAACTGAAGGGTTTTTTTTAAAGTTCCATGAAGGCTATTTGTGTTATACATTGTTGATGTATCATCGTTTACACGTCAGATTAGTTCTTTACCTCCGCCACCAAAGGTCGATGGAGGTCATGTTTTCACCCCTGTCCGTTTGTCTGTCCCTTAGACTGTGAACAAAATATCTCAAAACGTTGTGCACGGCTTCGGACGAAATTTGGCAGAAATGTAGCGTATTGTGGTGCTGTGCACACATGATTCGTTTGCCAAGAAGGTAGGCCACAACGCGTTGTACAAACTGAAATGCTTTATTAACAGCTCGCACGTAAGCACTGGGCGGGCTCGACCTTCGAGCCCACATATATGTCCCGAGGCCACGCCTTGCCCCCGGGCGTGGCCGGTCGGCCGAAAGGCGGGGCATGTCCTCAGTTCCACCCTGCGCCTCGTGACGCCTTCGCTCCGGGCTTGGCCCGAGCTGCGCTTCCACGCCCGGACGCTCGCGCCACCCACTGGTGCGCGGAATTATTGCCCACTGACAATGTGTCCGCCACAGTATGTGACAAGGACGAAATGATTCGATTTTGGTGAAGATCCGGATTCGGATCCGGCTACTCGAATTTTAAAAGTGATTTTTCACCATTGGGAGATTGGGGACAAAACCGATACATAGCAGGATATCTCAAAAAGTTGTGCACGGATTTGGACGAAACTTGGTGGACCTGTTGGGTGTCTGCCAAGGACGGTTCGATTCGATTTTGGTGAAGATCTGAATATGGATTCAGATATGAGAATTATTTAATTTTTTGAGTGATTCTTCACCATTGGGAGAATGAATGAATGAATGAATGATCGTTTTAAGGCCATTTTCCGTGCTAGAGCGGGGATTAGCCTTGCAGGCCCCAGGACAATCATGGTTCCCTGTTTGAGGCAATGTTTTTATGGCCGGATGCCCTTCTGACGCCAACCCTTGGTCGCCTCTTACAATGCACAGGGATACGGTGTACCTATTCTAAACCGGGGTACACACCGGGATCATTCATCCCAGCAAGCTGGTACTCAATTTGCCGACCTCGGAAGGATGACAGGCCGAGTCAACCCCCCTGGCGGTAATTCAGCGACCGACCGGGATTCGAACCCAGGATCCTACGATCCCAAGCCTGCACCCTAACCGCTAAGCCAACACCAGGCTGGGAGATAGAGCCAAAAACGATACATGGTGGGATATCTAAACAAGTACAAAAAGTTTTAATTAAAACAAAAGCCGCGTCGATGTTACACAATGCCTAGATGCAGCTGTGCCTACAACGTCGATGTTATAGGCACAGGACATTCCTATTGATTCGATTACTTGATGTTATTTTTGTGCAAAGTGAAAATATATCTCGGCAATTTCCCGTGTGTGGCGACGAATTTTTAATATATCTCGGCATTTTCCCGTCTGTTATTTCAGGCGGTGTATGACTGACCATGCCGCGATTTAAAAAAATATATATCTCGGCATTTTCCCATGTGTGGCGACATGTGAACGAAGCTATGCTCCTCTCTCCACATTATTGTGACGACGTATAAATTAAATATTTCATCGTGACGATTGTCATCAAATGGACGAATTTTTAATATATCTCGGCATTTTCCCGTCTGTTATTTCGGGCGGTGTATGACTGACCATGCCGCGATTTAAACAAAATATATATATCTCGGCATTTTCCCGTCTGTTATTTCGGGCGGTGTATGACTGACCATGCCGCGATTTAAAAAAAATATATCTCAATGGACTTGAAGTTACAGGCCTTTGAGAATTCATTTCGTTCTATAAAGAGCAACTTTCATCGGATTTTCTTCCCGTTTTTTTTCAACCGAGTCTAAAACTATGTTAGCGACTGTGAAAAATGAAATGATATATCGAATTTGATTTGAAATAAAGCTGTTTGAGAGAGGAAGACACCACGGGCCTACAAAACAGGCCTCAAAGCTATGCGAGTTAATAAAATGGTGGATATTTGTTTATATGAAGCCTCTCCCACAATGGGTGGAGCTATGGTTCCCAGAATGGGTGGAGCTTTGAGGTTTTGTCTTCTCTGCAAGAACAAGAAGAAGAAGAACAAGAAGCAGAACAACAACAACAACAGCAGAGGGCACTCTATGACCAGCGTCTTGCGACGCGGCTAAAAAAAAAAGATGGATGGATTTGGACAAAACCTGTTGGACAGGTTGTTTGTGTGACAAGGAAGAATCGATTCAATTTTTGTGAAGATCCGGATCCAGAACCAGCTAGTAGAATTATTTAAGTGATTCTTCACCATTGAGTGATATGGCCAACCAGGTGGAGGTATCTTCTCCACCGAGTGCCGTTCTAGTTGCGTCTATTGTTTGTGTCCTTTATGACGTCCCTAAAAACAGGAAGTTTTCTGTTTGGAATGATTTTCAATTCCAGTTTGAAATTCAGTTTGACTGCCAGACAGGCAGACAGATTAAAATGCGTTCCCTTACACATCTGTGCGGATGAGTGATCGGGATGAGATTCCGTGCAATTTGCCAAATCTAGAGACAAAGTCCTGCTGAACTGCAGGTTCCTATTACGATTCGTGTTCCGATTAAATTGGGCGTGGTACTTCTTAGTATAAAATTTGTACACTATTACTTGCAGCACTTACTAACATTCATTTTCTCTTCTTGCAGGATTAGAATGAGCAAATCTCCTAGATGAATACAGAGACAGCTGAGAATTACTTCTTCAACTGTTGCAAAACTGTTCCACTTATTACTGGCGGACATACAAGGATCATGAAAATCATCGAATCAAACATGGAACGGAAAGACATTTTGTACATACACTTGCGAGAACGTCGAGACAAAAATCCAAAATTGTCCATCAGATTCCATTGTGGCGGACACGAAAGCTCACTGGCGTGAGGGCATCATTCCACGCACCAAGTGGGCGGCGGCCACGCCCGAGGGGTAGGCGTGGCCGCGGGATATACACCGGGCGTGCAGCCCGGAGCGCTCCAGTGCTACAGTTGAGCTCTTATAATAAAGACTCTTTAAACTCACCGCGTTGTCCGCTTCCTCCTTGTTATACAAGTTGCGCGCGTAGCACCGCGCTTCATTCGTGACCCTCTGACGTTCTGGTCAGCCGTCGCTGACCACCCGAACCCACCACAGCAATGGCAACCAACGCGGTCCAAATCAAACTCCCCGGGTTCTGGGAGACGCAAGCCGAAGTCTGGTTCCTGCAGGCAGAAGCCCAGTTCCGACTTCGAGGCATCACGGTGGACGAGACCAGGTACTGCCACGTGGTCGCCTCCCTCGGGCCCGGCACGGCCGCCCGCGTCGTGTCGGTCCTGAGGAACCCACCGGCCGACGGCAGGTACGAGGCGATCAAGCGTCTCCTCCTCGCCACGTTCGGCCTCACGGTGGACGCACGGGCCGACCGCCTCCTGGACCTCCCCGAGCTCGGTGACATGCGACCGTCGGTCCGCATGGACCATATGCTGTCGTTGATGGGCGACGAAACCCCGAACGCTCTATTCCGGGCATTATTTCGACGCCAGCTGCCGGCACGAGTCCCCCTCGCATTCGCCGGTTCTGTGACGACGGAACCCCGAGCTCTCGCTGCCGAGGCCGACAGGTTCTTCGCGGCTTTGGACGCGCAGGCGAGTTTTGGCGTGGCCGTCGCGCATCCCGAGGCTGACCCTGATGCTGATGCACCACACCTCGTGGATCCCGAGGCTGATGCACGCCGCGTGGCCGCCGCCACGCCACGCCCACCACCACCGCGAAAACCACAGCCTCCGCCTTCGCAGCAAACCTGGTGCCATTTCCACGCCAGGTTTGGCCACAAGGCGAGGAATTGTTGCCCGCCATGCTCCTTCGGCAAGTCGGGAAACTACAAAGCCGGCGCTCAGTAGCGGCCCTGAGCGTCGGCCATTCCGGCAGCCTTCTTTTTATAACTGACACCTTGTCCGGGCGCCGTTTCCTATGCGACACGGGGGCACAGGTGAGCGTTATCCCTGCCTCTACGTCCGACAAGCACACCGCGGGCCGGGGCCCCGCGTTGCTTGCCGCGAACGGAACACCCATACGCACATTCGGGAAGTGCTGCCTCTCCCTGCGGTTCGGAAGGCAATGCTTCACGTGGACGTTCATAACCGCTAGTGTCCCCATGGCACTGCTCGGTGCGGACTTCCTCTGTGCACACGGGTTGTTGGTAGATGTGAAGAACAGACGCCTTGTCCAGGCTGAAACGTTCAGCTCGCTTGCTTGCGTGCTGAGCAGCTCGTTGAGCAGCTCACTGAGCGGCTCACCGAGCGGCTCTCCAAACGGCTTGCTGAGCGGTTCGGTCCCGGCGAGGTTAGTTTGTACGCTTCCGACAGCAGACGATTTCACCCGCCTCCTCGCCAGCCTCCCGGCCCTTACGCGGCCCACCTTCTCGGCGGGGGCCGTCAAGCACGGGGTGGAACACCACACCCCCACCGCAGGGCCACCGGTCTACGCCCGGGCACGCCGCCTCGAGCCGACGAAGCTCGCGGTAGCTAAAGCGGAGTTCGCTACGCTGGAGCGGCTCGGCATCGTGCGGCGCTCCGAGAGTGCTTGGGCGTCGCCGCTCCACATCGTGCCCAAGCCCGGCGGGGGATGGCGACCGTGCGGGGACTACCGGCGCCTCAACGACGCCACCACCCCCGACCGCTACCCCGTCCCCCACATCCAGGACTTCTCCGCCCGGTTGGCGGGCATGTCCTTCTTTTCGAAGGTGGACCTCATACGCGGCTACCATCAGGTCCCCGTCAGGCCGGAGGACATCCCGAAGACAGCGGTCATCACGCCATTCGGACTTTTCGAATTTCTTCGGATGCCCTTCGGTTTGAAGAATGCGGCTCAGTAGTTCCAGCGACTAATGGACAGCGTCTTGCGCGACTTGGATTTCGTCTACGTGTACCTGGACGACATCCTCGTCGCCAGCGCGTCCCGCGAAGAGCACCTAGACCACCTTCGCACGCTCTTCGAACGTCTGGGCCAGCATGGCCTCATCGTGAACCCCGCCAAGTGCCGGTTCGGCGTCGCCGACATCGACTTGTTGTGGCACCGCGTCACCAGGCACGGGGCCGTCCCCCTACCGGCCAAGGTGGAGGCGGTGAAGGGGTTTCCGCGCCCCCGCATGATCAAGGGGCTCCAGGAGTTCCTGGGCATGGTAAACTTTTACCATCGGTTCCTGCCCCGCATCGCCCAGCTCCTGCGCCCCTTGCACGAGGCCCTCCAAGGGAAGCCGGGCAAAGGTGACGTTACCTGGACCGAGCAGATGGACGCGGCGTTCGCGGGCGCGAAGCTCGCCTTGGCTAACGCCACCATGCTCGCGCACCCGGCGCCCGATGCACCGATCGCCCTCACCACCGACGCCTCGGACTACGCGGTGGGCGCGTTGCACGAGCAATGGGTGTGTGGTGCCTGGCAACCGCTGGCGTTCTTAAGCCGGCAGCTTCGCCCACCCGAACGCCGGTACAGTACCTTCGACCGCGAGTTGCTCGGGCTTCACCTGGCGGTCAGGCACTTCCGCCATCTGCTCGAGGGCCGTGCGTTCACGGCCCTCGTCGACCACAAGCCACTGGTCTTCGCGATGGGCAAGGTCGCCGAGCCGTGGTCGGCCCGGCAGCAGCGTCACCTCTCGGCCGTGTCCGAGTACACGACGGACATCCGGCACATCGCGGGGAAGGACAACCCGGTGGCGGATTGCCTTTCCCGGGTCCGTCGCCCACGCAGTCCACCTTGGCATCGACTATGCCTGGATGGCGGCGGACCAGGCCGCCGACCCCGGCGTCCAGGCCTTGCGGACCGGTCACGGGCCTCCGCGTCACCGAGGTGCCGTTCGACGGCGCGGGCACGGCCCTCTTGTGCGACGTCTCCCTCGGGCGGCCTCGCCCCATCGTGCCCGCGGGCTGGCAGCGCCAGGTTTTTGACGCCATCCACGGCCTGTCCCACCCAGGCACGAAGGCCTCCCAGAGGTTGGTCGCCGACATGTTTGTCTGGCATGGCCTCCGGAAGGCCGTCCGTGGCTGGACCAGGACGTGCCTCGCGTGCCAGCGCGCAAAGGTGCACCGGCACACCCAGGCCCCATTGGCCCCGTTCACGGTGCAGGAACGTAGGTTCGACCACATGCACGTGGACCTGGTGGGACCTCTGCCCCCCTCGCAGGGTTTCACCCATGTCCTGACAATGGTGGACCGCACCACCCGGTGGCCGGAGGCCGTGCCTTTGGCGGCGACGACGGCGGCGGACGTCGCGCAGGCATTCATCGCCACCTGGGTCGCCCGGTTCGGCGCCCCCTCGGACATCTCGTCCGACCGCGGCCCCCCGTTCACGTCGCGCGGGGGCTCGGGGTCCAGCTGCACCGAACCACGGCCTACCACCCCCAGGCCAACGGCATGTGCGAGCGGTTCCACCGCTGGTTGAAGGCCACGCTCTGGGCCACCCTCCGCGACGGCGGCTGGGTTGACAGGCTCCCCTGGGTCCTGCTGGGCCTCCGGACGGCGCCCAAGGACGACCTGCGCGCATCCGCGGTGGAGTTGGTCTTCGGACAATCGCTGCGGGTGCCGGGCGAGTTCCTCCCCGACCCCACGGCACCATGGTCCGCGGCGCAGGAGCACTCCGCACTGCAGGAGACAGCCCGGAGGTTCGCCCCGGTGCCGACGGCGCACCACGGGCACCTGCCTACGCACGTCGCCCCGGAGCTTCGCACCGCTGAGTACGTCTTCATCCGGCACGACGCCCACCGGACACCACTGCGGCCCCCGTACGACGGGCCTTTCCACGTGCTGGAGACCGGGGTGAAACGTTTCACCTTGGACATCAGCGGTACTCCCGACCGCGTCTCGGTGGATCGCCTCAAGCCGGCCCACCTCGACGTGGACCACCCACCGCCGGTGGCTCGGCCCCCGCATCGGGGCCGCCCCCCTGCGGGCGGACCCCCGGCACTGCCCAGGCCCGCCGGCACGCCGCCCCTCGGTCCTGCACCCATACCGGGTGCAGCCGGAGGCATCCCAGCTGGCATCCCTGCACCCCGGACGCCGCCGGTCGCCAGAGGGCGCTTCGGCCGGGTCATCCGTTTGCCCCGCAAACTGGCCCTCCAGGTGCGCGGGATTTCTGGGGGGGGGCGCGTGTGGCGGACACGAAAGCTCACTGGCGTGAAGGCATCATTCCGCGCACCAAGTGGGCGGCGGCCACGCCCGAGGGGTAGGCATGGCCGCGGGTTATACACCGGGCAGGCAGCCCGGAGCGCTCCAGTGCTACAGTTGAGCTCTTATAATAAAGACTCTTTAAACTCACCGCGTTGTCCGCTTCCTCCTTGTTATACAAGTTGCGCGTAGCACCGCGCTTCACCATAATAATTGTGTTTCATGTTACACATCCAAAACACGCATTCAGGGAGAATTTAAGCGTATAGGATGCCAGAGGCCCGTGAGTGAGGCACATACAAAAAAAGATCCGAACACCCAACCTTTGATTCCAATGGTGCCTAATTTTTTTTTCTAAACTTGGGCTAAGACTTTTAACACACACACACACACACACACACACACACACACACACACACACACACACACACACACACACACACACGCACACAGATGAGACAAACCCAATACAGCCACTGAGCTTGGGGGCAGTGCCATCACTACCGTCACTTCCCGGGATACTCTGGGTAGCAGTGACGTCATAACAATGGCGCCACTTTTCTCACCGTACTCAGCGGGGCATTCCCTCAAGAGGAATTTCCTCCTCCCCATGGATGCCAACCAATAGGGATTTTCCATGCTCTATCCTCTTCAAGCAATGAAGCAGAACGTACCATTTTTAAGTCTTTGGTATGACTTGAACCGGTGCAAACCAGATGGATCTTTTTTTAGGAGACACCATCTCCTTACTGGATGGCGGTTGGCTCCCTAAGGGAGCTCATCCTCTCTTTACGAGATGTTGTTTTTGGTCCTGGCAGGATGTCACAGTTACCCTCCTCACCAGCAAAGCCAGTGCGACAACCCGACCATGTGGCAGGTAGCACTAGGTTACATGTCACCAATGGCAGTCCCAAAAGACTGACATGACCAAAAATTTGCAGTGGCAACGGTGTTTACCTACAAACCCCAAGATTCCAAGTCGGTAGAAATGTTGTTTAGTGTTAAACTGTTGAAGTGAAACAGCACATCTTTATAGTCTGCGATGAAAGAGGAGGAGGCTTCGGCCCTAGTATCACGAGTGCGTATCCGTGTTCTGGGATCAGTTTCAGACCTACATGTTGCAGATGCTCGATATAACGACTATGATCTATGACTGCAACCCCTCATTCACAGGAAGTTGAAATATTTCCTCAGCAGCAAAGTCTTCTGCCGACAAAACTCCTTACCCAACTGATGTTGCTTGCACAGACATTGCGTCTGCTATTACCAATGACCCCTAACGAATATGGCACTCTGTTGGGCTGTAAGAGTTATTTTCTCAGACAATATCTATACAAAATATAGATGCATCTGGGTCTCGTGCCAGTGTAGCCTCACCAAGAGGTCTGGATATGAGGAGTCAATAGCACGAGCAAACAATTCATCACAAGAGAATCCTTCTCAAACACATGCTTGAAAGACATTATGGAGAAAGAGAGTCCACTTGTGATGAGGGTAGATGGATGTACGACTATATCTTGATTGCAGAAGTATGTTGCAGAGACTTTGAATTTAGTAGCAGAAAATGACAGTAACCCAGTCGTTGAAGTCATGAAGACCATTTCAGTAAAGGTCCAACAAAAGGAAAAATAAAGACGTGACACTTGTGACGTCAGTAACTTCACCTTTGAGAAGGCAGTTGAAGCTACAAGTAGTTCCCTTTTATGTCATACAAATGACTGGTTTCATCTGACTCTTTCACAAGGGAATCTCTCAGTTTGGCCCAGTCAATCCAAAGTTTAATGACTAGACTTTCAATAAACCACACTTGGGCTAGCTGTAAAACGTCATCATCAATTTGGAACAATAAAGCTGATTGACATTCTCCATGGCGGTGAATAAATCAGCTCTTATGATGGAGTTCTTAGGTTCAGAAAGTCTGCTTCTAAGGTTACTGTAACAAACATGCTTACAAGGATCTGGAGAACACCGGGAGGTCTATTCAGGGCATGGTTTGACAAATCGTCACTCCCAATGAAAACGGAGAAACTCACTGCATGGCTGTGGTATTCACCCAACACTCCATTAGAATGCATGTCATACAGTCACGTGAAAAAGTAAGTACACCCCATGTAAAGTTTTGACTTTTTCAACATATTTCAACATACAGCTATTTGATCTTCATTTCAACAATATTGAAAGATAAAGGTGATATAATATAACAAATATCATGAAACATTTACATTTTGTAGTCAATTGTATAATTTAAATAAACATAAATGCAAATTTCGCATGTGGAAAAAGTAAGTACACCCCTACATTTATCACTACTTCAATTACCTAAAATTAGTATCAGGTGCACCAGCTCAGGTGCAAATGATTAGAACATCGTTAGAGAGGATCTTGGAGAAACCTGTCTTATTGAAACCTCAGACATTTAGTTTGGTTTGCTCTTTGTTGTTGAAGTGTGCGGCGTCACCATGCCTGGATCAAAAGAGCTCTCTGAGGCCTTCAGAAAGAAGGTTATAGATGCCTACGAGTCTGGGAAGGGATTTAAAAAGATCTCCAAACAATTTGAAATCAATCATTCGACTGTCCGGAAGATCATCGACAAGTGGAGAAGATTCCAAACAACTGCCAACTTGTTCAGGCCAGGCCGCCCAGCAAGTTCAGCCCGAGAGCAGACCGCAAGATGCTGAAAGAAGTCTCTAAGAACTTCAGAATGTCATCACGGGACCTACAGGTAGCTCTTGCCACTGTTGATGTCAAAGTGGACGAGTCTACCATTAGAAAGAGGCTGCACAAATTTGATCTACATGGGAGGTGTGCCAGGAGGAAACCTTTGCTATCCAGAAAGAACATCAGGGCAAGACTAGCGTTTGCCAATGAACACCTAGGCAAAGACCAGCACTTCTGGAACAATGTGCTCTTGACAGATGAGTCAAAGGTAGAGCTATTTGGCCACAGTACCAGAAGACATGTTTGGTGAAAACCAAAGACAGCATTTGACCACAAGAACCTGATACCAACTGTAAAGCATGGTGGTGGAAATATTATGGTTTGGGGCGGCTTTGCTGCATCAGGGCCTGGGCAGCTCACCATCATAGAATCCACTATGAATTCTTCATTGTACCAGAGGGTGCTTGAGGATAATGTGAGGCCATCTGTCGGAAAGTTGAAGCTCAACCGAAGGTGGACCTTGCAACATGACAATGACCCTAAACATACCAGTAAATCCAGCAAGGAATGGCTGAAAAGAAAGAAATGGAGCGTTCTGGAATGGCCAAGTCAAAGCCCGGATCTAAATCCCATCGAGATGTTGTGGGGGGATTTGAAACGAACTGTGCATGCAAGAAACCCCTCAAACATCGCACAGCTGAAAGAATTCTGCATGGAGGAGTGGGTAAAAACTTCTCCCAGTCGATGTCAGACTGGTAGACAGTTATAAGAAACGCCTACTTGAGGTTGTTTCTGCCAAAGGGGGCAATACCACCTATTAGAGCCAAGGGTGTACTTACTTTTTCCACATGCGAAATTTGCATTTATGTATATTTAAATTATACAATGGACTACAAAATGTAAATGTTTCATGATATTTGTTATATTATATCACCTTTATCTATCAATATTGTTGAAATGAAGATCAAATAGCTGTATGTTGAAATATGTTGAAAAAGTCAAAACTTTACATGGGGTGCACTTACTTTTTCACGTGACTGTAAATGCTTCCACACATTTGGCTGTCTGCATATTTACATCTTCATAAACCTCTGTAATAGCTTTTACATTCACATAATATTCATGGTCTTCGATTTACAGGAAACGATTCAGTACCTGGTCAAATGGATACTTGGTGGAGTTATAATCAGTGCTTTATGTAGCCGACACTGTTATGCATTATATATATATATATATTGTTGTGGTTTTGCAATAAAGAACAACCCCTCTAGTTAATTACATGACAACATGTAGCCTGCATTAGACAGTTATTTCCTATTAAATGTAAAGATTAGCTCCCTTCTCATTGTGTAGTAATTAAAGCAGTTATGCGTTGAGTTTAGGCAGGATTCAAACCTTCGTATAGTGGAAGGAAGACGCTGGTTCATGTGCAAGGAGGCGTGGCTACAAGCACAGTCCACGTCACCAGCAGGTAACCAATGAGAGGGTGTGGACACGTCACAAACAACCAGCCAATGAGAGGTCGTGGACGCGTAAACAACCAATCATGTCTGGACTCTTCCCCAGCAAAACTCACGAGCAAACTTCAACCAATGAGAGATCGTGGACACGCAAAAAAAAACAATGAGAGGCTGTGGAACATTTTAGGGAGCTTTTCCACCCGATATAAACCCCATGTCCATTGCACTTTTCACTCTCTGCTCTCTCTCGCCGCCCTCTCGTCATGGTCCTTCGAGCTGGCTGTCCTCCATGCTGGTTCGTCCTTCCTGCGCTCGACCTTTGTTCCTCATGGTGTCCTCTGTGCTGGTTCGTCCTTCCTGCACTGAATTCATCAGTCCTGGATCGTCGTTCGTGCTGACTTTGAAGCGGCGGTTCATCCTGCGGACCTTCTTCAAGCTGCGCATCCTGAACGGGCCGTGAGCTGCGCGCAGAAGCTGGCGAAACCAAGTCTGCGGATGCACGCGGATGCACGTTGCTCAGTACGAGTTTAACCTGTGCGATTCATTCCCAGTGTGTGTATGTAAGATGCCTTTTGGGATTTACATAGGTAAGAATTGATAAGCCTGCCTCTTGTCTATCTGTGCTTCTTGTAAATAAAACGTGTACATTTTGTGTCCTTTCAACCTGTTCGAGTACGTCTTTTCCCCCATTGGCCCAGCATAGTCCAAACCAAATTTGACTCTTTAATCAGGCCCATAAATCACGCAGGATAACGCCGTGACCCACACCGTGCGATGCGCTCGGCGCACCATAAGGAGTGGGAACACGAAGGATCAATCCCCGGTCTTCCCAGCCACGTGGTCTCGCAAGGTATTCGGGTCGTGACCGAAAACCCTTCGACCCGTGACAGGGAGATTGGCAATTGAAGTTGCTTCGCAACCCTACCCAGTGTCTGAGGGGAACCGGGGACTTCACCCCCCTGCACCCCCTTAGTACAACAACAGAACCAGGGATCCACAACAAAATTGCTGTCAGGAGTGTAGGATTCGGACCTGGGGTACGTTCCACGTACCTCGAAATTCCGAACGTGGTGAAAATTTAATTTTAAGGGGAAAATTTTTTTTTATTCAATTCGGACAATGGCGGGCCAAGACGAGCAGGTTCCGGTGGGTGTAGAGAGTGTGAACAATGAGAACGTGAATGAATTAATGGCCCAGGACATAAACGTGCAAATGGACCCTGGAGTTAATGAGGGCGCAGCAGGAGGCGGCGATAATGGCGTTGCTTCCTGCCCAGAGCCGGCGGCAGTTGTTGAACCCGCTGTGCAAGCGCGGTTTGATATGGATTTATTCATGACGCAGTTCAGCGCATACAAGGAGGTGCAGATGGATAAAATGAGTGAAAAATCAAGCTGGGAAATAAAAAGAATGAGGGAGAATCAAGCAGGGAAATGAAAAAATGGGTGATCGAATGGATTACATGGGGGAAGAGATTGGGCGTAAGATGAGCAGGGAGGTCGCGGTGGTGTGTGACGAGGTGAAGCGGTGTGAGATACGCGTCCAGCGAGAGTTGAAGGACAGCACGGCCATACTGAATGGGGGAATAGAAGGATTGATGCGAGAGGTAGGGAAACTGATGATGGGACAATAGGAATTAAGGGAACAGGTAAGTAGGAATACCGATGTTATAGGCGGGTTAAAGGTGGTGCAAAGAGAATTAAAATGGGAAGTGTTGGCAAAAAAAACAACCCAATGTAAAACGGTACATGAAGAACTGACGAAGAGGGGAGATGACGTCATAGAGACTATGGGAACGAAGGAACGAGAAAGTAAAACACATTGAGACGACCAAGGTAACATTAGAGGAAGAGATCTTGGGATCGCATCGGGAAATGACGAAGGTAAAAGGGAAAATGGAGGAGGTGGAGAATGAGGTAGGTAATATTAAAAAGAGACAAGGGGAGACGGGGAATGAAATGCGGGAAGAATTGATGGAATGTATGCAAGTTACGAGGCTCTTACCTTCACGCACCCCGCTGGATGTCTTCAACCCTGCAGTAATTAATTCAACCGACAAGGAATTATAATACAAAAATACCGGCTTTATCTATCTATAATTCCAGCAATCTCTGTGTGTGTGTGTGTGTCTGTGTGTGTGTGTGTCTGTGTGTGTGTTTGTTTGTCTGTGACCGCTGTTTCTCGACAACCACGGGTCCGATATACTTGAAACTTGCCAGGTATATTGCTGGGGACCCGAGGATGTGCCTTTTCAAGGTTTTAAATTAATCGCAGAAGTAGTTACCGAGCTATGTCCAAAAAACGATTCAACCAATCAGAGAGCAGCGAGCTATCACGTGTGCCGAACGTGGCGAACAGACTCTGCCTCGGACGGCACATTTGAGAGCGTATTCATTTATTTCACGTTGGAAAACTATGTTGCCGTTAAACTATGTTTTAAAACTAATTAAAACTAATTTTCGATTCATCGTAACTGCGATTTGCGACCTTCCGGACAGTCAAATGAGGACGTCACTTCCGGACTTACGGATAGTCATAGTGACGCTGAACGTGGTGAGCAGACGCTGCCTCGGACGGCACATTTGAGAGCGTATTCATTTATTTGACGTTGCAATCTGTGTTGATTGTTGTAAGGTACGATCGATTGTAGTACATACATATTTATATTTTGTACATATTCATTACGGGCACGTCACGGGTACGGGTACGGTACGGGTACGGTACGGGTACGGTTCCGGGTACGGTACGGTTACGGGTACGCCACGTACGGGCACGTCCTAGTTGAAATAAATGCCGGTAACAAAATCATGCACGGTAAACCTAGTATTCCTAAATGGAGCCCCCCCATACAGACTCGTATACAACACAAGGGGAAATATAAAAGAACGAAAGTAAAAATGTAGTGTACTTAGCTCTCAGCGGCTCTTGAACACCTTCGGGAATAGTCACAGGCCCTGCGCCTCGGCGCAGGAAAACACAGGCCTCCGTGCACAGTTCACTCCTCGAGCCGCCGAGCACGAAGTGAGCAGGCTGCGCCCGTCCACTCGCTGTCTGCTCCACACAGCACCCAGACAACGCAGCGATGTCTCTCTGGTTCACTCGGCATGGCTCTCAGCCATCACGAAGCTACGGCCAAGCTCACCAAAGTCCACGAGCCGTGACCGCCTCTCCTCACGATCGTCAAAACCTCCAATGTCCCTAGCACAAGAGCGCTATAAAATGTGACTGCACAACACCAATGTCCCGACGCAAGAGAACCAAAAATCGACCGTTCGCTATGGAGGCCAGCCCGATTGACCTGAAATTTAAAGAATTTGCATATTGGGTCAATTATTTTGTGGACAGCACAGGAAAAGTACACAAAAACGGCAACAAAATTTTTTTTCCTTTAAATAGTCTTCCATAAATGTGAAAATCAAGCAGCAAATCAGCAAAATGTGGAAACCACTGAGAGCAGACAAAATGTCGACTTTACATTTGCAATGAAATAGTTTGACATGGCGGACGTTTGATTTGAGTTCCAAACACAACGTTTGATTTGTTGTTTTTTAAAATAAGTATATTTTTGTAAGTACATTAATATAACTATCTATTAATACAATGAAAGTATATCGTACAAAAATGTGAGCTCTGTCTACTGTAACGCCATGGCTTGCAAAAGTAGCCTGAATAAAAACAAAAAGGGAGCTCTGTCTACTGTAACGCCATGGCTTGCAAAAGCAGCCTGAATAGCGTTCACCAAGTGGTGGTTAATCATATTCAATAATATATGCAATCTGGGTCCATCATCGAGAGGGAATTTTGAAAACAGATCGCAGGTACAGTGGAGTGACACACTATCCCATGGAAGTATGAATTAAGTTAAAAATTATTGTGAAGTTAAATTAGAAAAAACTAACCCCAGAAGCAGAAACACAGCCTCGCTTAAATAAATGAATAAATACACTTAGTTATAAAATCGCTAAACATTGTAAATTTTGTCAGATTTCACTCCAGATTTGGACATTTATTTAGTCTACAGCATCCAATCCTCATATCTGAATCCAGATTTTGATGATATGCTTCAATTATGTAATGATAATCGATTGTGTTTCCAAGGCAAGGCACGTTTGTGTAGGCCGAAACAAAATGGCGGCTTAAGAACCCAGCGAATGCCAGTGGGCTGACCAAGATGGCGGGCCGCCATATTGGTAAGCCTTTTCGGTTTTTTTTCTTTTCTTATGAGCACCTCGTTAAGCAACTTCAAAAAGGGTGTTATAACACACCCAAACACCCACTTTTCATCATTGCAATCTGTTGGAGGCCCAGGTGTATGCATGCAAAATTTGGGGCCGCTAAGTTACATGGTTTTTGAGTTATGGAGGAGACAGATGGACGGACGGACACTGCCTTTCATTATTATCTACTACTAGCAACGATACCCACCCTCAGGGCAGGGCTTCAATTGGGAGTGCCAAATGAGTATTTAAACGATTTATATAAACATCCGTTAAATATCACATGCAAATCATCACAATCTAAACAGTATTTTTAGAATTTCAATTTTTTAACAACCACATCACTGTTCATATCGGTAAATATTATTCCATGGTGTTTCAAATCTTGATATCAACTGTACGCTTTTCTTTAGGAAAAAAAGGAATGATTTTGTTTGTACCTTTTAGCTCTTTCACGAGCCTCGATTCAGTATACAAAAAAAAAAAGAAAAAAAAAGTACCTCTTCTTCAGCTTAGAACTTCAGGATCGACGACATTGCTGATAAAAGTTCCTTTTTTCTCTTTGAAGTTCTTGACAAACATTTTTATATTGTCACTGCTGCCAACGCGACGCCATGGCATTATTCATAACATTCCTTCATTCATTCATCTAATGATCATTAAACATTATTCTTACACTCATTAAACGTTCATTAAACGATTACGAAAATAAAAACGAAAAACATTATGAAATTACGTTCACACCGTCACGTCAAACACTACCGTGAACACAAACATCGTCACAATGAAAACATAGTCACAAACGTTACGTTACGTAATTCAAACCGTGAACACATCGAATATTGGAGAGCCCATTGCCCAAACGATTTGTTTTCTCTGGTACGTTTATCAAGTAATCAGATGTACATACACGTTAATCTTAGTGTAGCGACCCATGGGTCCCCCAAAGCTCGAGACCAGCAACAGAATCTCCTGGCCCAAGCCGGTGACGTAACCGGCGGCCAAACCGCGGCGCCGAGGTTATAATCCTTTGCACCTGTCGGTCACATGACCACCAAAGCGTGCCTCGCCCGAGAGGCGGGGCTTTGGTTCTGATGTATGCTTTTTGGTTTGGATATATATATGCGAACCCGATAAACGGGTTTTCAGAGTTCCCGAGATGATTATACAATAAACATCCTCTCGGACGAGTTTGTGTCTTGTCCGTCACTTCGTCCGTCACAAGCAGGAGCGCTGCTCCTTCACTGGTGACCCCGAGTTTACGACACGCGATGGACATGGCAGTGTCCCTCAAACTGCCCACTTTCTGGGAAGCACATGCTTCGTCTGGTTCGCTCAGGCGGACTCCCAGTTCGCCCTGCGTGGCATTACGGAGGACACCACGAAATACCATTATGTGGTCGCCGCGCTCGGCTCCGTGACCGCCGCCCGCTGCCTGAGCCTCCTCCAGAGCCCGCCCGCTGACGGCAAGTACGACGCCATCAAGGCACTTCTTCTGGGCGCTTTCGCCCTCTCCCCAGCTGAACGCGCACGACGCCTGCTCGACCTTCCTGAGCTCGGCGATACGCGCCCGTCCGAACGTATGGACTACATGCTTGCGTTTCATCCGGCCGGCCGTTCCGGAAACCTGCTATTCATCGCGGACCAAGCGTCGGGGCGGCGTTTTCTCTGCGACACCGGCGCTCAGCTGAGCGTCATTCCCGCTTCGGCGGAGGACAGGCGGGCCGCCATTTGCGGCCCCCTCCTTAATCGCGGCCAACGGCTCCGCCATCCGCACCTTCGGCCCACGCACCGTCGCCCTCCGCTTCGGCAGCCAGCTCTTTCGCTGGGAGTTCGTGACGGCGGACGTCCCCATGGCTTTGCTCGGGGCCGATTTCCTTTGCGCCCATGGGCTGCTCGTCGACGTTAAACGTCGGCGTCTCGTCAACGCCGAAACTTTCAGCTCGCTGGCGTGTGCCTTGAGCCGTTCCGCGCCCACCGAGCTTTCCTGCGTCCTCCCGTTGGCAGATGACTTCGCGCGTCTCCTCGCGGAGTTCCCGGCCCTCACGCGACCGACGTTTTCGGCCGTCGCGGTGCATCACGGCATCGAGCATCGCATTCCCACTACGGGCCCGCCGGTGTACGCCCGAGCTCGCCGTCTCGACCCAGCCAAACTCGCCGTCGCCAAAGCCGAGTTCGCCGCGCTGGAGCGCCTCGGCATCGTGCGGCGCTCCGACAGCGCCTGGGCCTCGCCGCTGCACATCGTTCCGAAGCCGGGGGGCGGATGGCGGCCATGCGGCCACTACCGCCGCCTCATCGACGCCACTACCCCCGACAGGTACCCCGTCCCGCACATCCAGGATCTTTCCGCCCGGTTGGCGGGGCGGACCATTTTTTCAAAAGTGGACCTGATTCGGGGGTACCACCAGGTGCCCGTCCGCCCGGCCGACATCCCGAAGACGGCCGTTATTACACCTTTCGGCCTCATCGAATTCCTCCGGATGCCCTTCGGCCTCAAAAACGCGGCACAGGCGTTCCAGCGCCTGATGGACGGCATGCTGCGCAACTTGCCGTTCCTCTTTACCTACCTGGACGACATCCTCGTCGCCAGCACGTCCAGAGCCGAGCACCTCCTCCACCTCCGGACGCTGTTCGGCCGCCTCAGCGAGCACGGCTTGATCGTCAACCCGGCCAAATGTTACTTTGGTGGGGCGACGATCGACCTTTTGGGCCACCACATCACCCGGAACGGCGCCGTACCGCTACCGGCCAAAGTCGAGGCCATCGCCGCTTTCCCGCGCCCCTGCTCCGTCAAGGCGCTGCAGGAGTTCCCCGGGATGGTGAACTTTTACCACCGCTTCGTGCCCCGAGCTGCGCAACTCATGCGGCCCTTGTACACCGCCCTCCACGGCCAGCCGGCGAAGCGCGACGTCGTCTGGTCCACGGACATGGACGCTGCTTTCACCGGCGCGAAACGGGCCCTCGCCAACGCCACGCTGCTGGCCCACCCGGTACCCCATGCTCCCATCGCCCTCACCACGGACGCCTCCGACTACGCCGTGGGCGTGGTTCATGAGCAATGGGTAAACTGGGCCTGGCAGCCGCTCGCGTTCTTCAGCCGGCAACTCCTGCCCAACGAGTTGAAGTACAGCACTTTCGACCGCGAGCTCCTCGGGCTGTACCTGGCCGTCCGCCATTTTCGCCACCTCCTGGAGGGCCGCCCGTTCACGGCCTTTGTCGACCACAAGCCATTGATTTTCGCCATGGCCAAGGTCACGGAGCCGTGGTCGGCCCGCCAGCAGCACCACCTCTCCGCCGTGTCGGAATATACCACGGACATCCGGTACGTCGCCGGAAAGGACAACACCGTGGCCGACTGCCTTTCTCGAGCCGGCGCCAACGCCGTCCACCTCGGCGTCGATTTCGCCCTGATGGCGACGGACCAGGCCACCGATGGCACGGTGCAGGCACTCCGGGTGGCGGACACGGGCCTCCGCTTGGCTGACGTCCCCTTCACGGACACGGTCCTGCTTTGTGACGTCTCCCAAGGCCGACCTCACCCCGTTATGCCGGTCACCTGGCGGCGTCGCATTTTTGCTTCGCTCCGTTTCAGACGTTTCGTTTCGTCTGGCACGGGTTGCGACGGGACGTCCGTGACTGGGCAAACGCCTGCACACCCTGCCAGCGGGCCAAGGTCCACCGTCACACCCAGGCTCCGCTGGCTCCTTTCACCGTGCCCGAGCGACGTTTCGACCACGTCCACGTGGACCTGGTGGGTCCCCTGCCCCCATCGCAGGGGTTCACCCACCTGCTTACCATGGTGGACAGGACCACCAGGTGGCCGGAGGCCATGCCCCTCGCCTCCACCACCACCGCCGACGTGGCCCAGGCGTTCATCGCCACCTGGGTCGCGCGTTTCGGCGCACCGGCGGACATCTCGTCGGACCGCGGCCCACAGTTCACGTCCGAACTGTGGGGCGCGGTCGCCCGCACGTTGGGCGTTACCCTGCACCGCACCACGGCCTACCACCCCCAGGCCAACGGGTTGTGCGAGCGGTTCCACCGCTCCATGAAGGCCGCACTCATGGCCGGACTCCAGGACGACGGCTGGGCCGACCGGCTCCCGTGGGTCCTTTTGGGCCTCCGCACGGCTCCAAAGGAGGACCTCCAGGCGTCCACCGCCGAGCTGGTGTACGGCCAGGCCCTCCGCATCCCGGGCGAGTTCGTGCCCGACGCCACCAGCCCCTGGTCCGCCGCGCGCCAGCGCACGGACCTCCAGGAGGCCGCCCAACGTTTCGCCCCGGTGCCCACGTCCCGCCACGGCGACCCCCAATCCTACGTCCCCCCAGCACTCCGCACAGCGGAGTACGTCTTTGTGCGCCACGACGCGCACCGGGGGCCGCTCCGGCCACCATACGACGGACCCTTCCGGGTCCTACGACGGGACAACAAGTCCTTCGTCGTCAGCATCGGTGGCCGGGCGGACCGGATTTCCGTGGACCGCCTCAAGCCGGCCCACATGGACGTCGGCCAGCCGCCACGGCTGGCTCTCCTACCGCGGCGCGGCCGCCCCCCGTCCACTGCACCCCCCCGTCCGGCCACCCGCCACCACACCGGACCCCCCCCCCCCCACGACCAGCCAGGGGTCGTTTCGGTCGGGTCATCCAGACCCCCCTCAGGTTGACCTTCCTGGACCAAGTCGATTCTGGGGGGGCGTGTGTAGCGACCCATGGGTCCCCCAAAGCTCGAGACCAGCAACAGAATCTCCTGGCCCAAGCCGGTGACGTAACCGGCGGCCAAACCGCGGCGCTGAGGTTATAATCCTTTGCACCTGTCGGTCACATGACCACCAAAGCGTGCCTCGCCTGAGAGGCGGGGCTTTGGTTTTGATGTATGCTTTTTGGTTTGGATATATATATATATGCGAACCCGATAAACGGGTTTTCAGAGTTCCCGAGATGATTATACAATAAACATCCTCTCGGACGAGTTTGTGTCTTGTCCGTCACTTCGTCCGTCACAAGCAGGAGCGCTGCTCCTTCAACAGCCACCATATGTTGGTGCTCGCCATCACTGCGATGTGAAACGAACGTTATACGGGAGTCCAAACCGGAAAATGCTGGAGGCCAAAGCTGAAATTGGAAAAACAATATAGTGTGGTGCTGGGCACACACGTTAAACAAAGGTAGCACACAATGCTTTGGGCTAAGTCGAGCTCTTTATTCGTTGCTCACTCGTCAGCACTGCCGTGCTCGGGGCTGCAAGCCCGCGTGTATATCCGGAGGCCACGCCTCACCTGGGGCGTGGCCGACACCCACTGGTGCGCGGAATTACGTCACTGCGCCAGCGAGCCATCGTGACTGCCACACGCCCCCCCCCCCCCCCCCCCCAGAATTCCCGCGCACCTGAAGGGTGGGTTTGCGGGGCAACCGGATGACCCGGCCGAAGCGCCCTCTGGCGGCTGGCGGCATCTGGGATGCCGGGATGCCATCTGGGATGCCTCTGGCGGCATCTGGGATGGGTGCAGGGCAGGGGGGTGGCGTGACGGTGGGGCTGGGCGGTGCCGGGGGTCCGCCCACCGGGGGGCGGCCCCGACGCGGGGGCAGAGCCGCTGGCGGGGGGTGGTCCAAGTCGAGGTGGGCCGGCTTGAGGCGGTCCACGGAGACGCGGTCAGGAGTACCGCCGATGTCCAAGGTGAAATGCTTCGCCCCGGTCTCCAGCACGTGGAAGGGCCCATCGTATGGGGGCCGCAGCGGTGTCCGGTGGGCGTCGTGGCGGACGAACACGTAATCCGCCGTGCGAAGCTCCGGGGCGACGTGCGTTGGCGGGCAACCGTGGTGCGCCATCGGCACCGTGGCGAACCTCCGGGCGGTCTCCTGCAGGGCGGAGCGCTGCTGCGCCATGGACCATGGTGCCGTGGAGTCGAGGAGGAACTCGCCCGGCACCCGCAGCGGTTGTCCGAAGACCAACTCCGCCGCGGATGCGCGCAGGTCGTCCTTGGGCGCCGTCCTGAGTCCCAGCAGGACCCAGGGGAGCCTGTCGACCCAGCCGCCGTCGCGGAGGCTGGCCCGGGGCGCGGCCTTCATGGCGCGATGGAAACGCTCCCACAGGCCGTTGGCCTGGGGGTGGTAGGCCGTGGTGCGGTGCAGCTGGACGCCGAGCCCCCGCGCTACCGCCCCCCAGAGCTCCGAGGTGAACTGGGGGCCGCGGTCGGACGAGATGTCCGAGGGGGCGCCGAACCGGGCAACCCAAGTGGCGATGAACGCCTGTGCGACGTCCGCCGCCGTCGTTGCTGCCAAATGCACGGCCTCCGGCCACCGGGTGGTGCAGTCCACCATGGTGAGGACGTGGGTGAAACCCCGCGAGGGGGGCAGAGGTCCCACCAAGTCCACGTGAACGTGGTCGAACCGACGTTCGGTCACCGTAAACGGGGCGAGCGGGGCCTGGGTGTGGCGGTGAACCTTCGCGCGCTGGCACACGAGGCACGTCCTGGCCCAATCGCGGACGGCCTTCCAGAGGCCATGCCAGACGAACTTGTCGGTGACCAGCTTTTGGGAGGCCTTCGTGCCCGGGTGGGACAGGCCGTGGATGGCGTCAAAAACCCGGCGCTGCCAGCCAGCGGGCACGATGGGGCGAGGCCGGCCGAGGGAGACGTCGCACAAGAGGGCCGCATCCGTGCCATCGAACGGTACCTCGGTGACGCGGAGGCCCATGACGGCGGTCCGAAAAGCCTGGACGGCGGGGTCGGCCGCCATCCGGGCATAGTCGATCCCGAGGTGGACCGCGTGGGTGACGGACTGGGAAAGGCAATCCGCCCCTGGGTTGTTCTTCCCCGCGACGTGCCGGATGTCCGTCGTGTACTCGGACACCGCCGAGAGGTGACGCTGCTGCCGGGCCGACCACGGCTCTGCGACCATGGCCATCGCGAAGACCAGGGGCTTGTGGTCGACGAAGACAGCGAACGGGCGGCCCTCGAGCAGATGGCGGAAGTGCAGGACCGCCAGGTGGAGCCTGAGCAGCTCGTGGTCGAAGGTACTGTACCGCCGTTCGTGCGGGCGGAGCTGCCGGCTAAAAAACGCCAGCGGCTGCCAAGCTCCCTTCACCCATTGCTCGTGCACCACGCCCACCGCGTAGTCCGACGCGTCGGTGGTGAGGGCGATCGGTGCATCGGGCGCCGGGTGCGCGAGCATGGTGGCGTTAGCCAAGGCGAGCTTCGCGCCCGCGAACACCACGTCCATCGGCTCGGTCCAGGCAACGTCGCCTTTGCCCGGCTTCCCCCGGAGGGCCTCGTGCAGGGGGCGCAGGAGCTGGGCGATGCGGGGCAGGAAACGGTGATAAAAGTTCACCATGCCCAGGAACTCCTGGAGCCCCTTGATCGTGCGGGGGCGCGGAAAACCCCTGACCGCCTCCACCTTGGCCGGTAAGGGGATGCCCCGTGCCTGGTGACACGGTGCCCCAAAACGTCGATTTCGGTGATGCCGAACCGGCACTTGGCGGGGTTGATGATCAGGCCATGCCAGCCCAGGCGTTCGAAGAGCGTGCGGAGATGGCAGAGGTGCTCCTCACGGGACGCGCTTGCGACGAGGATGTCGTCCAGGTAGACGTTCACGAAGTCCAAGTCGCACAAGACGCTGTCCATAAGCCGCTGGAATGCCTGGGCCGCATTCTTCAACCCGAAGGGCATCCGCAGAAACTCAAAGAGGCCGAATGGTGTGATGACGGCCGTCTTCGGTATGTCCTCCGGCCTGACGGGGACCTGGTGGTATCCGCGGATGAGGTCCACCTTGGAGAAGAGGGACATTTTCGCCAACCGGGCAGAAAGGTCCTGGATGTGAGGGACCGGGTAGCGGTCGGGGGTGGAAGCATCATTGAGGCGGCGGTAGTCTCCGCACGGCCGCCACCCGCCGCCGGGCTTGGGCACAATGTGCAGCGGCGATGCCCATGCACTGTCGGAGCGCCGGACGATGCCCAGTCGCTCCAGCGTGGCGAACTCCTCCTGCGCCACAGCGAGCTTCGCCGGGTCGAGGCGGCGCGCCCGGGCGTAGACCGGTGGCCCGACAGTGGGGATGTGATGCTCCACCCCATGCTTGACAGCCACCGCCGAGAAAGTGGGCCGCGTGAGGGCCGGGAAACTGGCGAGGAGGCAGGTGAACTCGTCCGCTGCCGGAAGCGTGCAGACCAACCTCGCCGGGACCGAACCGCTCAGCAAGCCGCTTGGCGAGCCGCTCGGTGAGCCACCCAGGGAGCTGCTCAACGAACTGCTCAGCGCGCAAGCAAGCGAGCTGAAGGTTTCGGCTTGGACAAGGCATCTGTGCCTACCGTCCACCAACAGCCCATGCGCACAGAGGAAGTCCGCTCCGAGTAGGCCCATGGGGACACTAGCGGTAACGAACGACCACTGAAAGCGCTGCCCCCTAAAACCGCAGTGAGAGGCAATGCTTTCCGAACGTGCGGATGGGCGTGCTGTTGGCGGCAAGCAAAGCGGGGCCCCAGCCCTCAGCTTGCTTGTCGGACGCGGAGGCAGGGAGGACGCTCACCTGCGCTCCCGTGTCGCACAGGAAGCGATGACCCGAGGAGGTGTCTGTTATGAACCGAAGGCTGCCAGTATGGCCGACGCTCATGGCAGGAAGCGAGCGCTGGCCTGGCCGTTTCCCGACCTGCCAAAAGTACAAGGCGGGTGGCAGGACCTGGCCTTGTGGCCGAACCTGGTATGGAAGTGGCACCAGGTCTGGGCCGGTGGTGGTTGTCGCGCCGGTTGTGACGACGGTGGTGGGCGGGGCGTGGCGGTAGCCACGCGCCGATCCGCCAAACCTACGCCGTGTTCGGGAGGATCCGAACTCCATGCCACGTGGCGATCCGAACCACTCGCGCCGTGCACGGCGCCGGGATCCACGACGGCCGTGCTATATGCCGGCGGTGCGTCGTGGGCCGCGAAAAAACTTGTCCGCCTCCCTGGCCAGGGCGCGCGGTTCCGTAATGGTCGAACCGGCCAGCGCGAGCCGTACCTGTACAGGTAGCTGGCGAAGGAAGAAAGCACGGAAAAGGAAATCCGCGTGGCCGTCGCCGAGCAGGGACAGCATGTAATCCATGCGGGCGGACGGTCGTGTGTCGCCGAGGACGGGAAGGTCCAAAAGATGGTCAGCGCGGTCGGCCGCTGTGAGGCCAAACGTGTCGAGGAGAAGTCGCTTGAGCGCCGCGTACTTGCTCTCGTCCGGCGGGTGCCGGAGGAAGGACATGACGCGGGCGGCCGTGCCGGATCCAAGGGCAGCGACCACGTAAAAGTACTTCGTGTCGTCCGCCGTGATGCCCCGGAGCTGGAATTGGGCCTCGGCCTGTAGAAACCAGGTGTCGGCCTGCGCTTCCCAGAACTCCAGTAGCTTGATCGCGACAGCGTTGATGGCCATAGCGCGTTCGGGGAACAGCAACGGCTGAACCAGTCGGAGGTCACCAGTGTGGTGCTGGGCACACACGTTAAACAAAGGCAGGCCACAACGCTTTGGGTTAAGTCGAGCTCTTTATTCGTTGCTCACTCGTCAGCACTGCCGTGCTCGGGGCTGCGAGCCCGCGTGTATATCCGGAGGCCACGCCTCACCTGGGGCGTGGCCGACACCCACTGGTGCGCGGAATTACAGCACTGCGCCAGCGAGCCATCGTGTCCGCCACAATAGCCTATTTTATTCCAGGAGATCCCATGATTACCCACCCAAAATATCGTTGCGATCAGTTCAGCCATTTTTGCGGTACCTTCGAATGGCCGCACAGACGGACAGACAGACGGACGGACATTTGGTGAATTATAGTGAGACATAAGAGAGATGTTGGGCTGTGTGTGTGACGTGTGTGTCTGTCTGTGTGTCGCCATTTTTATCAGAGATGGCTGAACGGATCTTCGTCAAACTTTCAGAGGTTCATCAGTGAGTGCCTGGGAGTGTTTTAGGTCAAAAATATATACATATAATTTGGGGGGAAAAAAAGTTTGTTTAAAAAAATATATATATATATTAAAAGAAATCGCACGATAGTGCCCAAGCCTTTTTAAATTAATGACAGTTATATACAAGTACACATTTGCATAAATAAATACAGTACAATCACCAGACATTTGAATACAAATAAATCAAACAATTCCGGAAGTGTACAGTTTTTGTTTTTGTTTTGGTTGTTTTTTTTGTATACTGAATCGAGGCTCGTGAAAGAGCTAACATTTATTTCACAAACAAATCAACCAGACAAACAAAATATACAACAAGTACACATACATTCAAAGTACACCGCCCCATGCCAAATAATTAAATATGCTGCAGCGCGGCATTGCTGGGGCGCCTCCGGCGCCCGGCAATACCGCAGTGCAGCTCATTAAGGCTGCATTGGGAGGGAGAGGTGTACACTAATTGATTGATTAATTGTATAATTAAAATCAATAAAAGATTATCACAAAATATTTTCATAATCAATTGGCTAATCGCATAACTAAACCACTAGTGCTTCATCCGAAGATGTATCTTTTAGAAATTTAATTAAATAAGTCATTTATAAAAAATTAAATAATTAATTGATTACTCAATAAATAATTAATCGATTAATCAATAAATAATTAATAGATGAAATGATTAATCAATAAATCAAAAATATCCTTGATAGCCACATCACTTGGTCACTTATGTCCAAATATTAGCTTCCCAGCTCAAAAGGTGCCTGAGATATTGGCCAAATGAGAAAGAAAATAAATAAATGATTAATAATGAAAATAAATAAATAATAATCATAAAAAAATTAAATTGGTAATCAATTTGGTCAGAGAACACATAAACTACCACTATTTCATCAGAATCTGTAACTTAAAAAAAAAAATTTTTTGGGTCATTAATCGAATAATTAAATAATTAATCGATTAATTGATTAATTAATAAATCAAAAATATCCTTTGCAGCCAAATCACCTGGTCATTGGCATGTCCAAATATCAGCTTCCTAACTCAAAAGGTGCCTGAGTTAATAATGGTCAGAAGAGAAATGAAATTTAATTAATTAAATAAGTACTTAATTAAACGCTAATAATTAAATAACTCCTCAATTAATTGATTATTCAAAAAACAAAAAATACCGTATTTGACAAAGGACTTGCTCACGACTGTGCCGAAATTTCAGCTTCCTAGCTCAAAGGATGGCTGAGATATCGCCCGGACAACCAAGAAAACAAACAAACAAGAAACCAGAGTGAAAACTGAGTACTCTCTTTCAGCGTGCGTCACTGCCGAGCCCCCTTTGGTGCCCGGCAATGACGATTTGCAATGCCTGGAGATGGCATAGGAAAGGAGCGGTGTACAAAAAGAGGGAGCGGAAGACAAGATGGGGAGAGAAGGGGAAGCACACAACCACAACATTTGAGAGCAGGGAGAAGTGTGGGAGGGAGAGGGCTTGGGGGCAGGAGGCGTGGGAAGGGGGGGGTGGGTGGGAGAAGTATAAAACACAAGGGGACCGAAATTAGCGGGGGTAGAAAAGATCAAGGTTTTGGATGGGGGAGGATAAGAGATGGTGGTGAACAGCTGTTTTAAAGACCTGGAGGGTGGAGTGGGATTGAAGAGAGTGAGGGAGTTTGTTCCAGAGGCGGGAGAAAAGAGGAATGAAGGAGTGAAGGTGAGCAGAAAGTCTTGATTTTGGCAGTTTAACCATAAGAGGGTTGCAGGCAGATCTTGTGCGACCTGTAGGAATATTTGGGGGACAGAGCCCAGAGAGGGCTGGGGGGGGCAAGGCCAGAGAGGAGTCGGTAGAAGACGGAAAGACCACCAACCTGCCTGCGGTGAGTGAGTGAAAGGCCCTTGGAGTTAGCTTCATCGCGGGAGATTCCAATGATTCTGAACGCTTTGGTTTCAACAGCGTGAAGACGGGCTAGGTGTGAGGCAGGAGCACCAGACCAGAGGGGAGAGCAGTATTCCATAGAGCTGCGGATGAAAGCCTTGTATGTGGTGAGGAGCTCAGGTGTGCCAAGGAAGGACTTCGCACGACGGAGGATGCCCAGTCGGCGACTGGCTTTGGAGGCCAGATTTGAAATGTGGTTTTCCCACGAAACATCATGGCAAATAGTGAGACCCAAAAGCTTGAGTGACAGAACTTCTTGGAGAGGATTATTCAGAAAGTGGATGGGAGGGTTTTCCAGTCGGTCTTTTCGGAGAGACATCGTAAGAGTGTGAGATTTATCAGGATTGAAAGACATGTTCCATTTGTTTGCCCAGTCTGTGATTTTGTCCAGGTCTGCAGAGAGTGAGGAGGCTGCAGACTGCCGATCTGAGGGATGAGGACTGGAGCGACAGAGAGTAGAGTCGTCAGCAAAGAGATAAAGAGGATTTTCAAGAGAGTCAGAGAGATCATTGATGAAGACCAGAAAAAAGCACAGGGCCCAGAACACTACCTTGGGGAACTCCAGCCTGAACAGGAAGAGGAGATGAGAGAAACCCATTCAGGGCCACACGTTGACTACGACCAGAGAGGAAGTCCGCCAGCCATGCGTGGAGATTTCCATGGATACCAAAGGAGGAGAGTTTGGTGAGCAGAGCAGGGTGCCAGACCGTATCGAAGGCACGTGAAATGTCAAGGGAGACGGCTCTAATTTCCTGTTTGGCGTTGAGGACCTCCATCCATTGTTGAGAAAGCAGAAGCAGCATGTCCAGAGTAGAGTGACCAGGTCTGAAACCAAATTGATGATCAGAGATCAAGCCATTGGAGAAGAGGAAAGATTTCATATCTGAAGCAATGATGGATTCCATGACTTTGCTGATAATTGGGAGAAGGCTGATTGGTCTGTAGTTGCTGGGATCTGTTTTTGCACCTTTTTTGTGCAAAGCGGTGATGTTGGCTGATTTCCAAGCAGATGGCAGATGACCTTGAGCAAAGGAGAGGGTGAAGAGAACAGAAAGAGGGAGTGAAAGAGCGGAAGCACATGATTTTAGGACCCGTGGGCTGATGCCGTCAGGACCAGTTGCAGAATCAGAGTCGAGGGTTGACAGAAACTTTTCCACCTTGTCAGGAGGAAAGGACACAGAGTCCAGGAGCAGCTGGGTACGACTGGGTACGGTGGGTACAGAGAGGGATGGGTTTGGGACACAAGATTTAGAGGCAAACACAGAGTTGAGGCATTCAGCTTTTTCACGTGCGGAGTCAGCCGTTAAGCCGTTTGAGGTGAGGGATGGGATGGAGGGGGAACAAACAGCAGAAACAGATTTCACCAGACGCCACCAGGATTTGGAAGAGGGAGACAGAGAAGAGAGTTCGGTCTTGAGAACGGTGAGATATTGTTTCCTGGCTCTCCTGAGGGTGGACACACACTTGTTTCGGGCTTTGTGAAAGGAAATGAGATTTCCTTCCGTTGGATTTGCTTTCCAGGAGACGAAAGCAAGTTGTTTCAGGGCAACAGCCTCACCACAAGATTCCGTGTACCATGGACGGGAGGGAAGGGTATGACAACTGAAGACGAGATGGGATAAATCTGTGCATGAGAGAGAGCAATTTACTTTGAAAGAATTCCCAGGATGAGTTGATGTCAGAGGCGGTAGAGATGGGAGACCAGTCCAGATGATTGATGGCTGCTTGAAGACCGTGCCAGTTGGCCTGAGTGAAATGCCAGACTCGTTGACGCTGAGGAGGCTCTCTGAGAATGGTCAGAGAGATGTCCACTTTGACAAGCACATGATCAGATGAGCCGATTGGAGCAGAAGAAGAGCAGCAGACATTTTCAGGGAAGTTTGTCGTAACCAAATCCAGAAGAGAAGATGCTCCGTTGATTGAGATCCGGGTCGGGAAATTGACAGATTGTGTCAGTCCCAGTGAGTCGCAGAAGTCCTTTGCTGAAGAGCCATGGCTGGTGAGAGAGGTACCCACACCCAGCCAACTGGCATGGTGACAATTGAAATCACCACATATGAGGAAGAGAGAGTTGGGATGGGTAGATAGAAGTTGGTCCATATTATCAGACAGCGAGATGTAGATGGAGTCATCGCTGTTTGGTGGACGGTACAACACACATATGAACAAAAGGTGGGAGCGAAGGGGAAGCCGTAGCCAAAGGTATTCCTGGGGGTGAGGTGGAGAGAGGGCAGTGGAGGGCGAGTGAGGAAGAGAGTTTTTTATAAAGGTAGCAACCCCACCTCCAGGACGAGGCTCAGGTCTATCATACCGAAAGAGGGAGTAACCTGGGAGAGATACCAAGGCATCAGAGACATCATGAAGGAGGAAAGTTTCTGTTAAGCAGATCACATCTGGTTTGTCAGAAGCAACCTGTATGGAGAGATCAGTCAAGTTTGAGTGAAGGCCCCGGATGTTTGAGGTCCATACCGTTAATGAAGAGGAAGGGGGAGCATCGGGTCCAGAACAGGGGGGGGGGGTAGGGTAAGATGTGGAAGAGGAGGAAGAGGTAGGGAGAGCTGTTGAAGGTGTGTCAGAGATTTCAGAGA
The DNA here is from genome assembly GCF_964187855.1 of Myxine glutinosa. NCBI lineage: Eukaryota > Metazoa > Chordata > Myxini > Myxiniformes > Myxinidae > Myxine > Myxine glutinosa. The sequence continues at coordinate 130,489,294 of NC_136262.1, read as the reverse complement.
TTTCAGAATAGCTTGGAGAAAGGGAAGAATGGGGTGGACAAAAGGTTTGATGGAGATTGGGTGAGGCACAGTGAGGTGTTATTTGAGGAGGAGGAAGAGCGAGGCAGAAGGTTGGGGGAGATGAAGTTGAAAGTTGGAAGGGGGAAGAAGCAGGGAGGATGCTTTGAGGAGGAGGGGTGAGAGGGGAGTCTAGGAGGGGAGGAGCGAGGGAGAGTCTCGGAGGGGAGGGGTGTGGGGGGAGTTTAGGAGGGAGGGGAGGGAAGGGGCAAGGGGGGAGATTTGAAAGGGATGGGTGATGGGGAGGATTTGGAGGGGAGGGGTGAAATTGGATTTTGAAAAGTGTACGATTCATGGGAAACGAACATTTTTTGCAAAATGTGTTTGAGACCTTCGAGTCAAAAATATGTTTGAGGACACTGAAGGAGGGGTGGAGTTCTGGATAGTTTAGGGAATGTAGAAAGGAGGAACTGTAAGAGATGGTATTATATATATTTTTTGGAATGAATAGATTTGGTGAGCAAGACGAAAGCATCCTTTTGTAGGAAAAGAAGAAAACTGTTATAATATATGAGAGAAAATAGTTGTTCACAGGAGAGATTATACATTTCTAATCACGTGATCGCGTGATCGCGAACGAAGAACGAACGAACAAAAAAGAACAACAAATAAACGAATAACACCTGGGAAGGAAATATTTTTTGGGTTTTTTTTTTTTTGAGTAGAGATATTAAACAAGGAGGTATGGGGTGAACGACTGGGACGAACCAGAGAACGAAAATAAATGCAGCGCATTCGACGAATCGCTGAGAGAAAAACAAAACCACAAGGTCGGAGACGGTACGGTAGCCAAGCCTACGAGTACTAGGCCGCAGAATACTCGATACGCATTAACCGACGATTGTGTATACATGTACGAAATATTAGCACCGAAAATTTTCCAAAAGATACGCTATAGGTACATACACCGAAAGATAGATACAGTCTCGACAAAAACACAATTGAGAAGGATCACTTAGCTTCGAAAGCGTGAGCGCATGGAACAGCTTCGAAAAGACGTGACCTCGCCGTGATCTCGCGAGATCGCCCGTCAAAAGTTGGTAGTATGGCTTCTTCTTCTTCCTGATTGGCATCACACTTAACTCAGAAACGTGATGAATGCCACATTCAATTTTAGCTCTTTCACGAGCCTCGATTCAGTTTTCAAAAAAAAAAAAAAAAAAAAAAAAAAAAAAAAAATTCACCTACCAGCGTATATATGAACCCCCTTCCTCTCCTGCCTCCCCCTACCTCCCGCCCTCTCCTTCCCTCCCTTCCCCCGTCTGCCCCCTCCCCTCCGCTCCCTCCCCATTCCCCCTCCCCTCTCCACCCCCTCCCTTCTCCTTCCTCCCCCCCCCCTCCCGCCCCTCCCCGGCCCAGCAACGCCGGGTACTTCTGCTAGTATTGTATAAAAATGAGGCACTGCACTCGTAGTGTGTAGTTTCTGCTTTATGTAAAATAAAATTTATAAACTTATTGCAACAGACATGAATAGAGAGCAGACTGCAAAGAATGTTATGTTATGTATGTGTATATATACATTTTAGGCCAGGATCATCTTTCCCCACCTGACTGTACATGGGTAAAATGTAGGAGATCACTATTTGATTTTAAGTAATTGCTACTTGAATAACAAATTTCCTAATGACTAAATGAAGACAGGGACACGAGAAGAGCGACAAATTCAGCATGCCGAGATCGTCAGTGAAAATTGCGTTATTTGCAAGAGATTATTCATAAGCGGGACGATGCTTCCAAGCATTCCGTGAAATTATGTGCTCAACATTTGTATGCCTCGTCCATTGCAAGCAGATGCAATTTACTCTTTGAGAAATATCTTCCTAAAATTGTGCGAAAAAAGGCTGAAAAGCCATGAAGGGAAATTGTGTGCAAAGTCCAATGCACAGGAGATGGCTGCTCGTATAACGAATTGAGAAATATTAAATTGCTCATAAAATATGCACGATTTTACTACATTGAGAGAGTAACTCTACACAGGCGATGTGATGTCAAATTTTATCTCTAACAAGGGGGTAAAAATGATGATGTCTGTTACACGAGACACAAAGCGTGCGCTCGATTCCCAAGGAGTCGTTTTGCTTTTGTTGTGCCACATTTTAACGAGATGTTATCGCTACATATAACATCATCCGTATTTATTGGACGAACTTCGAGTTGGAAGTATGATTATTAATTAGCGATTGGTACTTGAATGATTTATTCAATGCGCAACATCTTTTCTGCGTAAAAGGGCAAATTCACAAGTCACAGCACAATTATTGAGCAGTTGAGTTTGGATTTCCACCGATGTTATGGTTTTTATTTCTTTAACACGTGCGTATTGCTACTAGGCCTTTAACCATATTCAGGCTGGCCTTTCTTTTAAGTATGTTTAGACTTTTGGGGGATCATTACCTCCGCAAAGGTGAATGGGAGTTATTTTTTCACCTCTGTCCATGTTTGTTTGTGAAGGTGATATCTGAAAAAGTTGTGCACGGATTTGGACGAAGTTTGGTGGAGATATTGGGTAGTAACCATCACGAAACTTTTACATTTTGCTGAATATCCCGAACCGGATCTGAATTCTGTCGATCTTTTAAGAGATTCTTCACAATTGTGAGATTGACCTAGGCAAAAGACGATATATAGCAAGATATCTCAAAAAGTTGTGGATGTATATTGATGGTGGTGGATACTTGCGTGGATAGGTTGGATGTGTGACAAGGGAAAGGATGAGGTATGTATGTATATACAGTATATATATAATATATATTATATATATATATATATATATATATATATATATATAATATATATATATATATATATATATATATATATATATATATATATATATAATATTGTTGCGGATATGAGATTGGCCTCCATCCATATCCGCTTGTAAATATTCCCCTATTTCCCCAATACTTCCCAACTATCCCAATCCCCCCATTCCCTAGTCCCATTTTCTGTAAACAACACTCTGTAGACCCGACCTTCCCCTATTTCCCCCATTAAATGTCGCATCCAGGTCCACCCGCATCTCACGTAGACAACTATAGGACATCTTGCTAGTTATTCTTAGTCTATGTCAGAAAAGGACTCGTTTCCATTAATTCTGACTCTTCGTTGCACCAGAATGTGATTGTAAGGCACCGTTAGGAAGTTTATGACCTCCCAATACCTCCCCGCAGCTCTTCTCACGGTTCAGCAACAACAACAACAACAGCAACAACAACGGCGGCGGCGCGGGGAGTGCGCCGTCCTCACTCCGGCTTGGTTAGCCGCCATCGAACATGGCTGCTCCGACGGGGTTACCACGTAGGGGCTCGCTGTCAGCTCCTCGTCAAGGGCGGAGCCCGGTAACCCCCCGCACCCAATAGAAGCGGCGGACCGATTCCATCTGGGGCGGAGCCAACGAGCCGAGGGCGTGTCACTCCCCGCTGAGCATGCGCAGGAAGAGGGAGGTGACGTCAAGATGCGCCTCAGCGTGGAGAGAGAAGACGCCACCTCCGAGCGCTGCAATACCTCCCCGCATCTCTGGACCGGACCGTGTTTGATTCTGCCCCAGAGCCAAGGTGCACCTTGTGCTATCGACTGCCTGTCCTTCCTGCCATCAATCCCTGTGTAAGTCAGTCTTGTTCGTTTGTCTGTGGTCTGTCTGGGAAAGATAAGATTGTGTCTAAGTGCCCATCTTTTCTGTGCTTTACCTCTTACCTTGTAATCTACCCCTTTTCTGCATCACCAATTATATCCTCCTCCGGAGGTCTTGTGAACTGTACCCCTTGTGTCGTTTCATGTATCCCAGCCGTTGTGTCCTTTCCTTCATTGATTTAGCATAGCGCGACTTGGTCAACGTCGGGTGGAATCGGTAAACTGTGCGAACACGGCGGCCATTTCGCTCGGCCCATCATAACATCTTAATCCGCGTGTCCGTAACAATATATATATATATATATAATATATATATAAATATATATAAATATAAATATATATATATATATAAATATATATATAAATATATATATTATATATATATATATATATATATATAAATATATATAATATATATAAATATATATAAAATATATATAAATATATATATATATAAATATATAAATAATATAATATATATATATATATATATATATATGTATATATATTATATACGTATATATATATATATATATATATATATATATATATATATATATATATATATATATATATATCTATATAGTTACGGATCTCTCCGTCAGCCCCTTTTCCCCTTATCAAGGGGGGATCATCCCCTTGTCCGCGACTGACCGACGTGAGTCCTGGGGGTCCCAACGCTCCTCCCGGTCGGGAGCAGCCAGGGCTATTTGGTCGACGAAAAGTCCAAGGACCTGAGTGCCACTCCTGACCACGAGCAGGGGAGGGACTCCCGCTCGAACCCCGGTTTTAGATGTTATAATTGCCGAGCGGTGTTAGCAACACGACGTTCGAGCCATTACCAAAGACTAAACCCGATCCTAAACGTTGGCCAAATCGTGCCCACAGGTATTCAATGATGAAAAGACAAGGACTAACGGATGTGAAGGAAAGAAGGCAAGTAGGAAGAACAAATATGATTTATTACTACCTATTATGTACACAATGAAAAGTAACCAAGGATAAGGAAAGATAAGAAAATAAAGACAGAAAGGATGGAAGGACCAGAAGGACACAGTGCAATATTAACTTATACAAGCTTACTTATACCCAGGACAAGACACACAAAACAAACTCACGTACACAAAAGGATGGAATGGCAGAATGGTTTGGGACGGCAGAGGAGGGTCCAGGTAGATGGTGGCGTCGAGGTCCGGCTCCAAGCGCACGCTCCGATCCACGCTTTGGGGTTGAGGCGAAAACCCGGCAAACACAGCTCCGCTTCGCGTCTCACCGACCGGCAATAGGGCCTAGAGGGTCTCGGCCTATTGCCGCAATACAGGCACCCCCTCACGTCTCTCTCTTTCAGTCTTGCTGGATCACGCCTCTCGTTCGTGCCTTCTCACCGACCTTGTACCTTCTCTGTCCAACTCTCATGAACCTTCAAGCACCTCCCTCCACAGAACTCTTACTTCAGAACTCCCTCTGCAGAACTGCTCGTGGGGCTCCCTCACTCATCTCTGGTGGGGGCTCCCGGCAATGGGTTATATAGGCCGCACCCTCTCAAGCCATACCCCTGAGCCTTGGTTGGTCGTTCGGGGCTCCACCCTTCATGATGAGGTGGGGGCCACGCCTTTCTTCTCCGAACCGACCGCGTGTTTAATGGAGGGCGAATGCAGTTGGCAATCGAGGCTTTGGGAATGGGGGCTTTGGGAATGAAAGGGAATCTACCTTATTTGAATTCGGTGCAATGTAGAGTCAACTAATAGGAAACACAACCTTAAATTAAGACACATAATAAAGAAATAACTATTTAGAAGGGTATATGATTTGCTACGTGTATGTATATGGACTAACTAAGAGGACGACCTTTGACCTTTACACACAAATCGGAGATATTTACAAGTATTCATTACACTTTACAGAGGGTGATATTTACAACAATTCTCAAATCCACAACAATATATATATATATTGTTACGGACCGCGGATATAGATGTTGGTTTGCCGAGCGGATGGCACCGCGGCCGAACAGTTACCCCGACTAACCCGATTCCCGAACGTTGGCCGGATCGCGCCACAGATATTCAATATGGAAAAGACAAAAGCGACACGGATGTGAAGGAGAAGAAGACGAAGACAAAAAGGTTGGAAATACTACTAAATTTATTCCTACTATTTACACGCTCAAAAGTAACCAAGGAAGAAGGAAAGATAAGAAAATAATTTACAGAAGATATTAGAGACACAGTGCAACGCTAGCTTACCTACAGTCTTAATTAACCCAGGGACAAGACACACAGAACAAACTCACGTACACAAAAGGATGGAAAGGCAGGAGGTGGATGGCTGGAGGGAGAGGAAGGTCCAACGGGTACTGCAGCACGATCGGCGCGTTTAGCAGCCGCCGTTCCTTCGCGGCCCTGCTCAAAACTGCCATCAAGGCCCCAAGCTGCTGTTGTTGCTGCTGTTGCTGCTGCTGCTGCTGCGGCTGTGTGGACGTCGCGTGCTCTTTTCAGGACTCGTCTCTCTCGTCTTGTCAAAGCTCATCTGGTCCAACCACTTCTGTAAAAGCTCATCTGGTCCAACCACTTCTGTAAAAGCTCATCTGGTCCAACCACGTCTCTTTGCACATCTCTCTTTTGGTCCAACCACACTTTTGCTTCTTGCGCGCGCGCTTTTATAGCGCCTCAGGCGATCAAGCCGCTGGCCTTCAGGACACGCCCATCGGTCAGCTCGCCTCGGCCCTGATTGGTCGGCACGGCCCTCTGGCTCCGCCCTTGATGACGATGGGGGGGCACGCCCTTCTTCCCCGAGCTGAGCACATGCTTAATGGCGGCTTTGGGGCGAAATCAGCAACCACAGCTGTAACAAACCTGGCAAACTGCCCAGTGCAGTTGGCAATGGAGGCTTGGAGGGGATGTAAATGGAGATTTTGGGAATGGGAATGAAAGGGGATCTATCTTGTTTCACTTGGTGCAATGGAGTGTCATCTTAATGGAAGACAAGGCCTTACCCTAATACACATAATAAAGATATAACTATCAACAAGGGGGAAATCTATGATTGGCTGACGTGATTGTTTATGACCTAATTATGGGATGCCCTTTGACCTTTATACATAACTGGAGTAAGGAGGGTCCAGAATAAAGCAATAATAATAAAAAAACACAATAAAAAAAACACAATCCTCATATCCACAACAATATATATATATATATATATATATATATATATATATATATATATATATATATATATATATATATATATATATACTAGCAGAAGTACCCGGCATTGCCGGGCGGGGGAGGGGAGGGGGAAGAGGAGGGGAGGGGAACGGGGGGGGAGGGGAGGAGAGGGGGGGAGTGGAGGAGAGGAGGGGAGGGGAGGAGAGGGGGGGGAAGTACCCGGCATTCCATGTATAAACGTGAGGGAGAAGAGGGGGGAGGGGGAGGGGGGAGGGGAGGAGAGGGGGGGAGGGGAGGAGAGGGGGGGGAGGGGGCAGGGGGAGGGATGGGAGAGGGGTGGGAGGGGGGAGGGGAGGGGGAGGGAGGAGTGGGAGAGGGAGGGGGAGGGGGGCGGAGGGGAGGGGGGAGGGGGAGTTCTCGGTGGTCACCCATAAAATAGATTTGTAAAAATTTCGGTTGCTCACCTGGTTGAGGGTGGATAGAGCCAATGAGGTGGTATACCTGGCCTTGCACCTTGAATGTAGGCATGAATCCTTTCTCAGCGACGACGCGATCTGCTCCAAACGAAGTCATTTGGAATGAAGAGTTGTAATTACGGATTTCCTTCAGGAAGTGTCTGGATTGAGTCGTAGTTGATTGAAGTAGTTCTTTCAAAGGTTCCGGTGGAGATTGGAGAGAAGGCGAAAGGACATTGCCTCCCCTGCAACACATTCCTGGTGTTTCTCCCTTCCATTTCAAGGCATGGCAAAACTGACAGGTGAACCTCGTGGTGAAAAAAAAACCTCGCACGCCCGTAAACTGGATAGGTGGTTGTAATGTCGGAGTTTACGGGCATAAACTGGATAGGTGGTTGTAATGTCGGAGTTTACGGGCGTAAACTGGATAGGTGGCTGCCTTCAAACCAACTGCCTTGACGAATGCTTTGTCGAGTCTTACAGGTAGAGCAGTACCATGCCTTCCCGTCTGATACATCACCACGAGTAATAAAACCACAATGGACATTACATCGAGGGCAAATACAATAATTCTTGATGAGTCTGCGACGTGCACACCACTTAATAATGTCAGGTATTAATCATAATATCACTTCTTTGGCTCTAATACCTGACATTATTAAGTGGTGTGCACGTCGCAGACTCATCAAGAATTATTGTATTTGCCCTCGATGTAATGTCCATTGTGGTTTTATTACTCATGGTGATGTATCAGACGGGAAGACATAGTACTGCTCTACCTGTAAGACTCGACAAAGCATTCGTCAAGGCAGTTGGTTTGAGGGCAGCCACCTATCCAGTTTACGCCCCTAAACTCTGACATTACAACCACCTATCCAGTTTACACCCGTAAACTCCGACATTACCAAAACCTATGTGGTGTGAATGGCAATGTTCCTCGCTGAAATGTGAAAAAACGCAATCGCTTTTCGCTCTGAAATACGTGCGAACGCGTAACTGAGGTAATGGCGGCAAGGAACATCACGTGATCGCTCTGAGTGAATCAGCGCGCTGCTCTGCGACCGGTCAGATTCCGTGCATAATATTCCTCGCTGAAATGCGCTGAGGTAAAAATATGGTAAAAAAAATATTATGAAATACATTTTTAGGTCGGCCATGTTCTTCCCAGGCTCAATGGCCATGTCTGTGCCAAATATAAAGTACGCGAGCCTCTCCGTTTAGGAGTCAATCGGTAACATTACACACACACAAACTGTGATATATATATATATATATATATATATATATATATATATATATTATATATATATAGATATATATATATATATATATATATATATATATACACACACACACAGTCACGTGAAAAAGTACACCCCATGTAAAGTTTAGACTTTTTCAACATATTTCAACATACAGCTATTTGATCTTCATTTCAACAATATTGATAGATAAAGGTGATATAATATAACAAATATCATGAAACATTTACATTTTGTAGTCCATTGTATAATTTAAATAAACTTAAATGCAAATTTTGCATGTGGAAAAAGTAAGTACACCCTTACATTTATCACTACCTCAAATACCGAAAATTAGAATCAGGTGCACCAGCTCAGGTGCAAATGATTAGAACATCGTTAGAGAGGATCTTGGAGGAACCTGTCTTATTTAACCTCAGACATTTAGTTTGGTTGCTCTTTGTGTTGAAGTGTGCGGCGTCACCATGCTAGATCAAAAGAGCTCTCTGAGGCCTTCAGAAAGAAGGTTATAGATGCCTACGAGTCTGGGTAGGGATTTAAAAATATCTCCAAACAATTTGAAATCAATCATTCGACTGTCCGGAAGATCAATCTACAAGTGGAGAAGATTCCAAACATCTGCCAACTTGTTCAGGCCAGGCCGCCCCAGCAAGTTCAGGCCCGAGAGCAGACCCCCCCCCCCCCGCAAGATGCTGAAAGAAGTCTCTAAGAACCCCAAATGTCATCACGAGACCTACAGGTAGCTTTTGCCACTGTTGATGTCAAAGTGCATGAGTCTACCATTAGAAAGAGGCTGCACAAATTGATCTACATGGGAGGTGTGCCAGGAGGAAACCTTTGCTGTCCAGAAAGAACATCAGGACAAGACCAAAGTTTGCCAATGAACATCTAGGCAAAAGACCAGCACTTCTGGAACAATGTGCTCTGGACAGATGAGTCAAAGGTAGAGCTATTTAGCCACAGTACCAGAAGACATGTTTGGCAAAAACAAAGACAGCATTTGACCACAAGAACCTGATACCAACTGTAAAGCATGGTGGTGGAAATATTATGGTTTGGGGCAGCTTTGCTGCATCAGGGCCTGGGCAGCTCACCATCATAGAATCCACTATGTATTCTTCATTGTACCAGAGGTGCTTGAGGATAATGTGAGGCCATCTGTCGGAAAGTTGAAGCTTAACCGAAGGTGGACCTTGCAACATGACAATGACTCTAAACATACCAGTAAATCCACCAAGGAATGGCTGTGTATGATATATGTGTGTGTATATGTATATTATGATACCAGGTGTTGGCCTAATGGCTAAGGCAGTGGACTTGGGCTCCTAAGGTTCTGAGAGTTGGAATCCTGCTTAGTTGTTGAATTAATACCGGCTGTCATCCTTCCGAGGTCGGTGAAATGAGTGCCAGGGTACTCTAGGGCGGATCCAGGGGGGGGGGGGGTGACAGGGGTGACTAGTCACCTCCCTATTTTTGGAATAGCAATGTTTTAAAACAGAGGAAATTGGTTTTTTGGTCTTTCAGATTTCCGTTTTGCAAGCGGCCTATGGAATCCATCTACATCGCCTGGTAATATTATCTATTAATTTAGTGTTCATTATGGTTGAAGATAAGCTCTAATTAGCAGGAGGTAGGCCCTAGTTAGATTAATGCTGCCGAGGTGTAGGATAAGCCGCTGGGCCTGACTAGGCCAAGGCCTTAGTCGATCATATCCTACTGTTTGGGAATAGGCATTCTGTATAGCCATAAGTTTCATCTTTATTGCAGTTATTCAACTTGATTATCAATTTATTTCAGATTTGAGCGTGCGTTTGAAAAATGGACAACCCAAGGAAGAAAACACGTCGCCAAGGAACCCTGACGCTTAATTAAAAAGCCTAGTTCCAGCGAAGGTACGACAACGTCTGAGGCTCCTGAGGCGATTGATATGGTCACGGAGCCAACGGCAGAACACACAGAACCGATAGCTCCAAGAGAACTTCAACCTCAGCATGGTGTTGTTGCGAATTCTATTTCTTCTGATGGTACAGCGGCAGCCGTCGCTGTGGCATCCTCGACAGTTGAAGTGTCTGTCTCGCCGTATGACGTCGGACAAGTAATTTGTGGATCATCAACATTAAGTGACTCGGATAAGATTAGGTTCATAGACAATTGCTGGAAACCTTCAACGTCTGATGCCCTGGATTCCCAATATTGCGAGTCGAAAAGGCGGTACCTGACATTCCAATGGAAATGGCTTGATCACCACAAATGGCTTGCATACAGTGCGCACGTCAACCATAGAGGCGGTTGGTGTTTACCGTGCTTACTGTTTTTGAGTGACCGTGAAAAGGAAACTCTTGGGGTCTTTGTTAAAACTCCATTCAGAAACTACAACAAATCCAAGGAATCGCTGAGTGGACACGAGGATAAGAAATACCACAAGATATGCATCGAACGGGCAGGTATTATCCGAGCTCGGATGGCAAACGTCGAGGGTCGCATTGACGTACAGATCAATCAAATGGCGGCGCAAAATGTCAAAAGAAATGAACAGATACTGCCATATATCGTCGACATGGTGATGCTATGTGCCACACAGCAGATCGCTTTACGTGGGCATAGGGACGACAAGGTGGATTTCGCTCAGGCACCCGTAGCCAACGAAGGGAACTTTATAGCTATCATTCGTCTTCTGGCAGAGAGCAATCCTGCCCTGAAAGAGCATCTAATCTCTGGACCGAAGAATGCTCGGTACACCAGTAAAATGGTTCAGACTGAGTTGATTAATGTCGCTGCCAACTTGTTCCGTGACTACTTTCGAAAATGCCTTGAAAAACACCCTCACTTTGCAATCATCGCGGATGAAACAACATCACAAGGCCGTGAGGTTTTGTCAGTATGCATTCGCCTACTCGACTTCCTTGCTGATCCATCCAAACCGAAAAAGCGTGAAGTGCTGATAGACGTATGCGACCTTGAACGTACGACTGGACAGGCTATTGCCAAGGCAATTCAAAAAAGCTTTGAGAGAAATAAGATCAGCATTGCTGATTGTAAGGGTCAGGCATACGACACAACTGCGTCAATGAGCTCCGACAAGAAGGGTGTTCAAGCTGAAATTTCCAAGCTTGCGCCGGATGCGGATTATCAAGGTTGTTGTCTGCATGGACTCGATCTTGTTATCTGCCATGCCTGCAAAATCCCATCCATTGTAAATATGATGGATAATTGCCGAGAGTTGTTCAGCTTTTTTGACAATTCACCGAAGCGACAGAGGTTTTTGGAGGTCATTATCCATGCCCTGTCTCCAGACGCAAAGAAGGTCAAGCTAAAAAACCTGTGCAAGACGAGATGGATCGAAAGGCATACCGCCTTCGAAACAATCTTCGAGCTGTACGAATACATTGTCGTCACTCTCGATGAAATATGTCAACCCACAACTGATGAGAGATTCTATCCGCACAATGAAGAATGGAGCTGGGACACAAATACCAGGACTGCAGCCAATGGTCTACGGCATACGATGGCAAGCTTTGGCCATATTGTCAACTTCGTGTGTGCAAAGGAACTGCTGGAACCTATGCGACCACTGGTTACATCGCTACAAGTTAGACTGATGGAGGTGTACTTCGGGTTTCAGAAGATCGAAGAGGTAAACCTTTCGTATGTGGACATCCGAAAAGGGATCGACGAGTGTTTCAGCATATGTACGTGGAAGTACTAGCTGTAGCTGAAAAGATGGGTCTACTGAGCAACGGCCAAGAGTATGCGGTCGACAAACAACGAAAAAACTGCCCATCTGAGTCCGTAGCCGAATATTGGAAGAGGACTGTAGCGATACCATTCCTTGACGTGATATGTAGTGAGATGAAATCTCGGTTCAGTCAGGATAAAAGGGCGCATTATGAGCTTTGTGCTCTCATTCCTGAGGTAATCGTGAAACAGAGCACTGCGAAGTGAAGGATCTGGGTCAATTCTTCTGGTGAAGTGGAACCATGTCATGCCGCTCCCATCAGCCTTTCAAAGTGAGCTGCAGAGGTGGATGAATTACTGGAAGTGGCAGTTGCCTATCTCCGCAAGCTCAGTAACCAGCCTTTTGACCTTCCATGCTGACGGCCACCTTCTTTCCCAACCTACAAGAACTACTGAAGATTCTAGCTGTGCTGCCAGTGGGAAGCGTGGAGGCAGAGAGGTCGTTCTCGTGTTTAAGGCGTATCCACAACTGGCTCCGAAATACGATGGCAACGGAGAAGCTGAGCGACTTGGCAGTAATCGCTATGCACGGACACGAGGTGCCAATCTCAAAGGCAGACATCTGCAAACGATACATGGATCTACACCCTCGTCGAATGATGGCATCGTCGTTGTTTGATGACCGTGATGGTGATTAATTCTATGCACGAAAATGCCGGTGACAGAGTCACATTATCATGTTTGATACTGCTCACATTCATGTTCATTGTTTCTGATCAGTCAAGTAATATTGTAAGTTGGCCAGCGATTAGATAGTCGGAATAAATTCTTCACCCGGATACCGGGTCACTGTTTTGGTCAATCTTATTTCTTCCTATTTTACGAAAATTTAACTCATTGATGAAACATTAAAATCCCTACCAAAAACGTCATACTCTAGGAGTCCAACAGTGCGGCAGATTTGTTTCACAGAATGCAGGAAATTGCATTTCAGAACAAGCAAAATTGAAAATTTCCATGCCCCCCCCCCGGGCCCCCCTAGCGGGCTCGGCCCCATTGGGGCCTCGAGGAAGTCACCCCCTGCAGAAAATCCTAGATCCACCACTGGTACTGGTAGGTTGTTGGCAGGATTTGCACTGTAATGTAATAGTTTCGTGATGGTCACATTCCCAATATCTCCACCAACCCTCGATATATATATATATATATATATATATATATATATATATATATATATATATATATATATATATATATATATATATATATACACAATATTATATATATATATATATATACAATATTATATATATATATATATATGTGGGGTTCAGACCCCCCCCCCCCACCTCCCCCCTTGTGTTCTATTATCGTTTGACCTATAACCAAGTATAAACAAGAAAATGTTCTGTTTTTGATTGATTTCTGTATACTCATAATACTTTCATGTTCTTTGGAAACTTGTTATAAAAAGTTATATGCTTTGTAAATCCAGACCCTGATGATAAATCCCTCTGTGAAGACCAACCTATCTTTCCCAGTCCCCCTTAAAGGACTGCGTTATATCACTTTCATGTTTGACATTTTTACGACTTGCTGAACTCCCCCAAAAATCAGGTTTCTAGAAAGTAGTTCAACATGTTGTTTGACCCTTTAATGACCTTGGAGACCACTCTGTCTTTCCTTTGTCTCGAGAGCTAAAACCACACCCCAATATTCCCTTTATAAAATGAAAGGCTTGACCGAATTATTTAGAGCATCATGTTGGAATCCTGGTCCTTGTGGGCCTCAGTCCTGGTCCTTGTGGGCCTCAGTTTTAAGCATTTTGCTTTCCACAAGCTTGTGTGTTTGATGAATCAAATAAATATTTCAGTTGTTCGTTCTCTCAATCATGAGTCCTGAGTCCTAAATCAACAGATCCATCATATATATATATATATATATATATATATATATATATATATATATATATATATATATATATATATATATCAGTCACTATGCGACCTTCATATCATCAGTGGAGAACCGCCAGCAAGGTGTCCCATACAGCTGCTGCTGCACCTTGCTGGGAGCGATAAGCACCGCCTGCCACACGGTAACGTTATCTCTGGTATCCACTCATCATATGGCAAGGTGCAGCAGCTCCCAGCAAGGTGCAGCAGCTCCCAGCAAGGTGCAGCAGCAGCTGTATGGGACACCTTGCTGGCGGTTCTCCACTGATGATTTGAATGGTCGCATAGTGACTGATATAAAAACCGAAAGGTTCACAGAGTTACAAGTGTATGGAAGCCTCACTGCGTTGCCCTGATGAAGCCCAACAAGGGCGAAACCAGATCGGTAACTGTGAGTTTGCATGCACTTGTGACAGTATCTGGATTTATAATCCGTAATGACGCACTGCTAGATGGTTCCTCTGGAGCTTTGCAGGCAATGCGGACATGCATGGCGATGACGTCATGTTGTCCGCTCATTAGGTTGGAGAACCAGATTACAGATACCATTATTAGTAACTCCCAACCGCAACCAGGTCGACTCCATATGATGAGTGGATACCAGAGATAACGTTACCGTGTGGCAGGCGGTGCTTATCGCTCCCAGCAAGGTGCAGCAGCAGCAGCTGTATGGGACACCTTGCTGGCGGTTCTCCACTGATGATATGAAGGTCGCATAGTGACTGATATAAAAACCGAAAGGTTCACAGAGTTACAAGTGTATGGAAGCCTCACTGCGTTGCCCTGATGAAGCCCCAACAAGGGCGAAACCAGGTCGGTAACTGTGAGTTTTGCATGCACTTGTGACAGTATCTGGATTTATAATCCGTAATGACGCACTGCTAGATGGTTCCTCTGGAGCTTTGCAGGCAATGCGGACATGCATGGCAATGACATCATGTTGTCCGCTCATTAGGTTGGAGAACCAGATTACAGATACCATTATATATATATATATATATATATAATAATTTCCTCATCCAATTTCAATTTCCTCATCACGAATATATATTATATATATATATATATATATATATATATATAATATATATATATATATATATATATATATATATATATACTGATATATATATATATATATATATATATATATATATATATATACTATTATATATATTTATATATATATATATATATATATATATATATATATATAATTATATATATATATATATATATATATACAATATATATATACAATATACATATACATATACATATATATATCTATATATACATATATATATACATATTATATATATATATATACATATATATATACATATATACATATATACTATACATATATATATATATATATATATATATATATATATATATATTATATATATATATATATATATATACACAAATAATTAAGTTAAGCACCCCCCCCGTTTTTTTACAACCTCGCACATTACAAGTTTGTTGTCGTCAAAACAGTGTAATATACCCATGATATTGCTATATTTTCTGGAGAAGTGATATTATGGTCACATAAAAACATAACAATCATGCCGTTTTCAATATTTTATTCTGAATAATTTAAGGTGAAAATTTTGGGAATTTTAGGCATATTTTCACCTCAATTTAAGTATGGAGCTATAGGTCCATCACGGACAGTGTGGATGACGTTTATTGTTTTCTAACGTACAGTCATTGTTCTGAGAAGACCTCTAGCGATCTTTGCGTCAATCCCATCTTCATGGATGACAACGCCAGGCCTCACCGTGCGAGACGCGTCCGAGCCTTGCTGGAGCAAGGTGCTGTGACAACCATCCCCTGGCCTGCGTACAGTCCTGACCTGAACCCCCTCGAGCACGTTTGGGACATGTTGGGACGACAAATTGCGAAGATGGTCCCTCCAATAGCCAATCTGGATGAATTGGAACGTGCATTACATCGGGAATGGAACAACCTGCCACAGCAACGCATACGACGGCTTACAGGGTCTATGAGACGTAGGGTTGAGTCAGTGATCCGATCACGTGGGTCCTACACACGTTATTGACGCAAAGATCGCTAGAGGTCTTCTCAGAACAATGACTGTACGTTAGAAAACCTAAACGTCATCCACACTGTCCGTGATGGACCTATAGCTCCATACTTAAATTGAGGTGAAAATATGCCTAAAATTCCCAAAAAATTTCACCTTAAATTATTCAGAATAAAATATTGAAAACGGCATGATTGTTATGTTTTTATGTGACCATAATATCACTTCTCCAGAAAATATAGCAATATCATGGGTATATTACACTGTTTTGACGACAACAAACTTGTAATGTGCGAGGTTGTAAAAAAACGGGGGGGGTGCTTAACTTAATTCTTTGTGTATATATATATATATTGTTGCGGATATGGCATTTGGCCTCCATATCCGCTTGTAAATATTCCCCTATTTCCCCAACACTCCCTAACTATCCCCAATCCCCCATTCCCTAGTCCCATTGCCTGTAAATAACACTCTGTAGAACCGACCTTCCCCTTTTTCCCCCATTAAATGTCGTGCCCAGGTCCACCGCATCTCACGTAGACAACTTTCGGACATCTTGCTAGTTATTCTTAGTCTATGTCAGTTAAGGACTCGTTTCCATTAATTCTGACTCTTCGTTGCACCAGAATGTGATCGTATGGCACCAGTAGTGAGTTTAGGCCCTCCCCATACCTCCTCCCATCTTCCCCATGCAACAACAACAACAACAACAACTACAACCACAACTACAACAACAACTACCACAACAGCGCGCGGGGAGTGTGCGTCCTCACTCCGGCTCGGTTAGCCGCCATTACCCATGTGCGCCGACGGGGTTACCACGAAGGGGCTGCCTGTCGGCTCCTCGTCAGGGGCGGAGCCCGGTAACCCCCGCACCCAATGAGAAGCAACGGGCCGATTCCATCTGGGGCGGAGCTAACGAGCCGAGGGCGTGTCACTCCCCGCCGGATATACGCAGCGACTTACCGGATGTGAGATGAGATGCGCCCCCAGCTTGGAGAGAGAAGTTGCCACCTCCGAGCGCTGAATACCTCCCCGCATCTTTGGACCGGACCGGGTCGATTCTGTCCCTGAGCCAAGAGTGCACCTTGAGCCATCGACCAACCCGCCTTTCCTTGCCATCAATCCCCGTGTGAGTCAGTTTTGTCCTGTTTATCTGTCGTCTGTCGGGGCTATTATAAGACCGTAATTAAGTGCCTACCTTACTATGCTGTCTCTCTCATCCCTGTAATCTGACCTTCCGCAATATTATAACCTCCTCCGGAGGTCTTGAGAACTGAACCCTTGGTGTCGTGTCATTTTAACCCAGCCGTTGTGTCCTTTTCCTCAATTGATTTAGCGTAGCGCGACTCGGCAACGTTCGAGTATAATCGGGTAAACGTGCAGACGCGGTCATACCAAACCGCTCGGTAAACCAACATCCACAACCGCGTCGGTAACAATTGGTGTCAGGAGTGTCGGATTCGGACCTGGGACTAAATTTATTAGGCCCAAATTTTGGAACACCAATTGTACCACTAGGGTAACAATTGGTGTTGGGAGGTAGAATTCGATCCGGAGCGCGTTTCCCGCGCTCGAAATTATAACGGCGAAATTTGATTGTGTTTTACAAAATATAAAAACCCGAATTTTGAAAGTCGCGCTATGGCAGACCAAGTCGGCTGGGGTCCGGTAGAGGAGAGTGAGGCAGGGTCGGTCCAGGACCAAAATGAGGGACATAAGGAGAGCGAAGCAGTGAGGGTAGCAGACGCACAAAATAGCGTCGTTGCGCCCGACGTTGCGGGCGCACAAAATGGCGCCTCGCACATTGCTACGGCGGCCGCACCCGCTGCACAAGTGGGAGGGATGGCCCAAATGCAGGCCCTCATGGAGCAATTTATGGCGCAAATGCAGGCGTCCCTCAAACTGCAGAGTGAGCAATTAGGGGTAATGGGGAACCGGATGGATGCTCAGGGTGAGCGATTGGAGGGCCAAATGGGGGTAATGGGAAACCAAATGGGGGTCATGGGGGGCGAAATGGGGTCCAATAGCGAGAAATTGAGGGAGGACATGGGGGCCCAGATCGGGGGGTTAGGGAGTAGAATAGAGGGATTAGACAATAGATTAGGGGAAATACAGGAGGGGTTAATGGGGGTAGAAAACAGAATGGCCGCTCAAGAGAATCAAATGGAAGGGATGCAAAAGGGGTTAGAGGGGTTAGAAAACAGTATGGAAGGCAAATTGAGGGACATGAGGGACCAAGCGGAAAGGGAAGTTAAACAAATGGGGCAGCAGATAGAGGGGGTCAGAATGGGGGTAGAAACCAAACTGGATGCTCACAGGGAGGAAATGGAGCAGATGAGGGTGGCATCTGGACAGGAGATGCAAGTGATGGGAGAAGAGATCAGAAGAGGTGTGAGTGAGGAGGTCGGAGGAGTGCGCGAGGAGGTGAGGCACTGTAAGGAGCACATGGAGAAGGAGGTGAGAAAGGGGACTGTAAAGTTACAAGGGGGCATAGAGGACCTGACGAAGGAGGTGGAACAGCTGACGGAGGGACAAAAAGGATTAACGGAGCAGGTTCAAAGGAACACTGCGGTATTAGGAGGGTTAAAAGCGACCCAAAATGACCTAAAAAATGACTTGGTAGCGACGAGGAGGGAATGTCAGATGGTACGTGAGGGACTGACAACGAGGTTGGACGAGGTGATAGAGGTAATGGAGACGAAGGACCGGCAGGTGAGGACGCACATGGAAACGGTCAAGGTAGCCTTGGAGGACGAGCTTGAGGAGACGTACCGGGGAATAAAGGAGGTGAAGCAGAAATTAGAAGAAGTGGAAGAAGGGGTGAGCGAAATTAAGAAGCGACGGAGAGAGGATAAGAAAGAGATAAAAGAGGAGGTAAAAGAATTGGTCCAAAGTCTGTGTTTGGATCGTGATGATGTGCTCATTAACCGGATGAGGGATTCGCAGGTGATGGAGGAGAAGCGAAGAGGAAGAGGACCCGGTGTAAGTGGTGACCAATATGGTCGTGCGTATGATGCGCCAGGGGATTTAATAAGCTTGGGGGTCGAGATGGACCCGGGTGTTCGTGAGAGGCCATTGGTGAAGTGTGCGACAGGACTGGTGTGCGAAAAAGGAGGTGTGCGAGAAAGTCCGACTCTGGGGTGTGTGAGGAAAAAGTGCGTGCCAAGGAGTGAGGGTGCTGGCGAGAGTGAGTCGGTCGTAGCGCGTGTGCGAGGGAGCACATGGAAGCGCGGTGTGGTGAGTGTTACAGAGGGTGTGACGGGAGAGTGTGCGCGAGAAAGGTGTGTGACGGACAGGTGCATGGGGAAAGAGTGCGCTGTCAAAGGCAAGGAAGAATGCACGCCTGTGGTGAATGTTACAGAGGGTGTGACGGGAGAGTGTGCGCAAGAGTGTGCGCGAGAGAGGTGTGTAACGGACGGGTGCCTGGGGAAAGAGTGCGCTGTCAAAGGCAAGGAAGAATGCACGCCTGTGGTGAGTGTTACAGAGGGTGTGACGGGAGAGTGTGCGCAAGAGTGTGCGCGAGAAAGGTGTGTAACGGACGGGTGCATGAGGGGAGAGTGCGCTGTCGAGAGTAAGGGTGAGTGCGCTGTCAGGAGTGGTGGTGAGAGTAGTGAGAGTGACAAGGAGCGTGAGTTGGTTGTGACAGGTGAGAAAGGAAGCACACCTGAAATGGTAGAGCGTGTGTGGGAATGCACGCTGGAATTGGTAGTGAGGCACGTGGTTGGGTGTGCGAGTGAGAGCACACCTGTGATTGTCACAGAGGAGGTGACCGAGGAGGGGGCGCGAAGAGGTGTGTTGGTGAGGTGTGCGAGCGGCAAATGTGTGCCAAGGTGTTCGGTGGTCAGGTGTGTGACCAAGGCTGTGAGTGGAATGAGAGTACCGAGGTGTGTAAGGAAAGGTACGAGGAGCATGGAGACGGCTGGATGTGTGAGCAAGGAACGGGCTGCGGGGTGTAAGCATGCAGGTGAAGCATCGACGTTAAACGGAGCAGCGGTTAGGTCGACTTTTAGCCAAATCGGGCCCTCGGTGCGTGCCGGGCCTCGCTTTGAACGGCCGCGTCCGTGCTCCACTAGGCGGAGCTGGCAGCCCGATAGGAAGGGTCGTCATGGCGACCACTTCTTGGTGAGACGTGCCGGCAGGTCAAGATCGGGCAATTGGATGGCTCCACGCCGAGGGGGTGCGTGGGATCTCGGCCCGGGTAAGCCCCCGTCCCTGCACCGAATGCGGGACGTGTCCAGCCGCTGGCACAGAACAACCCGCATTCATGGCTTGGCTTTACGAAGCCGGGCTTTGGACAGGAATTGGCGCACCGAGAGGCATTAGTGAGTAGACGGGTGATGAGGATAGTGTTTTGGCCCCGAAATTAGAGAAAAACAAAATTTGATGATTGGCAAAGGATTGGCAGTAATGATTGGCAGATGATGAGTAGTGATTGGCAAAATTTTTGATTTGTTGAAATTTGATGTGCAAAATTGGTAGTGAGCGATGGGCCCGGTGGGTAAGGGTGGCATCCCTGCCACCCTTCCCATGGTGGGGCAAATGCGCAATAGCTTATGGGGTGTATGGCAGTGAAAACTAGCCCGGGTGGGTTAGGTTATATTGATAGGGCCCTAGAAGATGACATTAGGTAACGTTAAGATTAGTTAGTGACTGATACCTGTAGTGGGGACGCAGGTAGTTTAGTGTGGATGATAATGACGTGGGAGCGCAATAGTTTAAAGGGACGACTGGGAAGCGCAAGTTTCAGAGGGGAGTAGTTAGATGAGATGATGCTGTGTGAGGATGGAACAGGTGTGATTGAACAGGTGTGCAACTGGACAGGTGTGTGGAGCAGTGTGTGAGTAATGAGTGTTGTGGATCAGCGCGAATGCGCTTGGGGAGAGAAGGGTTCAGGTGGCACCAGGTGTGAAAACACAGGTGTGCAAGTACAGGTGTGTGGAGAGAGTTGGAGTAAGTGGTACGGCGTGGTGTGCATGGTGCGAAGGTGTGGATGGGGGAAGAGTGGACCCCTTTCACGAGTACCCGGGGCGGGTAGTGTAAGTGTTAGGTAGAGGGTATAGGTAAATTGTGGTTGGATATTGGCATTTGTGGTGCGGTTGCAGAATGGTATTGCGGATGGGTGCATTAGTGTTGTGGAAATGGCTGGGCGTGTAGCCTGTTAGTGTGTGTAGTTGGTTGGGCACTCCACCACTGTGAGGATGTCGGCCAGGTGAGGCCGCAGGTGGGCTCTGGGAGCCGGTAGTTGTGAGTGGGTGCCTGAGGATCCCGGGTGTGGATCGGGCAGCCCAGTGCCAGAAAGGGCACCGAGTGGGGAGAGCGCCAGAGGGCCTTCCCCAGGTAGTTAGGTTAGGGTAAGGAGCAGGTAAGCTCGGAGGCAACTGCAGTGGTGGAGGTGTGCAGGTGGGTAGACCCGCTGGGAGAGGTACACGCCACAGCCCGGAAATTGTGCGAGGGCACCGGGAGATGAATCGGGGGAGTGAGACCCCAAATTGAAAAGCACCACAGTTTGCTCAATGGGAATTGGTTTTTAGAACCCATAGTGTAAGAGGGCCAATGGTTTGGCCGGAGAAAGACCCCGGGTAGTGTAAAGTTGTTAAAGTCATTTAGGAAATAGTTAGGATTGATGAACCTGTCGCACCATACGCAGCCACTTGCCTGTGGTGATGATGATGACTCCACACCTGTGTTTTCTTTGTTTTGTGTTGCAGGAAGTAAGGATTGCTGTTGGATTTGTGAGACGCATCACGACGTGGATGAGACATTGGGGTGATTCCATCTCTCCCTCCCGAGGAGGGACTGATGATGAATTGGTGATAGCAAATTATGATGTTGAGTTGGAGATGGCAAATTTTGATGAGAGTTGAAAATGGCAAATTTGATTGGTTAGGAGGGAGAGAAGACGAATTTGGTTTATGGGAGGAACGGGGAAGACAGTAGGGACGTTTGTTGATTGGTAAAGTAGATGTTTATGGGTAGTGTTGTGTTTTGTGGATGCAGTAAGGGGTAAGGGAGGGGCCATGTAGGTTACCTGGTTGGGGGGGGGGGCGTACGGTAGGAACGTACCTGTCTCACCTGGTTCCCATGTGCCCCCAGTGTGCATCATCTTATATTGCGTGCACTTTTGCGCCCTTACCACCTTACTCACTTGTCTGCTTCTTTTGTCTCCCACCTCCGAGGATCTGGCTTTGGGGCAGAGAGAGAGGAGAGAGAGGTGCTGGCTACGCAGTTGTGGGCCTGCACTTTCGCTGCTTGCTGCATGGATCGATACACCATATGGACCGCAATGTTTGTGGCCGCCCACCATGGACCGCAGTCCTTTTGCGGCCAAGCACCACCCGTGGATGGACCTATGGGTCAACGTGGCACCTATGCCATACAGGTGAACCACTTATAGTTGGCCCCCTGACGGCCACAATAAAGAAATGGACGCGGTTGGCGCCTTTCTTTATTTTTGAAAGAAGTACGAAGGCCAAGTGCACCACATGAAGGCATGACCAGCGGCAGAACATCGGCCGGCTGCGACACCACCGGTGATTTATAAACACTTTATTGGTGCACCGGATGGTGCTGACTACATGATGGGGTGGTGCTTTTGGTGCTGGGAAGGGGTGCTCTGCACATTATTAAAGGCCGTAAGGCCACAGAGCACTCGTGGGTTGGTGTATCGATGCTGGCATGCGTGCTCTCTCTATGCATAACATCTGCATGTATTCCTCCAAAAACAGGTCCTGGATCGTAGTGTAAATATCAGCGTAGTCTTGTAAATAATGCTCCCTACCGGCTGTATGTTTAGTTTGCGAATTCTTTCCGCGATTCGGTTATCCTGTGGGTGTGTTTCTGTGAGGAGAAGGGTGCAACGTCGCAGGGGGGCATATTTACTCATTTGTGAATATCTGTAAAACTGTCGCACTCAGGGTAGAGTTAATAGTAGAGGGAACTACATCTGAGTGCCACACTAAAATAGGTAAAAATTTATCGGGTCGGGACGCCCCGAGGGTAGAGAAGGGTGCAATGTTGCGGATATGGCATTTGGCCTCCATATCCGCTTGTAAATATTCCCCTATTTCCCCAACACTCCCCAACTATCCCCAATCCCCCATTCCCTAGTCCCATTGCCTGTAAATAACACTCTGTAGAACCGACCTTCCCCTTTTTCCCCCATTAAATGTCGTGCCCAGGTCCACCGCATCTCACGTAGACAACTTTCGGACATCTTGCTAGTTATTCTTAGTCTATGTCAGTTAAGGACTCGTTTCCATTAATTCTGACTCTTCGTTGCACCAGAATGTGATCGTATGGCACCAGTAGTGAGTTTAGGACCTCCCCATACCTCCTCCCATCTTCCCCATGCAACAACAACCACAACTACAACAACAACTACCACAACAGCGCGCGGGGAGTGTGCGTCCTCACTCCGGCTCGGTTAGCCGCCATTACCCATGTGCGCCGACGGGGTTACCACGAAGGGGCTGCCTGTCGGCTCCTCGTCAGGGGCGGAGCCCGGTAACCCCCGCACCCAATGAGAAGCAACGGGCCAATTCCATCTGGGGCGGAGCTAACGAGCCGAGGGCGTGTCACTCCCCGCCGGATATACGCAGCGACTTACCGGATGTGAGATGAGATGCGCCCCCAGCTTGGAGAGAGAAGTTGCCACCTCCGAGCGCTGAATACCTCCCCGCATCTTTGGACCGGACCGGGTCGATTCTGTCCCTGAGCCAAGAGTGCACCTTGAGCCATCGACCAACCCGCCTTTCCTTGCCATCAATCCCCGTGTGAGTCAGTTTTGTCCTGTTTATCTGTCGTCTGTCGGGGCTATTATAAGACCGTAATTAAGTGCCTACCTTACTATGCTGTCTCTCTCATCCCTGTAATCTGACCTTCCGCAATATTATAACCTCCTCCGGAGGTCTTGAGAACTGAACCCTTGGTGTCGTGTCATTTTAACCCAGCCGTTGTGTCCTTTTCCTCAATTGATTTAGCGTAGCGCGACTCGGCAACGTTCGAGTATAATCGGGTAAACGTGCAGACGCGGTCATACCAAACCGCTCGGTAAACCAACATCCACAACCGCGTCTGTAACAATATATATATATATATATATATATATATATATATATATATATATATATATATATATATATATATATATATATATATATATATATATATACATACATACATACAGACTTGGCATTTAATATGGAATTTTTTTTTTTGTGGGGGTGAACTTACTTTTCAAGATGACTTAGAACCAAAAGTTCATTGGAATTATGTTGAAATTATTCTAGATTTTGTTAATGTGACCTTTAAAAGAAACAAAAACCACATTTGACATTTCGAAGCAAATAAATTGATCCTTGAAAGTGAGGTAAACTGATATCGAACTCAATTCATGGGCAGTACTGTGTTAAACTTCTGTGCGGCGTTTTCCAGAGGTATCTCTATATTTTGCACATTAGCCAAAAAAAATTCTAACAAAAACAAAAGTTAAATTACGACTGGGATTACGGACAGTAAAATTACAGTTCAATACTTCGTGTAACCCCCACGAGCATTCAGGAGAGCATGTACACGTTGAGGCATGCTGTTCATGAGATTTGCCAAGGTTTGGACAGGAATCGCTTGCCATGCAGTTACAATAGCCTGCTGCAATTCACGCACAGAGGCAGGCTGCTGGTCCAAGTTGTCGATTTGACGGGTTAATTCTGCCCACAAGTTCTCCATCGGCTTCAAATCCGGGGACATGGCAGGCCACTCCATATGCTCGACACCACGGTCAGCAAGAAAGTGTTGGATCATGCGAGCACGATGAGGCTGTGCATTGTCATCTTGGAAGACAAAGTTTCCTCGAAAGGCTGCACGAACAAATGGAAGCAATGTTTCTTCCAGAATGGCCCTGTGCTTGAACTGGTTCAGGTTTCCATTCAGAACAACCAGGTCAGTTTTGCCCCCTGCATGAAAAGCAGCCCAAACGGTCACCCCACCACCTCCAGCTTGGACTCTTGGCACTATACAATCTTCGTTGTAGGCTTCATGCACTTGTCTGCGCACTCAGACATGGCCATATCGACGATAGACCAGAAATCTAGACTCGTCACTGAAGATCACGTGATTCCAGTGTCCTGGCTGCCATTGACGGTGCTCTCTGGCCCACTGCAATCGGCGCTGGTGGTGTTGTCTGGTCAGACGTGGCTTTCTCAGGGGACACCTGGCACGATAACCTGCTTGAACCAGTCGTTGGTTGACTAGCCTTCTGGATACAGGCACATTTGTCAGTTTCTGCCACTCAGCCCTAAGCCGATTAGCTGACTTGGTACGGCCATTGCGGACTAACCGGTGCAGCTGGCGATCATCCCTCCTTGTGGTTCTGCGGGGACGTCCTGGCCTCGGTATTGGAGTAGGGACACCCCTCTGAGCATTTCGTTTCAGGATATTTGACACCTGCCCTTGAGTGATGCCATACTGCCAAGCAATAGCACGCTTTTTCATGCCGGAATTTCGTAAAGCCACCACTAAATGACAAACAGCATTGTCGAGTTGATGGACCATCTCCAGGGGAAGCGGCAATAACTTTTGTAGACGTGCAGCAGTTGTTTTCCACAAATACAGAACGCAACAACCTTTATATACCCGATTGTGAAGCCAATCGTCAAATGTACCTGTCCGTCCAGTTTGTCACGCCACCTGTGATATAATCCTGTTCTTGACTTCTTGCTGCGACAGACAATCAGTGACATGGTTCTTTCAACAAAGAAATCGCCGAAGCGTAAAAGAAACTCACCAGATTGATATACCGAGTACAGAAAGTAAACCCAAGTCAAGAAAAAAAAAATTCCATATTAAATGCCAAGTCTGTATATATATACTATATATATATATATATTACTCTCCTCTTTTGTTGGAGTATATTGTACACGCTGTAATCATTTATCATATGCATCTGTGTAATGAAAGGCTACCTTTGATCCTCTTCCATCCTTCAAGGACATCCAATTAGATTTGAAGAACAATTTGGAAGAGTACGATTTAAAATTTGATTGATTCCATGCCCACGTTGTCTGAGCAAAACTCTAAAATGACAAAAGCAATCAAAAAGGAAATGACATCACTAATTTATTGAACACTTTCGGCAATACTACTGCAATGTGTGTGTGTGTGTGTGTGTGTGTGTGTGTGTGTGTGTGTGTGTGTGTGTGTGTGTGTGTGTGTGTGTGTGTGTGTATGTATATATATATATATATATATATATATATATATTCAGACAGATGATGGCCGGTAATATTGGGTAAAAGCTTTTTATTTTCCATGTGCGATTACAAGTGGAAACACTTCAACAATCCCACCGACATATGTATTCTCAGCATTTCCTTGTTGCTCAGAAAAGTGTGCACGCCGCAATTGTGGCGCAGTTAATATTCGACGTCGTGGACAGCAATGGCAACAGAATGTATTGTACCCTGTTCAGCACTAACGCATTGGCCACACGCACATCATCTGATAACTATATCTCATCACTGTTGGTACCATTCGAATCCTTACCATTTGTGAGTGGAGGCATTTAGTTGGTAGTTGGAATGTGTATCCCAGCTCTCTTATTAACTTCCTGTTGATGTGCACATTCTGTTCCATAATTATGGTATAACATTCCATATACCATATGACAACACGCATATACGGCACCCCAGCGCAGGCTTGATGAGCCTCTTGGCGTCCTCCTGCATTGAAGTTCCTTGTATATCCTTTTACATCCCTGTGCCTTTGACTTGATGCAATATGCTATCGGAATTATAAAACGTTGGTCAATTCTATTTGAGGCTTTTCCCCGACAAAATATCTCAGAACCAATGTTTGAGAAAACCAGACACAAGTGTCTCCAACCTCTGCCTCTTTAAAAACACAGGTAAATGTGCTTTGGGGCATATGATACTTGATTATGTGTTACGTCTGTGGGGGTAAACAATGAAATACTGTGGTGGAGATAGAATCATATAAATTAGCATGCTCCGATTGTCGCGAAGAAGGAGAACCCACCTCGATGTCTCAAAGTATTGTCGAATGTCCGGGTAAGTGTTTAGGTGTCTCCACACTGAGGAGGGGAGTTGTGCTAATTCATTATAGGGACTGTACGGTTAAATTCCCCTGTATGTGATTGCCTCCCTGTGATTTCTCACTGATGTTCTTATTACATTCGGCTAGCCAGGTAATCGAGGGCTCAGTCAAACAACAACAATTATAACAAACTAGTGAGGTCACCCGTGGCAATCCCACGGGCATGGACGTGTGTGACATTTGGACATATTGAGTTAGATGCTGCACCTGCACATCAGGGTGGAGCTTATTTTTGAACTTTTGAAATATGATCTTCTTACCCTCTCAATTTGTTCCTATATATGAAATAACAAGTACAAAAAGTTTTAATTAAAACAAAAGCCGCGTCGATGTTACACAATGCCTAGATGCAGCTGTACCTATAACGTCGATGTTATAGGCACAGGACATTCCTATTGATTCGATTAATTGATGTTATTTTTGTGCAAAGTGAAAATATATCTCAACAATTTCCCGTGTGCGGCGACGAATTTTTAATATATCTCGGCATTTTCCCGTCTGTTATTTCAAGCGGTGTATGACTGACCATGCCGCGATTGAAAAATATATATATCTCGGCAATTTCCCGTGTGTGGCGACACGTGAACGAAGCTATGCTCCTCTCTCCACATTATTGTGACGACGTATAAATTAAATATTTCATCGTGACGATTGCCATCAAATGGACGAATTTTTAATATATCTCGGCATTTTCCCATCTGTTATTTCAGGCGGTGTATGACTGACCATGCCGCGATGTAAAAAAAAATATATCTCGGCAATTTTCCGTATGTGGCGACACGTGAACGAAGCTATGCTCCTCTCTCCACATTATTGTGACGACGTATAAATTAAATATTTCATCGTGACGATTGCCATCAAATGGACGAATTTTTAATATATCTCGGCATTTTCCCATCTGTTATTTCGGGCGGTGTATGACTGAGCATGCCGCGATTTAAACAAAATATATATATCTCGGCATTTTCCCGTCTCTTATTTCGGGTGGTGTATGACTGAGCATGCCGCGATTTAAAAAAAATATATGTCAATGGACTTGAAGTTACAGGCCTTTGAGAATTCATTTCGTTCTATAAAGGGCAACTTTCATCGGATTTTCTTCCCGTTTTTTTTCAACCGAGTCTAAAACTATGTTGGCGACTGTTAAAAATGAAATTTTAAAAAACCACCTTTAGAGGCCATTTTTTCCCCGCAAGCGGGGGTTGGCCTTTTTCAGGAACTGTGGTTGTTGTTGTTTTTCGGTCCCCTTTTTGAAGCAATGTTTTACGGCCGGATGCCCTTCCTGACGCCAACCCTTTTTGCCGCCTTTAACGACAAGCAGGGAATTACCAGTGAACTGGTACTCAATTTGCCGACCTCGGAAGGATGACAGGCTGAGTCAACCCCCCTGGCGTTAATTCAGCGATTGACGACTGTTAAAAATGAAATGATATATCGAATTTGATTTGAAAGAAAACTGTGTGAGAGGAAGACACCACGGGCCTACAAAACAGGCCTCAAAGCTATGCGAGTTAATAAAATGGTGGATATTTGTTTATATGAAGGCTCTCCCAGAATGGGTGGAGCTATGGTTCCCAGAATGGGTGGAGCTTTGAGGTTTTGTCTTCTCTGCAAGAACAACAAGAAGAAGAAGAAGAAGGGGTGGTAACAACAACAACAGCAGAGTGTAGGCCCGTGGTGTCTTCCTCTCACAAAACTGTGTGAGAGGAAGACACCACGGGCCTACAAAACAGGCCTCAAAGCTATGCGAGTTAATAAAATGGTGGATATTTGTTTATATGAAGGCTCTCCCAGAATGGGTGGAGCTATGGTTCCCAGAATGGGTGGAGCTTTGAGGTTTTGTCTTCTCTGCATGAACAAGAAGAAGAAGAAGAAGAAGAGGAAGAAGAAGAGGTGGTAACAACAACAACAGCAGAGTGCACTCTGTGAGCAGCGTCTGCGACGCAGCTAAAAATTCAGGCAACATATGAGCACAATTGAACAATATTTAGGGGTAGCTCAATGATGGTAAAGTTTCTGATACCCCAAAGCTGCGGCCACCCTTTTATTTCGCATACTACTGATAATATAGATTAATTCTGTTGATAAATTAAGAACCCAATTTTAACTACTAAGTAAATTGACACTCTCTCTTATCATCATACACACAACATGCAATCATTGTGGTAAAATTAATTACTGGGAACACAGATAAAACCTTTAAGTTATAAAACTCTGTGCTCCATTAAATAAATAATTACAGTAGTAATATGTACATTGTACATACACAATATCTGTTATAATAAAAGAGTAAATTGTTCGTTGAGCTAGAGTCTGCTAGACAATAAATGCTAAAATGAGATGTGGCGCTGACCTGGGAACGCTTATCACCATAGTATCTAAAAGTAAACTGTACATAGGTGTATCACAGAACACTATTTGAAAATAAAAACGAAGTTATCACAGGCTTTGCAGAGAATCACAGACACAATGGGTGTATAAACATGGTATAATATTATCACAGATTATAGAAGCATAATCATTGTGGTTCAACTGGTTCATATCTATTATCCAACCAATCATCCGAATCCCATTGTTTTGCTGATAAATTGATAATGCAAATTTTCCATGAATTTATATTCCAGACATGTTCAGACTTGTTTACTGTTTGAACTCAATGGACTGACTATGCTGACTAAGCAACAGCTGCAACACTGTTGCAGCAGTACGTTTGTGTAATTGCTTGAGGCATTGTGCTCACTGCTCAGTTATTAATAGAACTGTTTGAATTTTCTTGATTCTTAATTTCTTAATGCTATGTTCTATTTCTTTCAGATTCATATCTGATTGAAAATGTCATCTGCGGAAAACGCAACAAGATCTCAAACCAAGTTGCATCTCCTTGGCGACTCTATGACTGAATTAAGTGGCAGCAAGTTGCCATCATTGCGTATGGCTCTTGGATTCTTCCTACATCACCATCTCGATCTGAAGGAGACCGTAAGACAATCGTCGGATGTTACCATCACGGAAATAGCTAACTTTTGGAAGAAAGCTAGAATCCCGATGAGAGCTCATCAAAACTGCCAAACCAAGCTTGAGCAGACATTTGAAGAATGGCGTCTTCTGAAAAAGAACAAAGCGCGAACGTCACCAACTCAACTCGCGAGAGAGTCGGCTTTTGTTTCCAGGCTTGAAGACCTTTTTGATGTCGCTCACGCTGATGCTCTGACCAATACGTCAGTATTACAAGAAGACAAGGATTTCTTGTTAGCCCAGCGAGAAAAGGGAAGAAGGGGGTCGCTGGCTGGAGTAGATGTAAAGCTTGCTGCGAAGGAGAAAACGGCGTCCAAAAGAGAGGAGGAAATGCTTGCCAGGCGACAGCGAATGGAGCAAATGAAACAGTTAGCAGCTTCTACAGCTGAACTGATTTCATCTGGTTATGAATCTGAAAACAGCTCAGCAGAAGATAATGAAAAGATGGAAACTGGGGACAATGCAAGTGAGGGAGTTGCTGGAGGCATCACATTTCAGACACGAAAAAGAAAGAGGGGGTGAAAAACTGTCGTTACTGAAGAACTCGCAGCCGCTCTAGATCGCACAAAAGTGTCAGACCGCAAAGCCGTTTTTGTTATAGCAGAAACTGCCAAAAACTTGGGACAGAACATTGATGAACTTGCTCTAAACAGAGACTCAATTCGCCGACAAAGAGTACAACACCGAGTCCAGAGATCTGCAAATATAAAGGCGGAGTTTCAGGGTAACGTTCCCCTTGTTGTTCACTGCGATGGCAAACTGATCCTTGATCTCATTGGAAAAGAGAAGGTTGATCGCCTGCCAGTATTGGTTTCAGGGAAAGGAGTTTCTCAGTTACTCACAGTTGCCAAGCTTCCATCTGGAACAGGCGAGGCTCAGGCTGCTGCTGTCTTTGGAGCCATTGAAGACTGGGGCGTAGCCGACAGCATCCGAGCTATTTGTTTTGACACGACCAGCTCAAACACTGGTCGGATCGCTGGTGCCTGTGTCCTCCTAGAGCAGAAGCTTGAGAAGGAGCTCTTGTCACTAGCTTGCAGGCATCACATTATGGAATTGATAATTGGTGGTGTTCCAAGTGTGTATGGGATTGGGAGCCAAATCTTCTCCCGAGGTTCCACTCTTCAAACGCTTCCAGGAATACTGGGGATTCATAGACACGGCCAAGTATGAACCAGGGATTGCAGCTGATGACGTGGCAAGTCTAGTGGAAGACATAAAGCAAGGCACTATCGATTATGCCAACAAGCATCTTGAACAGAGTCAGCCGAGAGATGATTATAAAGAATTCTTGGAACTTGTGATTGTCTTTCTCGGTGCTGCTCCTGCCAGAGGAGTGCGATTCATGTCACCCGGAGCAATGCACCACGCCCGCTGGATGTCCAAAGTAATATACTGTCTCAAGATCTGGATGTTCAAGGCTCAATTCAAACTGACTCCTGCAGAAAAGAGAGGATTACGTGATGTGTGTGTATTCACAGTACGTGTCTACCTGACAGCCTGGATCTCTGCACCTCAAGCATCAGGTGCTCCTTACAGTGACCTGCTGCTGCTGAAGTCACTACTTGAATACTCATCAATCCATCCAGCCATCTCAAAGTCAACATCACGCAAGTTTTCCAATCACGTGTGGTACTTGTCACAGGAACTTGTTAGCTTGGCTTTCTTCGACAGTCGGGTCAGTTCGGCAACCAAGAGACTGATGGTGAGTGCCATGAAGAATGAAGAAGACCAAGATCAGGATCATTCCAAGCAAATCACTGTTGCTCTTGATTCATACAAAGGACAAGAACTTGGAAGATTTCGTCACAGCAAGGTCAATGAAACTTCTGCGTATGATGGAACTTCCAGATGGATTTCTCGCGGTTGATCCGGACTTGTGGGATGACAGAGACGACTGCAAGCAGGCTGCAGAAACAGCCAACTCTCTAAAAGTTGTCAATGACTACGCTGAACGTGGAGTGGCACTCATTCAGGAGTACAGTGGGTTGATAACCCGCGATGAAACTCAGCTGCAATTCCTGCTGCAAGTTGTCGAGGACCATCGCAGAATGTACCCTGATAGCAGAAAACATACACTGTCCGGGATGCCATGAAAGTAATAAATTTGTGGTTTGCTGGACATTGTCAGACTGATACTATGAACTCTGTCAAAAACTGAACAAAGAATTCACTATTAACGTGTTCAAAAATAAATACTGTGTTCAAGTGTGTTGTTTAAAATAAATTAAGATATAGTCTGATATACTCGTAATTCGTTGAATTTTTATAATTGTCATCATCTTTGCGGCCCTTGAGCTACCCCTAATCATAATAATTTAGTGCTCAAACCTTTTATACAGTGTTTCTATATTATATGGTACAGATTAAGGGGGTAAGACGTTCAAATATAAAAATTTAGTTTTATAAAAAAAATTCAGCTCCACCGTATGGCACATTCAGTTTTACAAAATGGTTACTGGCAATTTATCAGATCCACAAATGATGTCATCTGTGCTTTTTCATTGGCCCTGTGCTTTTTCTGGTCTTCATCAATAATCTCTCTGACTCTCTTGAAAATCCTCTCTATCTCTTTGCTGATGACCCCTCTCTCTCTGCCGCTCCATTCCTCATCCCTCAGATCGGCAGTCTGCAGCCTCCTCACTCTCTGCAGACCTGGACAAAATCACAGACTGGGCAAACAAGTGGAACATGTCTTTCAGTCCTGACAAATCTCACACTCTTACTTTGTCTCTCCGAAAAGACCGACTGGACAACCCTCCCATCTACTTTCTGAATAATCCTCTCCAAGAAGTTCTGTCACTCAAGCTTTTGGGTCTCACTATCTGCCATGATCTTTCCTGGGAAAACCACATTTCCAAGCTGGCCTCCAAAGCCGTCGCCGACTGGGCATCCTCCGTCGTGCGGTCCTTCCTTGGCACACCGGAGCTCCTCACCACATACAAGGCTTTCATCCACAGCTCAATGGAATACTGCTCTCCCCTCTGTGCTGGTGCTCCTGCCTCACACCTAGCTCGTCTTCACGCTGTTGAAACCAAAGCGTTCAGAATCATTGGAATCTCCTGCGATGAAGCTATCTCCGAGGGCCGCACCGCAGGCAGGTTGGTGGTCTTTCCGTCTTCTACCGACTCCTCTCCGGCCTTGCTCCCCCAGCTCTCTCTGGGCTCTGTCCCCCAAATATTCCTAGAGGTCACACAAGATCTGCCTGCAACCCTCTTATGGTTAAACTGCCAAAATCAAGACTCTCTGCTCACCTTCACTCCTTCATTCCTCATTTCTCCCGCCTCTGGAACAAACTCCCTCACTCTCTTCAATCCCACTCCTCCCTCCAGGTCTTTAAAAAAGCTGTTCACCACCATCTCTTATCTTCCCACATCCAAAACCTTGATCTTTTCTACCCCCACTAATTTCACCCCAAATCTACTTTTTTGAAATACCAACTTCTTTCCTGGAAGTCCTTGGTGTCTTTGTGTTTCATACTTCTCCACCCCCCTCCCCCCCCCTTTCCCACGCCTCCTCCCCCCAAGCCCTCTCCCTCCCACACATCTCCCGATGTCCCTGCTCTCAAATGTTGTGTTTGTGTGCTTCCCCCTTCTCTCCCCATCTTGTCTACCACTCACTTTTTATATATTTTGTTTGTCTGTTTGATTTGTTTGTGTGATAAATGTTAGCTCTTGCACGAGCCTCGATTGTGTGTACAAAAACAAAAACAAAAACAAAATCTACACAATGTTCTTACTTCTGATAACATGTAAATGCATGTGCGTGCACATGGGAAATACAGTTTGAAATGTGTTATTACATCTCATGTAAAATGTGACTTCAAGAGCTAAAATCCTCTCTCCCCGCCCCCATCCCTCCCACATCACGCACACTGCACCAGGGAGTGAGTCACACACACAGGGGAGAGTGGGGATCGCTTTACTCCTCTCCCCTCATTCCTTTCCAACGCC
The DNA here is from genome assembly GCF_964187855.1 of Myxine glutinosa. Classification (NCBI taxonomy): domain Eukaryota; kingdom Metazoa; phylum Chordata; class Myxini; order Myxiniformes; family Myxinidae; genus Myxine; species Myxine glutinosa. The sequence continues at coordinate 130,454,954 of NC_136262.1, read as the reverse complement.
TCCTCACTCCTCTACCCCTCCACCAGTCTCCTTTCCCCCTCTCCCACTCTCCTCTCCCCCTCCCCCACTCTCCTCTCCCCCTCCATCAGTCTCCTCTCCCCCTCCATCAGTCTCCTCTCCCCTCCCTCAGTCTCCTCCCCCTCCCCCAGTCTCCTTTCCCCCTCCCCCAGTCTCCTCTCACCCTCCCCCACTCTCCTCTCACCCTCCCCCACTCTCCTCTCACCCTCCCCCACTCTCCTCTCCCCCTCCTCCACTCTCCTCTCCCCCTCCCCTACTCTCCTCTCACCCTTCCCCACTCTCCTCTCCTCCTCCCCCACTCTCCTGTCCTCCTCCCCCACTCTCCTGTCCTCCTCCCCCACTCTCCTGTCCTCCTCCCCCACTCTCCTCTCACCCTCCCCCACTCTCCTCTCACCCTCACCCTCCCCCACTCTCCTCTCACCCTCCCCCACTCTCCTCTCACCCTCCCCCACTCTCCTCTCACCCTCCCCCACTCTCCTCTCACCCTCCCCCACTCTCCTCTCACCCTCCCCCACTCTCCTCTCACCCTCCCCCACTCTCCTCTCACCCTCCCCCACTCTCCTATCACCCTCCCCCACTCTCCTATCACCCTCCCCCACTCTCCTATCACCCTCCCCCACTCTCCTCTCACCCTCCCCCACTCTCCTCTCACCCTCCCCCACTCTCCTCTCACCCTCCCCCACTCTCCTCTCACCCTCCCCCACTCTCCTCTCACCCTCCCCCACTCTCCTCTCACCCCTCACTCCGGCAGTTGTTCCAATCAAGCAGGTACGGCAAATATTCGAGGTAATTGAACTTTTCTCTTGGAGCAACAGTGCAAATCCTCCCCCTTGTTCTGTTCATTCATTAGTGAAATGTTTCGCAGAACAGTACACGCATGGTGACGTCATCAGACTCAGGCCACAATGATGATCTTATACAATATTATCCGATACTTCATCCGGATTCATTACAGCTGCTCTTGTATATGTTCGCTGAGCACACATTACCTTCCAATGTCTTTGTTGCTCAGCATCCCGTGCAAGTCTGGGTTAACGTTCATTGGCAGTCTCGTTCTGTTCCCTCATTATTTTATTCATTTTGCAGATAGCATTTACAAACGCGAGTGGCGACACGTAAACGATGCTCCACCCTTCTCCCCGCGTGCAGAGTACCTAATTGCAACTTTTTATTGTGACTACGTCAAAAGAATGAAACATTCCGACTGTATGAAGAATACAGCTCAAATGGAAAAGTCCCTGGGAAAAGTCTTTTGGGCGGTGTATAAGAACATTAAATTACACCTTTCTGTCCCACGAAAATCAAAGTTACTATTTTCATTACAGCATACAAAATTACATTTTTTAAATTAAAGATTTCAAATAAACCTATTTAAAGTGAACGTGCACATAACTTATGAAATAAGAACGAAAAAATATCGCGGCAATTTCACGTCTGTGTTTATTTATTTATTTTACATATGTGACTTACATGTCCATGCACACGTGAAATGGAGTTTGTTTATTTATCCTGGATGTGAACACCATTCAGCCTTGAAAACTCGCGCAAAAAAAAAAAAAAACATCGATGGAATGAATGGAGTGTTTAAACAGGATTACCTTTACTTCCATACAATAATAATACAACAACATGCATTTTAAGGCCATTTTCCCTGCTAGAGCGGGGGTTAGCCTTGCGGTCCCCATGACGATCTTCTCCATTTTGCCCTATTTTCTGCATCTCTCCTTGTTAACCCCCTTGCCCGCATTTCTTCTGCCACCATCTTAAGCCAAGTCTTTCTTGGTCTTCCCCGTCCTCTACTTCCTTCTACATTAATTTCCATCACTCTTCTCAACCAGTCACTTTCATCCTTCCTCAACACATGACCAAACCATCTCAACATGTTCCTCTAAAAAGCATCAATCACAGGCTCTATTCCCATCATCTTTCGCAATTCATCATTTGTCTTCCTCTCTCAACGATACTCCGCACATCCACCGAACGATTCGCATTTCCACCCTTTCCAGCCTTCGTTGCTGCTCTACATTCATGACCCATGTCTCGCTCCCATAAATCATAACACTTCTCACACATGCAGCATACACCTTTCCCTTCAGCTTCAACGACACTCCCCTCCTCATCAGCACGCCACTCAGTTCCCGAAACTTCTTCCATGCACATCTCACTCGAGCAACCGTTGCCGAGTTTGATCCACCTTCTCCATTCAGCATGTCTCCGAGGTAGCAAAATGTTTTCACACCTTCCAGCTTCACGCCATCTCCAAGATCCAACTCAACATTTCCTCCATCTGCAGCTCCCTCTGTGCACACCTTACATTTGAATGTAGCTGCCACACTGGTAAATGACCCTCTCAGACCACTACATTTTTGATGAACCCACTCAGCGCACATTGTACATTGAATGGAGTTCACTCCGACACCCTTCCTGCACACAGCACATGGCCACTTCCCAGTTCTTTCCACCTCACCACATGCTTTACCACTTGCCATCACCTTCGTCTTTCCCATATTCACCTTCAGACCTTTTGTCTCCATACATTCCTTCCACTTGTTCAACTTCTCCTTCAGTCCATCCATACTTTCCGCAATCAACACCAGATCATCTGCATACAACAACTCCCACAGTAAACCCTCCTTTACGTTCTGAGCCAGCACCTCCACCACAGCTACAAATAGTAGTGGACTTAGTACCGACCCCTGATGCACTCCCACCTTCACCTCAAACTCACCACTGTTCCCGTCCTTCGTCCTTACAGCTGTGCGCGCTCTTTTGTACATTGCCATCACTACTCTGATCAACCATTCCTCCACTTCGAAATTCCTCAATGCCCATGTCAATACTTCGTGTGGAACCCTATCGAATGGTTTCTTCAGATCAACAAACCCAAGAAACAATTTCTTCCTCTTCTCCATGCACTTCTCCTGCACCTGCCTCACAATAAAGAGCGCATCTGTCATTCCTCTTCCTGGCATAAATCCAAACTGCATTTCGTCGATCTTCACCTTCTTCCTTATCCTCCTCTCCAGCACCCTTTCCAATACCTTCATTCCATGCTCCAATAACTTTATCGCTGGGTACGAGCCACACTCCAGAGGGTCACCTTTCCCCTTGTATAGAGGGACAAGGGTACTCAGTTCCCAATCCACTGGAATGCGGCCTTCTTTCACCACCAGATCACAGATCTCTGTCATTCTCTTCACACCCCAACTTCCTGCTGCCTTCAAAATATCTCCCACAACTTCAAAAAAAAAAAAAAAAACTCCCGTTGGCCCTCCCGCTTTTCTACTCTTCATTGCTTTTATCGCTTCCTCAACTTCATTCTCAGTTATCTTCTCTGCCGGTCCTAAAACTGGATTACTCTCTATGTTGCCATCCCATTCATTCTCTGTATTCAACAGCATTTCCATATATCTTTTCCATCTTCCTTTAATTCCATCTGGATCCACAATGACTGGTCCCACTTCATCCTTCAAGCAACTCACCCCCATCACATCACACCTGTCTTTCGCTATCTGCTTTGCAATCCTGAATACCGCTCTCGGACCCTCTTCCGAATCCAAGCTTTCTCCGAACATTTTCCTGCATGCCTCCTGCGCCTTTGCTACCTCTTTCTTTGCAGCCTTCTTGGCTGCCTTATAAATTTCATGCTCTGCTTTTTCTGCTCCCGTACCCTTCGCCTTCTGCCACTCCTTGAACTTCTTCCTCTTCTCGTCAATCCTCTTTCCAACTTCATCATCCCACCACCATGTTTCTGAGTGCATCGGTGGTCCTTTTGTCCATCAACATACCTCACCAACGGCTCCCAATAGACCAGGGGTCGGCAACCTTAGGCACGCGTGCCACCATTGGCACGCGGCAGCGTAATCATTGGCACACTGGCGAAAGCAGTGCCCTCTCAGTTGCATGACAAATCACTTCTTGAACAGCCATTGGCTGTTGCGCGGCCTGTCTTATTTAGTTTGATTGACGGTACGGCCTCCCGCTCACATTTCCCACAGGAATTGCAGTGAAGCGGTTCAGGTTCGGTCGATGATGGCAACCCCGCTAGCTAAGAAAGCTGAAGTAAAGGTTCGAGCATTCCAGCCCTCATGGACAGAAGAGTGGGGTTTTGTTTTTCAGAAGGACCGTGCTGTGTGTACTTTATGTTTTGAAAATGTTGTTTGTCGAACGTCGAGTGTTAAGCGCCATTTTGAGACAAAGCACGAGAAAACTTTCAAAGATCAGGCAGAATCCATCAAACGTGCCGTGTCCAGGTATGGGAAGCAAGCCAACACCCTCAAAATCTTTGCCACTGCTAAAAACCAAGCGACTGAAGCAAGCTATCGCATTGCTCATTGCATTGCGAAACGTGGAAAGCCATTCACGGATGGCGAATATATTAAGGAGGCTTTTCTCTGTAGCTCAGAGGTTCTGTTTGAAGGCTTACCATCAAAGAGACAATCAAATCAAGAATAAAAGATATTCCCATGTCAGCTAGAAGTGTTGAGCGACGCATTGAAGAAATGGCCTCCCGTAGTCGTTTGACAACCGACCACTCCGAAGCATGTGTGCAACTTAAAGTGACTAACGACAACCCCCAGATAATGGAGCTCAGCAAAGGAAAGCAGGGCCAGGGATCACACTGACTGGTAGGCATCTGTTTATTTGTAGTACACATGGGTTTGCATATGTAGCTGTTTGTCCATCTCTTTTTTTTCCAACTCAGATGTGGATGTTTTCATGAGGATGGCAGCATTCTTGTATAGTACTGGTATTTCTATTTGATACAGTTTATTCTCACTTTTTGACATTTGTTCCCAATGCAATACTTTGTAAATGAGTTACTGAAAGCAGTGTTTTGAAATGGGGTCCGTGCATATAATTTGTAACCTCATTGGGGACAAATTTTACAATGATAAAATGATCATTATAATGTCCTGATTATGAGAGATAAATGTTTCTTTAAAAGGTTGTTGCTATGCATGTAGCCTGTATGGATGTTGTTGCTATGCATGTAGCCTGTATGGATGTTGTTGCTATGCATGTAGCCTGTATGGATGTTGTTGCTATGCATGTAGCCTGTATGGATGTTGTTGCTATGCATGTAGCCTGTATGGATGTTGTTGCTATGCATGTAGCCTGTATGGATGTTGTTGCTATGCATGTAGCCTGTATGGATGGAATAAAATTCCATGTCTGTTGGAAGTATTTTTTTGATGTGGTGTCATAATTAAACTTAATGTTAAACTTAATGTTGATATGGCACACTAATTAACAAGAACATTTCAAACTGGCACTTCATGTCAAAAAGGTTGCCGACCCCTGCAATAGACTATCTTTCATTGACATCCAACCAAGTTCAAGCTTAACCACATCATCCTCTACCCTACTCAGCCTCTCTTTTAATGCCTCCCTTACTGTCACCTCTTTCAACCTCCACACCTTCATTCTCGGTTGTTACTTCACCCGCCGAGCTCTCCTCGCACCTTTCACCCTTATGTCGCAGACAACCAAGTGGTGCTGTGAAACAGCCTCCTCCCCTGGGATCACCTTTGTGTCCCGGAGGTGCCCCCTATCTCGCCTACGCACCATCAGGTAATCAACGGTTGTCGTCGACCCACCTGACGTGTATGTAACAAGCTTATTATCCCCTTTCTGGAACTGAGTATTACAAATCAACAAATCAGCTCCATCAGCAAACTCCAATATTCTTTCACCTTCTCCATTTCTCACACAATATCTGTAACCCCCATGAACTCCCTCAAAACTGTCCATACTCCTTCCCACATGTCCATGTAGGTCTCCTCCTACCACAACAACTTCCTTATCTTTCACGTTTTCCATCAGCTTCTCTATCGCACACCAGAACTTGTCCTTCTCTTCATCGCTCCGACCAACCTGCGGAGCATATCCCGAGTTGACGTTCACCAAGAGCTTTCCAATCATCATTTTCACTATCATCAACCTATCACTCACTCTAGTCACACTCACCACACTGTCTACAAACTCCTCAGAAAAAAGGACACCAACACCATTCACGCCCTCCGGGCACCCTTGCCACACAAACTTGTATTTCTGTCCCTGCCTACCCTTCACCATTCTCACACCACTTCCCTTCCATCTCGTCTCTTGCACACAACATATGTCCACTCTTCTTCTGATCAATACTTCCAACACTTCTCCTGATCTCCCTGTCATTGTCCCTACATTCCATGTCCCAAACCTCAGAAACTGATCTCCACTTCGGGCTTGTCCCTGTCCATATGTATTTGTAATTGTCATGGTTCTCTTTTTGAGGCAATGTTTTTATGGCTGGATGCCCTTCCTGACGCCAACCCTCTTAGTCGCCTCTTACGACACGCAGGGATACGGTGTACCTATTCTAACCAGGTGTTACGGATTCGTCACTTCCGTTGTGGTGGCTTTCATCCACTTGAGACATTTCTGGTTCCATGTATAATTATTATTGTTGTTTGAGGGAAATAGCAATTATTATTGTCAAAAGGTAAAAGGAACGTTTTTAAAATGAAACCGGATCGGGAACCGGAAGACGAAGAAGAAGAAGAGAAAAAGGGGCGGAGTGAATGAGCCGGACAAGAAAGCCGAGTTGCTCCGGGTTCTGAAGCGAACGTTGGCGAGGCAGAGTCACTAGCGAACTTTCGGGTTTCCAGGAGAGGAATTCCTACGACGGAGTTGTCATCGCTGTGACCGGTCAAACTGCATGTCAGGTTTTGCGATCGATTCAGGAGAGAATCATCGCCGTGCCGTGCACCACGAGACCGGGTCGTCGGCCATTTTGACTCGCGCAGGATTTGTGCTTCGCTCGCGGTTTCGTTTCTTTTCGACCATTCTCACCGCATTCAGACGTCGATCTGGGGCATGTGTGAGACGCGGATTTTTGAAGGCTAATTCGTCCATACCCGAGGGTGTGATCTCTCGGTCGCCTGTAGGGCGCCTTTAGATTTCCTAGTCGCCTTGAGGGCGCCTTTGTACAGCTTCGGCTGTGTGACTGCCCTGGCCATCCGCACGGGATTCTGGTCGTTTGGACATCGTTCTAGCGATCGTTGGAGCGAATAAACTTCGTCTTGGAGCTGGGAATAAGAGACATTGGGGGATGTTCTGGTTACACTCACTTGGAGCACAGTGAGTTATATATTGCAAAACTGATGGTACCATCATAGGACATATTGATTGTACTTTTGAATACTATTGTTGTTGTACCGTTATTCTTGTGTGATCTCAATACAATATTTGTTTGTGAGTAACAATTGGGGTGGCTTCTCCATTGATCTTTGACACACAGAATAACACATTTTTCTGCCGTGACTCCTCTCAGGGCTCGGAGGTACACCGTGACCAGGGGGTCGGGGAGGAGCACGTAACACAGGGTACACACCGGGAATGCCCAAGCATTTTAACTTTGAAGGTAACGAAATAAAAAGGTAACAGTTCGGTTAATGCCTTTTTTCCTCAATTCTTCTTGAAGACGAAAATGTTTTGAACAACCGCTGTTCAATAATCACACGTCAAACAACATTCATAACATCGACGTATTCATGATGTATAAACCGCTGAGTGAGGTGGATTTCATTTTTCCATTTCGATCGGTGGATGAGCATGAACACCAGGCAAGGTGTCCACATCACCGGTCCTGGCACTGCCAAAATGAATCAATCACCCCGAAGGTAATCGAGATCAGGCCTCGATTCAAGCTACTTCACTACAGCACCACAACACCGCAGCACCGTACAATAATAATGATGAATGAAATAAGAACAAAGAAATATCTGTCGGCAATTTCCCATCTGTGGCGATACATGAACGAACCTCCGCCCCTCTCCCCACATTGTTGACTTTTTATTGTGACTACGTCTAAATTAAATATTTAATCGTGATGACTGTCATCAAATGGAAAAGTCCGCCGCAAATTTGTAATATATCTCGGCATTTTCCCATCTGTTATTTTAGGCGGTGTATGATATACCGTGCCGCGAATTTCTAAAATGTCTCAGCGATTTCCCGTGTGTGCGTGAAGTTTCTCAATTATTGCTGAAACCGAGTCTAAAACCATCGATAAAAATGAAATCAGATGGTGAATTAGGGTCGAGATAAAGCCGTGAGAGAGTCTCAATGGTCTTTATGTTGCAGGCCTTTGAAAATGCATTTTGTTCTCTAAACGGAGGCTTTAATTGAATTTTATTCCCGTTTTTTTCAACCGAGTCTAAAACCATGTTAGCGACTGTGAAAAATGAAATGAGATATCGAATTAGAGTTGAAATAAAACTGAGAGAGAGCAAGACACCGCGGGCCTAACAAAAGAAGCCTCAAACTATGCGAGGAAAGAAAATGGTGGCGATTTGTTTTTGAAGCACCTCCCAGACCGGGTGTAGCCACTCCCCCGGACAGATAGACAGCGTCACAGACAGAATCACCTCCGGAGAATATATCAGAGAGTACGCTAGTACTCTCTATGTTGGGATGGCATGGAAAAAAATGTCAGTCCCATCTGCTACATCCAAAACTAAAGTTGGAATATCTTCTTTAAAAACCCACTTACTCTACATATGAGAGCCTACCTGGTCTGTTCAGCTGATTGTCTAGGCAGGGATCACTTTTCAGTTCTCCAGACCAAGGCGAAAGCAAAATAAAGCAAAAAAACCAGATCTGTCAAACCAGGGAATTCATCTTCTTGTTCATAATAATAATAATCTTCTTCAGATGACATATTTCCGAGCTGCCTCTATCAATGGCAATAATTCTGCTACCATCCGACAGAGTTTTACTTCTTGCAACATCCTTTGGTATTATAATTCTAATAGCTTGAAAGGATTCCACGAAAAGTACAGAAAACTACATTCCTTTGGGAAAGAATAGGACCGGGGTAGGCGTGGCTATGACTGTCAATCAGCTTGATGGGGGCGGAGCCGCTAGACACATTGGCCTCAGTGTCGGCGTTATGCATGATAATGTTATGAGGCATCAAATAATATCAGCAGAGATATAATGTCTCGGGAAATGCCTTCTTTTTCAGTTACATTTAAGAAAATAAAATAATAGCGAGGTACCAGTGCTACACACCACACACGGGACACGTGATCACGATCCCTCTACTCGCGGGTCAAGGCAAAAGCAAACCACGTGATCAATAAACCATCTCAAATCACGGTTTCTCAGCGCCAGATTCGCAACGTCGGCGCATCACCGATTCCGTCGTATAAAACAGCCTGCACAAGGAATCCACGCGAATTTAATCTACTATAAATGGATGGTGTGTCGATGGTAAAATGTACCTTTTAACCATTTAGTCTGCTGAGACCCCTTAGACCTCAGAAGATCCTTTAACACTTGAGATCCAAAAGACCCCCAAGGACCCAAAATACCCAGATGACCCAAGAGTCCCCAAGGACCCAAATCATCCAAAAGTCCCCGAGGACCCAAATCACCCAAATCACCCAAAAGTCCCCAAGTACTCAAAAGTCCTTGATGACCCAAAAGACCCACATGACCCAAAAGTCCCCGAGGACCCAAAACACCCTTGAGGACCTAAAACTTCCTGATGACCCAAAGTCCTTGATGACCCAAAAGACCCGGATCACCCAAAAGTCCACGAGGACCCAAAAATCCCCAAGGACCCAAAAAGTCCTTGATGACTCAAAAGTCCCCGAGGACCAAAAGGACCCAGATGACCCTGATGACTCCTCATCTCTCTCCCCATCTTGTCTCCCACTCACTTTATCTTGTGTTTTATGTGTCAGTTTGTCATTTTGTGATTAATGTTACCTCTTACACGAGCCTCGATCTTGTATACAAAAAAAAAAGACTCAAAAGTCCCCGAACACCCAAAAGTCCCCAAAGATCCAAAAGTCCCCAATTAAAATTTGGTCCAATGGACCAACGAGCCCCCTAGTTTAATAAATATTTGAACTGACATTAAGTGTTCCTTGTTGTAAAAACCAGAGTTACAACATTGTCTCAGATTTGTGAGTTTAATTTTGAATCGATCTCCAGCAATACTGTAAGAAAACCAACAAGCAACATATCAATATTCAGCATTCATAGGAATCAGTAATGGATTTGCAACTAGCACAAGCAAGCCTGGAACGAAGGAGTAATACGCACCATCCAAGTATGCACAACATTACACACGATAAATGTCACAGGAATGATCATAGCGCTGTCTGTCTGAGTTCTTATAACAGCCACGCAGCGGACAGAGGCCGCATAACACCTGGGTTCAACTTGGACACAATTTCATTACATTCCTTTCATCTTTGTTTTGGCATACTGCATCGCCTGGAGTAGTCAATGGTCAATTAATTGATATTTAAATTTTAAGATCCTTGTTTCCTTATGTCTATGCCCTATTAGTATTACCTATGGATACTGCGGTTGGGGATTTAGGAGAGGGATGTGGAAGCAGGGGATAAAGGGGGAACAATTATGTCATGAAAAAACAAGACCAAAAGTCTAACAGCGGCGTAGCCAGGCTTGTAAAATATTATAAACCACAAACACATATTATTAGCTTTTCAAACAGTCGCTCATGCTGTTTAGAACATTAAACAAAGAAATTTTGAAGAATCTCAACATCCATGAGGTTAAAGCGCGGCGTTACGCGCGCTGCTTGTGAGCAAGGAGGAAGCGGACAAGCGGTAACATATAAATGTCTTTATTGTAAGACTACACTGTAACACTGAACTCCTCCGGGCTGGTCGCCCGGTGTATATCATGAGGCCACGCCTACCCCTCGGGCGTGGCCACCGCCCACTTCGTGCGTGGAATGATGTCACCACGCCAGTGGGCTTTTGTGTCCGCCACACGCGCCCCCCCAGAATTCCCGCGCACCTGGAGGGCCAGTTTGCGGGGCAGACGAATGACCCGGCCGAAGCGCCCCCTGGCGATCGGCGGCGTCCGGGGTGCAGGGATACCAGGTGGGATGCCCCTGGCTGCCCCTGGGATGGGTGCAGGACCGGGGGGCGCCATGGCGGCGGGGCTGGGCGGTGCCGGGGGTCCGCCCGCAGGAGGGCGGCCCCGACGTGGGGGTCGGGCCACTGGCGGTGGATGGTCCACATCGAGGTGGGCCGGCTTGAGGCGGTCTACCGAAACGCGGTCAGGAGTACCGCCGATGTCCAGGGTGAAGTGCTTCGCCCCGGTCTCCAGCACGCGGAAAGGCCCGTCGTACGGGGGCCGCAGTGGTATCCGATGGGCATCGTGGCGGACGAAGACGTACTCCGCCGTGCGAAGCTCCGGGGCGACGTGCGTCGGTGGGTGCCCGTGGCATGCCGTTGGCACCGGGGCGAACCTCTGGGCGGTCTCTTGCAGAGCGGAGCGCTGCTGTGCCGCAGACCATGGTGCCGTGGAGTCGGGGAGGAACTCGCCCGGCACCCGCAGCGGTTGCCCGAAGACCAACTCCGCCGCGGATGCGCGCAGGTCCTCCTTGGGCGCCGTCCGGAGGCCCAGCAGGACCCAGGGGAGCCTGTCGACCCAGCCGCCGTCGCGGAGGGTGGCCCGGAGCGCGGCCTTCAATGAGCGGTGAAATCGCTCACACAGGCCGTTAGCCTGGGGGTGGTAGGCCGTGGTTCGGTGCAGCCGGACCCCGAGCCCCTGCGCAACCGCCCCCCAGAGCTCCGAGGTGAACTGGGGGCCGCGGTCGGATGAGATGTCTGAGGGGGCGCCGAACCGGGCGACCCAGGTGGCGATGAAAGCCTGCGCGACATCGGCCGCTGTTGTCGACGCCAAGGGCACGGCCTCCGGCCACCGGGTGGTGCGGTCCACCATGGTGAGGACGTAGGTGAAACCCCGCGAGGGGGGCAGAGGTCCCACCAGGTCCACGTGGACGTGGTCAAACCGGCGTTCCGGCACCGTGAACGGGGCCAACGGGGCCTGGGTGTGCCGGTGCACCTTGGCGCGCTGGCACGCGAGGCACGTCCTGGCCCAGCCGCGGACGGCCTTCCGGAGGCCATGCCAGACGAACTTGTCAGCGATCAGCCTTTGGGAGGCCCTCGCGCCCGGGTGGGACAGGCCGTGGATGGCGTCAAACACCTGGCGCTGCCAGCCCGCGGGCACAATGGGGCGAGGACGCCCGAGGGAGACGTCGCACAAGAGGGCCGCGCCCGCGCCGTCGAACGGCACCTCGGTGACGCGGAGGCCCGTGACGGCGGTCCGCAAGGCCTGGACGTCGGGGTCAGCGGCCTGGTCCGCTGCCATCCGGGCATAGTCGATGCCGAGGTGGACTGCGTGGGCGACGGCCCGGGAAAGGCAATCCGCAACCGGGTTGTCCTTCCCCGCGACGTGCTGGATGTCCGTCGTGTACTCGGACACGGCCGAGAGGTGACGCTGCTGCCGGGCCGACCACGGCTCGGTGACCTTGCCCATCGCGAAGATCAGCGGCTTGTGGTCGACGAAGGCAGTGAACGCCCGGCCCTCGAGCAGATGGCGGAAGTGCCTGACCGCCAAGTGAAGTCCGAGCAACTCGCGGTCGAAGGTACTGTAACGGCGTTCGGGCGGGCGAAGCTGCCGGCTAAAGAACGCCAGCGGTTGCCAAGCTCCACGCACCCATTGCTCGTGCACCGCGCCCACCGCGTAGTCCGAGGCATCGGTGATGAGGGCGATCGGTGCATCGGGCGCCGGGTGCGCGAGCATGGTGGCGTTAGCCAAAGCGAGCTTCGCGCCCGTGAACGCCGTGTCCATCTGCTCGGTCCAGGTAACGTCGCCTTTGCCCGGCTTACCTCGGAGAGCTTCGTGCAGGGGGCGCAGGAGCTGGGCGATACGGGGCAGGAACCGATGGTAAAAGTTCACCATGCCCAGGATCTCCTGCAGCCCTCTGATCGTGCGGGGGCGCGGAAACCCCTTCACCGCCTCCACCTTGGCCGGCAGGGGGACGGCTCCGTGCCTGGTGACACGGTGCCCCAGAAAATCGATTGTGGCGGCGCCGAACCGGCACTTTGCGGGGTTCACAATCAGGCCATGCTGGCCCAGGCGTTCGAAGAGCGTGCGGAGGTGGCGTAGGTGCTCTTCGCGGGACGCGCTGGCGACGAGGATATCGTCCAGGTAGACGTAGACAAAATCCAAGTCGCGCAGGACGCTGTCCATCAGTCGCTGGAACGCCTGAGCCGCATTCTTCAGACCGAAGGGCATGCGCAGGAACTCGAAGAGTCCGAATGGCGTGATGACCGCCGTCTTCGGGACGTCCTCCGGCCTGACGGGGACCTGATGGTAGCCGCGTATGAGGTCCACCTTCGAGAAGAAGGACCTGCCCGCCAAACGGGCGGAAAAGTCCTGAATGTGGGGGACGGGGTAGCGGTCGGGAGTCGTGGCGTCATTGAGACGGCGATAGTCCCCGCACGGTCGCCATCCCCCGCCGGGCTTCGGCACGATGTGCAGCGGCAACGCCCAAGCGCTCTCTGAGCGCCGAACGATGCCGAGTCGCTCCAGGGTAGCGAACTCCGCTTTTGCCACCGCCAGCTTCGTCGGCTCGAGGCGGCGTGCCCGGGCGTAGACCGGTGGCCCGACGGTGGGGATGTGATGGGCCACCCCGTGCTTGACGGCCCCCGCCGAGAAGGTGGGCCGCGTGAGGGCCGGGAAGCCGGCGAGGAGGCGGGTGAATGCGTCCGCTGCCGGAAGCGTACAGACCAACGTGGCCGGAACCGAATCGTTCGGCAAGCCGCTTGGCAAGCCGCTCGTTGAGCTGGGCAACGCACATGCGAGCGAGCTGAACGTCTCGGCCTGGACAAGCCGTCTGCGCTTGACGTCGACCAGGAGCCCATTAGCGCACAGGAAGTCCGCGCCAAGCAGTGCCATGGGCACGTCGGCGGTGACGAACGTCCATCGGAAAACCTGCCCTCCAAACCGCAGAGAGAGGCAGCGTTTTCCGTACATACGGATGGGCGTCCCGTTCGCGGCAAGCAGTGCGGGGCCCCCACCCGCGGCGTGCTTGTCTGACGTGCCGGCGGGAATGACACTCACCTGTGCTCCCGTGTCGCACAGGTAACGGCGCCCGGAGAAGGTGTCCGTTATGAACAGCAGGCTGCTCGAACGGCCGGCGCTCATCGCCACAATTGAGCGCCGGCCCGGGCGTTTCCCGACCCGTTGAAGGAGCACGGCGGATGACACCGCCGAGCTTCGTGGCCGAACTTGGCGTGGAACCAGCACCAGGTGGTGGAGCTGGAGGAGCGCGGCTGGCTCCGCCAGGCCGGTGGAGTCGACGGGTTTCCCCGCGGTGGCGGTTTTCGCCGCGGCGGTGGGCGGGGCGTGGCGGCGTTCACGAGGTGCGTATCAGCATGCTGCTGAACCACAGCGTGCTGTAGAAGATGATGCTGTGGAACATCAGCGTGCTGTAGAAGATGATGCTGTGGAACATCAGCGTGCTGTAGAAGATGATGCTGTGGAACATCAGCGTGCTGTAGAAGATGATGCTGTGGAACATCAGCGTCGAAGGCCGTGACGGCCACGCCAATGCTCGCCCGCGTGTCCGAAGCGGCGAAGTACTTGTCCGCCTCGGCCGCCAATGCTCGGGGTTCCGTTAGCCCGGTCCCGGCCAACGCGAGGCGAACCTGCGCTGGAAGTTGGCGACGGAAAAGCGCCCAGAATAGCGAACCGGGGGCTTCGTCGCCCAACAGTGACAGCATATGGTCCATTCGGACCGACGGGCGCGTCTCACCGAGCTCGGGGAGATCCAGGAGGCGATCGGCCCGTGCGTCGTCCGTGAGGCCGAACGTGGCTAGGAGTAGCCGCTTGAGTGCCTCGTACTTGTGGCCGTCCGGTGGGTGGCGAAGGACGGACACAACTCGAGTGGCCATGCCGGGCCCGAGGGAGGCGACGACATGGCAGTAGCGCAGGTCATCGTTGGTGAGGCGCCGAAGCTGAAATTGGGCTTCGGCCTGGACGAACCAGACTTCGGCCTGAGCCTCCCAAAATTCCGGAAGTTTGACGAAGGCGGCCATGGCGATGGCGTCGCGTGTGGAAGGATCGCTCCGGCAGATCCAACGTCGAGGGTCACCAGTAAAGCGCGGCGTTACGCGCGCTGCTTGTGAGCAAGGAGGAAGCGGACAAGCGGTAACATATAAATGTCTTTATTGTAAGACTACACTGTAACACTGAACTCCTCCGGGCTGGTCGCCCGGTGTATATCATGAGGCCACGCCTACCCCTCGGGCGTGGCCACCGCCCACTTCGTGCGTGGAATGATGTCACCACGCCAGTGGGCTTTTGTGTCCGCCACAAGGTAAGTTTTACTTCCAGAAATGAGCGAAGATCTACTGTAATCTAGATTATACCCCACAAGGGTTGGAGGTGTGCTCATTTACCAAACAGCTAGCGAGCGCTTGCCAAGCCAGTCGTTCCTTAACGGTTTTGAATGGAGTGCTTGTTCGAATGCTTAAACAACTTGGCGATCTCTCTACAAGAAACTTGGTAAATGAACACACATTGTTCTAGTTTATATAAAACATTCATCTTGGATAGTTTGCAACCCTTTCACAAGCTGATGCAGAAACAGACCTCATTACTGACCCAGTAGTCAAAATTTTGACCTGAAAGCACCTGCAATACAATACAGAGGACCAATGCTGAACCCCAATATAATAAGCACATAGTAATCCAAATTTGAGATACTAGGGCATGCCCGTACTATATATAAGCTAGGACGTGCCCGTACGTGGGTGCCCGTTCCTTGCCAAAAAAAAAAAAAAAAAAAAATTTGTGTAGGGGTGTGTGTGTGTAAACATCCTAGGGCGTGCCCGTACGTGGGTGCAAAAAAACATGCGTGCAAACAACAACAACAAAAAAAAACTTTGAAACCACGTGGCAGTAACGACCACAGAACCCCCCCCCCC
The DNA here is from genome assembly GCF_964187855.1 of Myxine glutinosa. Classification (NCBI taxonomy): domain Eukaryota; kingdom Metazoa; phylum Chordata; class Myxini; order Myxiniformes; family Myxinidae; genus Myxine; species Myxine glutinosa. The sequence goes on along the minus strand of NC_136262.1, from coordinate 130,439,124 downwards.
TCTATTTACATGAATGGTTTGGTCCATTCGCAACGACCACAGAACCCCCCCCTCTATTTACATGCAATGGTTTGGTCCATTCGCAACGCCAAAGCGAACGGCGAACGGCTAAATCGCCATAGCTCGGTAAGTACTTGTCCGATTAATTTCAAACCTTGAAAAGGCACATCCTCGGGTCCCCAGCAATATACCTGGCAAGTTTCAAGTATATCGGACCGGTAGTTGTCGAGAAACAGCGGTCACAGACAAACATACACACATACACACATACACACATACACACATACACACATACAAACACACATACACACAGAGATTAATGGAATTATAGATAGATTACACAACTTCAGAAAGAGGTAAAAAAGATTAGAGTATCCTACTATTAATTTGAAATTGGTCACAGGCTTTGACACCAATACAGATTTTTATTACGTATCCTTGGAATCACAAAGCTACATATATCGAACAAACGGTTTCAAATTGAGCTCCTTGCCGCCATTAGCATATTTAAATTACATCAGATGTGGCAATAAATGTGAATCGTTGTTCCCAGCTTGCCGGCTTGATGACAGAAGACACCATTTGCTTTTTTGCTGGTAATTCGAAGGGAAACTAGAGAGTTCGTAGAAAACGATACCCCACGCAGTGTTCAAGTATGATACTTCAATTATAATTAAATAATGATTTCAAAGATCGTGAAAAAAATCCGGAAGGTTTAGCGCTACTGAAGCGGTCTTATATAGCTCACCCTTATACACTGTGATAAGATGATGTGAAGTCACAGTTTCAGAGATGGAGGATTTGTTGATCACCAGAGAACACAGTGTCAATCGGCATCGTACGCAGCCATATCAGCAGCCTCTTCTTCACCTCCATCGGCACCCTCTCACTTGCCACGCCCTCTCATACTATATATCGTCCGATACTGCATACAGCATGTTTCTTGGAAGTATTATGAAGACTATTTGTGTTCTAGTGTTCAAGTATCTATCTATAATTCCACTAATCTCTGTCTGTGTGTGTGTGTGTGTGTGTGTGTATGCGACCGCTGTTTCTCGACAACTACCGGTCCGATATACTTGAAACTTGCCAGGTATATTGCTGGGGACCCGAGGATGTGCCTTTTCAAGGTTTCATATTAATCAGACAAGTAGTTACCGAGCTATGTCCAAAAAACGATTCAACCAATCAGAGAGCAGCGAGTTATCACGTGTGCCGAACGTGGCGAACAGACTCTGCCTCGGACGGCACATTTGAGAGCGTATTCATTTATTTCACGTTGGCAAACTATGTTGGCGTTAAACTATGTTTTAAAACTAATTAAAACTACTTTGCGATTCATCGTAACTGCGATTCGTAACTGCCGTTCGCTTTGGCTTTGCGAATGGACCAAACCATTTCATGTAAATAGAGGGGGGGGATATAATTTTAGATATAGATATAGTACGGGCATGCCCTAGTATATTTCAATTTAAATATAGGATTAACACCACATAAATAAATTAATTCCAGGTTTCACTGCCATTTGCCCCAATGTCTATTACATCACCCTAATTAAGACGTTACATAAGTTATTCGTGCCTGTTGTTTGTGTCCTTTATGAAGTCCTTAGAAACAGGAAGTTTCCTGTTTAGAATGGCTTTCAGTTTTTCTTTTTGGCTGCCGGGCAGGGTCTCTGCGCATGTGCGATAGGGAAGAATTCAGAGCCAAAATACTGTAAAACAGCAAACTTGTCTCCTCCTGTTCATGTTCCGATTTGTGTTCCATATATAACATTCAATCCAGATAAGCTGTTCCTGGATCATAAACAGGTGATAATAAACTGACACAATGGACAGACGGACAGACATGAATCAATTGCTTCAGCCCAAATACCATCATCATGAAAACAAAATGGTTGATAGTGCAGCGGTTACCGCTGGGTATACACAATCGCCTTGCACCTGCCGGGTACGCAGCCACGGAGCGATCGCTGTGCCGGGCTCGCCCAGACCGCCCGGAGACGCTCAGTCTCGCCTTTCCCGGGCATGTCCGGGCTCGCCCAGACCGCCCGGGCACGCCCACTCTCGCCGCGTTTGATTGTATATATACTGCTACCCGATAAACGGGCTTTACAGAGTGTGCTGGGTTCTGTACGAATAAACAAGCTTTGAACTCAACCAAATGGCCTCGTTCTCTCGCCGTCCACGACTCCTAAAATAGCATCTAATGCCGAGCCTGCAGATAAAGACATTTTATTGAACACATAATCAGATTTTTCTGAACAAAAACTCAGGCGCAGTTGCATAAAGCATCCTTAATTTATCATTCCTTTGTAAATCATTACTTTTATTATTATTAAACTAGCCGAAACCCGTGGAACATCCACGGAAGGGAGGATGTGGTGTATGGATAGAGTGTACCATTATGGATGGCATAGGGGATTTGCTTGTCCGAGTAAGAGTTAGGAAGAAAGATGAGAATGAAGAGTGCGTATATGAACAACATATTTATTGCAATCTACTTAAATGACAACGCAACGATATACTTTTGAAAATATCACGTACCGTCTCGAAGTCAATGCCATCCTTTTATCTCTTCGTATACAACTCACTGATTTCTACCTTATCGTGAACAGGGTAAAGCCTACTTTGATAATCATGAACGGTGGCAGATGCAGGAGTTGGTGAAATGAAAGGGGGGGGGGCGCTGATCATGACCTACCCTACGCCACATGGCCTACGCCATTTGTTGAGATCATGGCCACAACGGAAACACAACTGGATAGGTAGGGCCTAGGCCTACGCATACGTTTCGTCACTCGGCGAAGTACACTTTGTTTTAAGCTTTCAGAAGCTGAAGCCTTGTTATTTATTGCTTTATATGATACTGATGGGCTGCTGATCGGTTTCACTTCGTCGTAATCACAGTATATGCAATAAATTATGGTAAACCCACCTGATGAGGTTAGCATACACTGCAATCGATGACACCTGCACAAATGGCGGAATGCATGCTCTGGATTGTCCACTCAGTGGACGGCTTGCTGTCGCCTTCAACTGTCCAATCAGCGGACGGCTTGCTGCGCCTTCACCCAGCAGACGCCAATACGATGGCGTCGTAAGATGGCGTCGTATCGGCCGTTAATCGGATGCTTTTGGGCCCCAACGTCGGCTAATTCAGATTTTTCGAGTATGTCTATACGTGATAAACAAAGAGCACGGTTCGTAGATCGTAAATCCATTAGTGCCGTGGGCATCGGGTCACTGGGTGCGGCGTAAAAGGGATAACAAAGTCGAGTCCTTACGGTATTATTATATAGATGGCTTGTTAATTCATTGGATGTTGCATTCTTGCTCTGTCCTTTTGGCAGGAAACACAGCTGGCGTCGTTTGGTTGGGCAGCAACGAGGCCCCGCCCCACGGCTTCAAATTTGGCCAATCACATCGTTCGACATATCCTGAGGACAAAGGACTAACGAAAGGACTGATGGGTCTTGTACCCGTTACAATATACTGTATACCTTGTTATACTGTTTGTTTGACAGATCTTTTTTAAGCTGTCTAACCTGGGTATGAATCCCGACGCAGCTATAAACTGTCATCCTGGTGTTTCACAGGTAAAGAGAGGCATCAACGTGTGTGCTGGGCTTCCCGTCTGCCGGAATTAGTTGGTGGACGTTAAAAATCCCATGGTGTGTGTCCTTCGCCAAGAGTAGGCAAGTTATCACCGGCATCCTATCTACTGTTGGGAAGGCAATTTTTTTGTATACTTTAGAGGTCATGGGGGGCATTCGCGGGCCATGCCCCCCCAAATGAGTTATTGTGCCCCCACCCACCCGCAGGCCAAGCCTTTGGCGCCAAACTTTGCGTTTTATGAATTAATTTATATTTATCATATTAAAAGTGAAAACCTTTTAGCGAAATGAAATGGAAAAAAAACAAAAATAAGAAAAGAAAAAAACACATCCTGTTGGTCATATTTGCATAAGATCACATTTGGGGAAGTAGTATGTTCATTGGTCTGGTGCTTGAACTATGACCTACTAGTTTGATTTGTTGTCATTACGTCAAGATAAGCGCGCGCATAACGTACAGTTAGCATTAGCAAGTTAGACGGCGCTTGGTGCCAAAATGTTTCAGTGAGTGCAAGCAACTATCAGACTGCACTTCGTACAGAAATGAGCGCGCATAACGTACAGTTAGCATCAGCAAGTTAGACGGCGCTTGGCCGTGTTCGTGCGGTGCTTGTTATCAAGCATTTACATCATAGATTGAGTTCTCGAATGGCAGTTTGTGCCCCCCCCCTCGGTTTCCCTAATGCCCCCCCCCCCCGATTATATTTGTTCTGACGCCGAGTCTGTGAGGCTCATATGAGAGATAGCATTCAGAACATATAACAATGGAGCAGGAGACAAGAGGGGTCGAGGGAGGGAAGCACATTAACAGTAGGGAACAGGACAACCGGAACAGGACAAAACCTTGATCTTTTCTACCGCCGTTAATTCACTGCAGATCCACTTTTTTATATACCGACTTCTTTCCTGGAAGTCCGAGCAGAGTCCATGTGTTTTTTTGCCTCTCCCACCCCCCCCCCCCCCATGCCTCCTCTCCCCAAGCCCGCTTCCTCCCACAGATCTCCTGATGTCCCTTCTCTCCATCTTGTCTACCGCTCCCTTTATCATATGTTTTACGTGTTAGTTTGTCTTTTTGTGATCAATGTTAGGTCTTCTCTTACATGAGCCTCGATCTTGTATCCCCCCAAAAAAATGCATCTTTTGATGACCATTTTGCACATCTGGTGTACAGTACTTTTTAAACTCCTCTCGTAACTAGGAGACAGAGTAAGCCTGCAAAAAAATTTACATGATGGAAAAAGAACGAATAATCCCTGTTTTTCTTGGATGCACATGGCTGCATTTTGTTTTTTCTATAAATCATTCTTTTTTCTGGATACCCTCCATCGCCATGATCTGTTGTACTAATTCTGCATCCACCACCTCTGCGCTCAAGGCTAGAGCTTGCACTTGAAAGCGTGTTCGGCTTCTCAATATAATTTTACACAATCCTGTAAGATTAACTTCCTCACTCACACCTTTTGGAAACGGAATCACCCAGTGTCATTAGCATAATCTTGAGTTTTTGTTAAAAAAAAGAAGACTTTTCTTGCAATCTCTCGGTTTTAATGAGGATTCGTCACTGCACGCAACAAGCATTTCAAAACGCACCGAACACGTGTTTAAAGCCGTTATGGGTGTGGCCTTCCTTTGTGATGTGTCCTTTATTGATCCCATGGAAACCAATTATATGATGCGATGCTTGTCAGCATTGGAATGAGAGCTTCATCTGAAAAGGCAGGACAAACATTCCTCTCCATGTTGTTGGCCTTCCTTCCAATAAAATTCCCTTATCCTTCAAGAAAGATTTCCCTTTAGGTACACTGCGATTCCTTAATGAAGGATTTCCTTAAGTGCTTTTGCATAAACAACCGTTGGGAAATCCTTAAAATTGGGGAAATCCTTGGGAACCATTGTTATGCCAGAATCAGATTAGAGATCGAATAAGCGAATGGTTCTTCGTTCAGGAATGAGTTCCCCAGTAAGTTCAGTAATTGCTTGCAAGTGACTTGTATTATTGTTAAAATTAACAAAAGTGCACAGAGTCGCTTCACGACGGGAATATTAAAAGATAGGGAGGGAAGGGAAGAGGGGAGGAAAGGGGATAAGGGGAGGGAAGGTTCATTTGCTTTAAACCGTGTACCCTTCCCTCCTCCCCAACCCTCCCCCTTCCACAGATCTACCGACGTCCTTCTTCTCCACTGTTGTTGTGCTTGTGTGCTTCCCTCTCCCCCCCCCCCCCCCCCCCCGCTCTTGTCTCCCGCTCCCTTCATTGTATGTTTTATGTGTCTGGCCTGTTCTCGTGTGTAATGTGTTACAGCTCTTACACGAGCCTTGACTCTGTACACAAAAAAAGAGGGGAAAGATGGAGAGGGGAGGAGGAGGGAATGTGAAGGGAGGGGAGGGAGGAGAAGGGGGAGGGGAGTGGAGAGAAGGGGGTAGGGGAGTTGAAGGAAGGGGAGAGTGGGAGGGGAGGGGAGAGGGAGTGGGATAGGAAGGGGAGGGAGGAACGGTAACAGGAATGAGAGGAGTGAGGAGGGAAGGGAAGGAGGAGTGGGAGGAGGGGAGAGGAGTGAGGGGGGGGAGGAGTGAGGGGTGGGGAAAAGAGAAGAATAAGGGGGGAGAGGAGAGCACGAACTTGCTCTTGTGGGACTGCATTACACCGCACCTCTTAAACCTTTGCTCGGAGCACGTCTCCCAGTGAACCGCATTGTAACGCTCCGTGGTCCAGAAGTTATTGTTTGGGAATATAAGTACGCCAACATATTTGTGAGCAAACAAAATTATAATAGTAATTTTCCCATACTCGCAACTTGCACCTGCATGCAAACTCAGCTCCTGCGATCCTACAGGGTTGATCTCTGGGGAGATCTGGTCTGGTCGATTAGGGCAATAACAGTCTCATTACAGTATATTCAAAGTCACATTTAGTGGTTGGGTGACGCAAATCTGTGACCCATCATGGCTATTGTCACACGAATATATTTTTTGCAAAAAATATTTACAAGAAACACATGCTCCTTGTTCTCCTGAGAAGCCTCTCCTCAGTGAAAGACACATGAGAGGCGCTTGGAGTTTGCAAAAAAGCACCTAAAGGACTCTCAGACTGTGAGAAACAAGATTCTGTGGTCTGATGAAACCAAGATTGAACTGTTTGGCTTCCGTCTGGCCACTCTGCCATAACGCCCAGATCGGTGGAGTGTTGCAGTGATGGTTGTCCTTCTGGAAGTTTCTCCCACCTCCACACAGGATCTCTGGAGCTCAGCCAGAGTGACCATCGGGTTCTTGGTCACCTCTCTTACCAAGGCCCTTCTCCCCCGGTTGCTCAGTTTGGCCGGGCGGCCAGCTCTAGGAAGAGTCCTGGTTGGTCCAAACTTCTTCCATTTAAGAATTATGGAGGCCACTGTGCTCTTTGGAACCTTCAATGCAGCAGAGATTTTTTTTGTAGGCTTCCCCAGATCTGTGCCTCGACACAATCCTGTCTCTGAGCTCTGCAGGCAGTTCCTTCGACCTCATGGCTTGGTTTTTGCTCTGATATGCATTGTCAGCTGTGAGACCTTATATAGACAGGTGTGTGCCTTTCCAAATCATGTCCAATCAATTGAATTTACCACAGGTGGACTCCAATCAAGGTGTAGAAACATCTCAAAGATGATCAAAATAAATGGGAGGCACCTGAGCTAAATTACAAGTGTCATAGCAAAGGGTCTGAATACTTATGTCAATGTGATATTTCAGTTTTTTTCTTTTTAATAAATTTGCAAAACTTTCTAAAATCCTGTTTTCTCTTTGTCATTATGGGGTATTGAGTGTAGATTGATGAGGGAAAAAATGAATTTAAACGATTTCAGTATGAGGCTGCAACATAACAAAATGTGAAAAAAGTGAAGGGGTCTGAATACTTTCTGAATGCACTGTAAATATAGTTTGTATTCTAATGTGCTGGTTCTCAACATGTCGTCCGACTGATGCAGGCCTCCAACATACTGTATTTCTGGAACTCAACGTTTTAGAAGACCCCAATTTCAAAATGTTTAGAGGTTAGAGGGAGAAACCCCGTTTCAAAGCACTATTTGTTTAGAAGACCCCAATTCCGATTTGTTTGGAGCTTTTTTTATTTTTATTTTTTTGGTATACAAGATCGAGACTCGTGCAAGAGATAACATCAATCACCAAAAAAAAAAACAAACGGACACACAAAACATACAATAAAGGGAGCGGGAGACAAGATGGGGAGAGAGAGGGAAGCACACAAGTACAACATTCGAGAGCAAGGACATCGGGAGATCTGTGGGAGGGAGAGGGCTTGGGGGGAGGAGGCATGGGAAGGAGGGAGGGTGGGAGAGGTATAAAACATATGGACACTGCTCGCGAGTGGGAGGGGGGTGGGGGGGGGGGTGGGAGAGGCATAAAACATATGGACACTGCTAGAACTTCCAGGAAAGAAAGAAGTTGGTATTTCAAAAAACGTGGATCTGGGGTGAAATTAGCAGGTGTAGAAAAGATCAAGGTTTTGGATGGGGGAAGATAAGAGATGGTGGTGAACAGCTGTGTAAAAGAGAGCTTTGAGGGGGAAACCCCATTTCGAAGCAAAATAGGACCATCTGTTACTGCTTTATAATGCAGGGCAATGGCTCCCCAAGCAAGAGTGCGAGGTTTGAATGGAGCATTGCAATGAGCTGTTGTGAGTTGCTTACTACTTGTGTTTTCCTGCCTGAGCTTGCTTGCAATATATTGTGTTATACGTCTGTCCAAATGCATCAAGCCAAGTGTGTATATCTGTCAGCACGGTCGGTGAACCTGCAGCTCTCCTGTGCAGGTTTCACAGTGTGTACGTGGTGTGTGAGTACAAAACTTTTTCCATGTCATGAAATCTTCATAAGAAATGCACGTGTGTGTGTTTTTTTTAATAAATAAATAAATCCCATTTCCACTTGATCTGATACACAAAAGCTCATCAGGCGAATACAACATCAATGGCAGCACGTGTGGAAATATTAAATCACATATCGTTTACTAAACGCCACAAACTATAGCTATACGTGGCGAAGAACAAAAGGGATAAAAAGACACATTTTTCCTCGTTAAAGCCTTTTGGTACTTTTTAATTGTACATTTCTTGTATACATAGTCGAGGCTCGTTAGCCCAAGGGCCCAGACCAGAAATTACACTTACCGGTCAAAATCTGGGTGGGCAAATTCTAGTTTTTAATTGGTGGATATCTATCGATGATATTTTGAGATGAAATAATATTGCAGAATGGCAGCTTAATGGTTGTCAATATTTCTTGAATATAACCACCCTCCGTATGGCAAAAGCAAAAAGCTGCACTCTATATCGATTCTGTTGAATAAAATGTTTTCCAAAAAAGTATTCTGGTCATGTATAGAGTGCCTTCAGAAAGTATTCGCACCCCTTGACTTTTTCACGTTTTGTTGTGTTACAGCCTGAACTTAAAATGGATTAAACTGATTTTTTTTTTTTGACTGATTTCCACATAATACCCCATAATGTCAAAGTGGAATTTTCTTTTTAGAAATTTTACAAAATAATTTAAAACGAAAAGTTTAAATGTCTTGAGTCAATAAGTATTCACCCCTTTGCTATGGCACTACAAATTGAGCTCAGGTGTATCCAATTTCCTTTGATTACACTGGGCTGCATTTGAAATATTTTTTTCAGAGGTCTAGGTTTTCTCAACGGTTCATAGATGTTTTTTGCATGCTGAATTCAGAAATGTATCTAATTTCGCTCAATCAGGTCAAGTCTATCTCAATTTTAAGGAAAAAAATAATCAAAATTTTTGTTTTTTTAATTAGCATTTTTATATATTCAAAATCAGACTTACATTGACAGAAAATGTACAAACTATACATATAATGACACACAAGTACACTTAATGTGGAAGAAAGTGCTTTCTCAATTACTTTCATTTCAATTTCAGAAAAATATAGATAAATCGTTGTTTCTGGCAACACCCAACTTCAGTCGCTCCAGTAGCTGCGTGGCTCAGTCTGGTGTCTCCTGTCCACTTAGGTGCACGTGAGCGGCAGTACGTCCTGCGTAGTGTCCTCCTTACTATAACATTACTGTGATTCACGATGAATCGAAAGTGCAAGAATGACCCAAACAAGTTCTGCTATATCTGTGGTAAAGTGACCATGCCAGACCGGCAGTCTAACATCACACGTTTTGTAAGGAAAAGCTATCACGCATACTTTGGAATGAAACTTGGTGACCAGGACAAAGCCTTTGCCCCTCACATATGCTGCAAAACGTGCGTTGAGAGTCTGCGGTGCTGGAGCCACAAGAAGATTGAGTGTCTGCCTTTTGGTATCCCAATGGTGTGGAGGGAGGGAAGAGATCATACTAATGACTGTTATTTCTGTATGACAAACCTACAAGGTGAGTTTATCAATTTTGTTTGAGTTTAACTTTATGTTTAATAAATTCCCAAGCATTCTAAATTGTTTAACTTTATATATCATGTCACCCCCTTGCCGGTATGTCTATCTCTTTCATTTTAGGCATAAATCGAAAAAACAAGCAACACTTAAAGTATCCAGACGTGCCATCTGCCATTAAACCAGTGCCTCATGGACCAGGAATTCCAATTCCAGCACCGCCCGAAAATTGCAGACATTCGGCGTCCGATTCCGATGAACAAATGGAAGATGGTGACATATCTGGTACATATCAACCTACGGGCGAGACAAGTCAACCCAAACTCTTTATCCAAGCGGAGTTGAACGATTTGACACGAGATTTGTGTTTGTCCAAAGAATCTGCTCAGTTGCTAGGGTCATGACTTCGTGAAAATCGTTTGTTAGCTCCTGAAACTACATTCTCCTGGTACCGCAGCCGTGAAGAAGAGTTTCGAGAATATTTTAGTTCGGACGATGAAGTTTCTCTGGTTTACTGCAGCAACATCACCGGCCTCATTGCAGCTATGGGTTTAGCGTATGATCCTACAGAATGGCGGCTCTTCATCGACTCCTCAAGTAGAAGCTTGAAAGCAGTACTTCTCTTCAATGGCAACAAGATCGCGTCTGTTCCGGTGGGTCACTCGGTACAGATGACTGAGAACTATAGTAACATGGAGCATTTGCTAACTGCTTTGAAGTACAAAGATCACAATTGGATGATTTGCGGAGACCTAAAGGTATGTTGGTGTCAACCTAGTTACATATATTTTTCTACTTTATTTGTTGAAATATTCTTAACATGGATTAAAATATATATTTTTAATAAACTGGAATAACAAATTTTAAAACAAATATGTGTGTTCTTTATTTTTATTTATAGGTTGTGTCCATGGTGCTGGGTCTACAAGGCGGCTACACCAAATACCCCTGCTTTCTCTGTCTGTGGGACAGCCGAGCAGACAAGCAGCACTATGTACAATGCAACTGGCCAGAAAGATCTGGCCTGGAACCAGGTTCCCACAACGTTGTGTCACACGCTCTTGTGAATCCTCAGAAGATTCTACTTCCGCCACTGCACATCAAGCTCGGACTTATGAAGAATTTTGTCAAAGCACTGAACAAAGAAGGTCGAGCTTTCGCTTTCCTGAACAAGAAATTTCCTCGCGTAAGTGAGGCCAAACTGAAAGCAGGCATTTTTGATGGCCCTCAGATCAGGGAGCTTATGAAAGATCCTAAATTCGACGAAAGTATGGAGAGCAATGAGAGGAATGCCTGGCTCTCGTTCAAATCCATTGTGACGAACTTTCTGGGCAATCACCGAAGTCCAGAGTATGAATGTGTTGTGGAAGGGCTCCTGCAGAGCACGCATGTCCATAAAGATGCATTTTCTCAGCTAGCATTTAGACTACTTTCCGGAAAACTGTGGTGATGTCAGCGAGGAGCAAGGAGAACGGTTTCACCAGGATATTCGAGTGATGGAAGAGAGGTACCAGGGCCGATGGGATGTCAACATGCTTGCAGACTACTGTTGGTGCCTCAAGAGAGATGTTACAGATGCGACACACAGACGAAAATCTTTGCGAAAGCCATTTATTCCGCATTAATTGTTTTCCTTCGTCTTTTTAATGTTGAATTTCACATTAACGGTACTTGTGCGTCATTTTATATATAGTTTGTACATTTTCTGTCAATGTAAGTCTGATTTTGAATTTTAAAAATGCTAATTAAAAAACCAAAAATTTTGATTATTTTTTTCCTTAAAATTGAGATAGCATAAAAACTTGACCTGATTGAGCGAAATGAGATACATTTCTAAATTCAGCATGCAAAAAGCATGTGAGAACCGTTGAGAAAACCTAGACCTCTGAAATGACACAGACCAGTGTAATCGTTGAGATGTCTCCACAACTTGACTGGAACCCACCTGTGGCCAATTCAATTGATTGGATATGATTTGGAAAGAAACACACCTTTCTATATAAGGTTCCACAGTTGACATTGCATCTCAGAGCAGAAACTCTACCATGAAGTCCAAGGAACTGCCTAGAATTGTGGGGAGGCAGAGTTCTAGGGAAGGGTATGAAACAATTTCAAGAGTGTGGAAAGTTCCCAAGAGCAAAGTGAGATCCATCATTAGAAAAGGGAAAGAATATGGAACTACCAAGACTCTTCCTAGAGCTGGCTGTCTGACCAATCTGAGCAACCGGGCAAGAAGTAACTTGATCAGGAAGGTGACCAAGAACCTAGTCACCACTCTGACAGAACTACAGAGTTCTTTGGCTGAGATGGGAGAACCTGCCGGAAGGACAACAGTCTCTGCAACACTTCACAAACCTAGGCTTTATGGGAGAGTGGCCAGACAGAAGCCAATCCTGAGAAAAAGGCACGTGACAGCACACCTGGAGTTTGTAAAAGGCACACGAAAGACTCCAAGAGCATGAGGAGAAATAATCTGTTGGTTGATAAAATGAAAATTGAAGTCTTTCGCCTGAATGCAAATTGCTTCGTCTGTCAGAATACCAAGCACAGCTCATCACCCATTTAATACAATCCCGACCATGAAGCATGGTGGTGGCAGCATCATGCTATGGGGATGCTTTTCAGTGGCAGGGACTCAGAGACTTGTAAGGATAGAGGGAACAATGAATGGAGCCAAACATAGGCAAATCATTTAAAGGAGAACCTGCTTCAGAGTGCAAAAGACCTTAGACTGCGGCAAAGATTTACGTTCCAACAGGACAATGACCATAAGCATACAGCTAAAGCAACACTGGAATGGTTTCAGAACAAGAACGTGAAAGTCCTTGAGTGGCCCAGGCGAAGCCCAGACTTGAATCCCATTGGGAATCTATAGAAAGACCTAAAGAGTGCTGTTCACCAACGTTCCCCATCCAACTTGACAGATCTTGAGCAAATCTGCAAGGAAGAATGGGAGAAACTCCCCAAATCCAGATGTTCAAAGCTGATAAGACATTCCCAAGAAGACTACAAGCTGTAATCACTGCCAAAGGTGCTTCTACAAATTATTCTCCTCCTCTTCTTCCCTTCATAAAGGGTGAGGTCCAATGGTACCAAGATCCTGCCCTACCTGAAAGTGAGCATTCTTCATCGTGTTGGCATGACAAGTGTTATGTCACATTGGCATGACAACGCTCGACTGGTGCTAAACAAAATAACATTTTTTCCATCTCGATCCCATAAAATACCTGGACACAATTATGCCAACCCACCCTACAAATCTATAACTACCTCAAATATGGACATCTTCATACAATTGTTATTGTTGCCACCGTTCATGACAAAGATGTCAAAAATACCGTGATGGCAATCCTTAAAAGGATTGTGATGTTGTATTGTGGTGTCATTCCTTCCTCATCATTCCTTTCTATTTTATTACCTGCAAAATCAAAGATTTTTCAAGTACATTGGTCTTGCGTTTATTACTTGGCCAAAAAAATAAAAATTTTTTGGACAAGTATGTTTATCACTCCGGTTGTGTGTGTGTGTGTGTGTGTGTGTGTGTGTGTGTGTGTGTGTGTGTGTGTGTGTGTGTGTGTGTTTGTCACTTGTCTATTTTTTTTTTTTTTTTTTGCAAGTATGTTGATCACCGGTTTGTGTGTTTGTTTGTGTGTGTTTGTGTGTTTGTCTGTCTTATACTTGCCTACAGGTTAGTTTTTAACCGATCTTCATGAAAATCCACCAAATGGTAGCGTTCGAGGTCCGACAAAATCTTATGTATTTTTAAGGTCAAAAGGTCAAAAGGTCTACATAGGCCAAAGCTCAACCACTTTTTTTCAAATTTCTAAAATCCTCAATTTTCTTCCGATTGAATTGAAATTTGAAAAGGATTTATATATCGGCTAACTGAATTCAACCACCAACTATTTTTGAGATCAGCCTCAGCCAAAAGGTCAACATAGACCAAAGGTCAACAACAATTTCAAATTTCTAAAATCCTCAATTTTCATCCAATTGACTTGGAATTTGAATGTGATTTTCATATTGGCTAACTGAATTCAACCACGAACAATTTTTGAGATCAGCGTAGGCCAGAAGGTCAACATCGGCCAAAGGTCAACAACAACTCCCAATTTCTAAAATCCTCAATTTTAATCCGATTCACTTGAAATTTGAATGGGATTTACATATCAGTAAACTGAATTCAACCACCAACTATTTTTGAGATCAGCATAGGTCATAAGGTCAACGTAGGCCAAAGGTGAACCACCTTTTTGAAATTTCTAAAATCCTCAATTTTAAACCGTTTAACTTAAACTTTGAATAGGATTTGCATATCAGCTTACTGAAACCAACCACCAAATATTTTTGAGGTCAACATTGGCCAAAAGGTCAACATCGGCCGAATTTCTAAAATTCTCAATTTTCATCAGATTCACTTAAACTTTGAAGACGATTTGCATATCATGTCACTGAATTCAACCACTAATTATTTTTTAGGTCAAAAGGATGCTCTACTGAGTGCCATTCTACTTTGTTCTGTTTTGCCAAGTGTCGCTCTATGAGTGATTTTTCATTCTGTCTGTCTGTCACTCGCCTACAGGTCACATTTCTAAACCAATCGTCATGAAACTTCACTTAGTTTTAGAGGTCGTCACAATTGAGAAGCCTATTGATTTTGAGGTCAAAGGTCATCTGGAGGTCGAATTTCTAAAATCGCCATTTTTCATCCTATTGACTTGAAAATTGAACAGAATTTGTATATCACTTTTTTCAAATTCTAAAATCCTCAATTTTCATCCGATTGAATTGAAATTTGAAAAGGATTTACATATCGGCTAACTGAATTCAACCACCAACTATTTTTGAGATCAGCCTAGGCCAAAAGGTCAACATAGACCAAAGGTCAACAACAATTTCAAATTTCTAAAATTGCCATTTTTCATCCTATTGACTTGAAAATTGAAAAGAATTCGTATATCAAGTCACTAAATTGGTAAACCAGCAATTTGAGGTCAAAAGGTCAAAGGTGAACTCAAGGTCAAACTTCCAAAATCAATTTTCATATGAAAAAGCATCAATTTTCATCCGATTGGGTTGAAAATTAAATAGCAATTGCACAGTGCCTCACTGAATTGGGAAACTAACTATTGTTTAGGTCAAACTTCCAAAATCATCAATTTTCATTTGAAAAATCATCAATTGTCATCCTATTAACTCGGGAATTAAACAGCAATTACATAGTGTATCACTGATTTGGAAAACCAACTATTTAAGGTCAAAGGTCAAATCAAGGTCAAACTTCTAAAATCATCAATTTTCATCCTATTAACTTGAAAATGAAACAGCAATTACATAGTAATTCGCCAATTTGGGAAACCAACTATTTAAGGTAAAAAGGTCAAAAGTCAACTCAAGGTCAAATGTCTAATCATCAATTTTAATCTGAAATATCATCGATTTTCATCCTATTAACTTGAAAATGAAACAGCAATTACATAGTAATTCGCCGATTTGGGAAACCAACTATTTAAGGTTAAAAGGTCAAAGGTCAACTCAAGGTGAAATGTCTAAAATCATCAATTTTCATCTGAAAAATCATCGACTTTCATCCTATTAACTTGAAAATGAAACAGCAATTACATAGTGTATCGCTGATTTGGGAAAGCAACTATTTAAGGGCAAAAGGTAAAAGGTCAACTCAAGGTCAAAGGTCAACTCAAGGTTAAAGGTCAACTCAAGGTCAAACTTCTAATATGAATTTTCATCTGAAAAATCATCAATTTTAATCCAATTGACCCCACGATTTGATTTAGATCGTCAATTTTAATCTTAAAGAAATGGACAATTTGATGTATCCATGACAACTTTTTGGGGGCGGGGGGGGGGGGGCTTAGCAGTATCGTGCTCTGCATGACGTCTTCTTGTTTCGTTCGTTTTGTGGATTCCATTCCTACATGTTGTTTCATTTTATTTTTTCTGACTTGTATATCAACCTATCAGATTGGCGGGGCATTTAATCTATCCAAAATGTTGAAGCCCAAGAATTATATTGCTAAGATGCAAAATCAAACAAAACCTTTACTGGATATTGATACATATTTCAAGTTTTTACGATACTAATTTTATTGAAATCAGATGTATAGTAAATTATTTCGTCATTTCGACATGATTTACACCATTTTCAATCAATGTTTGCAATCTTCCGCGATACTGCTAAACGACTTTCTGTTGCATTCTAACTGTCATTTCTCTTATTGCTTATTGAAGCTTATTGAATCCACTCTTTCATGTCTTGAATGCTCGCTGATTGATTTGAGTAAAATTCCTATAAAAAAAAAAAACATGAAATATTTATCAATTTAATGTAAAAAAAAAATTGTTTGATTTTGTTTCTTAGAAATTTAATTTTATTCTTAGAAATTGAATTTTAGAGGTTCAAAATGTTGGATAGATAAATAAATATGCCCACATTCCATCGCTGCACTACATTTACCTTTCAACTCTTTATAGAGACTCGAAATCCATACACAGAGATCCGATGCAAAGACCCCGTGGAGACACCATGGTCCTGATTTGAAAGTGTTGATCAAAAGGGAGAAAGAAACAATAAAAATCCGAAAGCATCTCGGCTGCAGCAACTAATTGGCTGGGGAATGCATTTCAATTCACCTTGCGGGCAACGGACAGAGGATTAATTACCTGGCGATACATAATGCAGCCACCCTTATTATGAAAAAGTCGTAAAAAGAGAGCACTGGTTGAGGCATGGATTAATAAAATAATTACAGTCGTTGTTATAAAATGCCCCTTCGTCACATTCACAACAAAGTGCTTTTATCCCTATCCGTCGCATGTTTAGCAGAGAGCAGGCAGGACACAAATGTTGGAGAACGTTCTGTGCATTCAAATCCCAAATGAGTGACCGTTCCATAAACTACAAGCAGCATGGACACCGCACAGGTGAGAGTATTCCATTGTGACCTGGAGGGACTAATGCTCAGCTGAAGCAATCTCGCTTGCCCGTGTGTGTGTGTGTGTGTGTGTGTGTGTGTGTGTGTGTGTGTGTGTGTGTGTGTGTGTGTGTGTGTGTGTTCGTCCGTGTCCGTGTCCGTGTCCGTGTCCGGGCCGTAACTTTTTTACCATTTGAGTTTTGCCATCAACTTTTCACCAAAGCTTTAATATTATAAACGGAGAAGGCAAATTCATAATTTTGCCAAAAGGTCAAAGGTCAGCGTCACATAAAATCCTCAATTTTCATCCAGTTGACGTGAAATTTCAATTTACCATTTGAGTTTTGTCATCAATTTTTCACCAAAGCTTTATTATAATAATATGGAGAAGGCAAATTCATAATTCTGTCAAGAGGTAAAAGTCAAGCGTCACGTAAAATTGTCTTTTTTCATCCGATTGACCTGAATTGGGCCACAGAATTTGCATATTGGGCCACAGAATTAATTCACCAATCAAAAGCTCGAAGCTGGTTATTTTTTAAGATTTAAAGCTCAAATGTGAAGGCTGCATTAAATCATCTATTTTAATTTTGTATTTTTTTAAAACTATTTTCATTATTTTTAGGATATGGAAGAAGAAGAAGAAGATGTCTGAATACAAACAGACGCGGACGGGCTTTGCATTTTCAGATGCTTTCTAGTTTTTTTTATTGTGAATGTCTTTACGAGCCATGTATTGTACATACAGGGAGACGGGGTGGATGATGGAGGTCACGGTTTCAGGATGTCCACTAAAGATGTCTAAAGATCATTGGTGTATTTGACTTGTAAGACCCCTCTCCCCCCCCCCCCCCCACCTCCATCCCCTTATTCGCATCATATGGTGGGTAGATGAGGCTGAAGGATACACATTTTCTTTTTTCGCTACAAGAACGAGGCTCATGGAAGAAGGTGGGATTGGCATTTGAATATTAGAGTAAATAGGTACAACCAGCAATGGAATAACCAACAGGAAAGGAAGAGTTAGACAGAGAGGGAATGAAACACTGAAATCAGCATGTAAGACTTTTGCGTTAGGAAGGGTTAATGGGGGTAATAAAGATCATGCATCAGGATGGGGAGGACATGAGGTGACGGAGCACTGCTTGCTTGAGGCCCTGGAGGGAATAGAGGGAGATAATTGAGTTTTCGGCTATAAAAGTTCTTGAAAAGGAAAAATCTTTTTGGCCAATAAGATTTCAACTGATAGGTTGTAATTTTACTATCTTGCGCAGCCTGGGGGATGAACAACCTTCCTTCAACAGGAAGTAGGCCAACAACTCTTATTTGTAGGCCAACAACAGGAAGTAGGCCTTGTTCTCAGAGTACAATGACTCCCATACAGCTCCCTTTTTCAGTCGATGTTAGATAAAAGCTGGATATAAACCTGCAGAACTACCCAGAAATCTTCAGCACCTCCATAATAACTTAAAAGGAGATGGATTCAGTTGAAAGAGGCCGAGCATCACCGAAGAGCGAGCACAACGCAGATGAAACCAAAAAGAGGGCCGGAAAGAACTCACTGATCCAAGGCATATATTCAAAAGTAAAACTCAATAGCAGGTGAAATGTTGCACGTCACACTTGATTTAAAATGCAATTACAAAAGAACATATGTTATAATTCATGAGCGTACGCCTTAAATAAGGGCCCAAGGTCAGCCTTGTTTTTAGCAGGGAATAAATCACACGCGGCATTGGTTAACGCCTTCATTTCCTGGGACTTTGTAGCCAAAACAGAAACAAAAAGTGCAACAAAAACATCTGCTAAATGTATTTGATGCCAAGATCATTCCTGAGCTATTTATCAAGGAAAATCGGCATATCGGTCGTCGGTGCCCCATTTGTTGTACCCGCCTGCTGTTGTTATTATTACCTTCGCAAAAGCGGAAGGTTATGTTTTGATCGCTGTGTATTTATTTGTATGTCTGTGTGTGTGTGTGTGTGTATGTTATTCGCATAACTCAAAAAGTATTCAACCGATTCGCATGAAATTTGGTGGGATGATAGGTTATTATCCGGGAACCATTTGATTAGATTTTGGAATCGATCGGGTCAAAGGTCAAGGTCAAGGTCATGAAAAGGTCAAAATCGTCTTTTTACCATAGCGCGGTCAATTTGTGTCCAATTTGTATGAAACTAATGCCAAAATGCTTTGCTACACAGATCTTGTAGTCTTTTATTTTGGCAACAAAAGTAGCTGCGGCGAAGGTATGCGCTCTACCGAGTGCCCGTTCTAGTTTTAAATGTTTCTGGAAGCTCAGTAATGCCCTTGCATCCATGCGAGGACTGTCAATTAACACAGTGTATGCAGACATTGTCATAACTGCAGAGGCCATTTATTATTTCACCAAAAGATGCTTTATACTGTGGTTCACAGTGGTCTTCATCGGTGTTTTAAACAATATATTGTGATTGGGGTCAGTCGGCCACCATTTTGGCGGTCGCTCGCTCCTTTGCTTTTTTCCCCTTGCGGAGTCTATATATCTTCTCCCTTCATTGATGATTCATCTTCGGTGAACTTTTCTTCCCTTTGAATTCAACTTCCTCGTGAGTGGTTAATCCACTCATTATGGTATAATGATACACATGGGTGGAAATTATCTTCATTGGCCACTTTTTTTCTTCTTTTTTTTTTTTGTATACCGAATCGAGGCTCGTGAAAGAGCTAACATTTATTTCACAAACAAATCAACCAGACAAACAAAATATACAAAAAGAGGGAGCGGAAGACAAGATGGGGAGAGAAGGGGAAGCACACAACCACAACATTTGAGAGCAGGGAGAAGTGTGGGAGGGAGAGGGCTTGGGGGCAGGAGGCGTGGGAGGGGGAGGGGGGGGGGAGAGGTATAAAACACAAGGGGACCGAAATTAGCGGAGGTAGAAAAGATCAAGGTTTTGGATGGGGGAGGATAAGAGATGGTGGTGAACAGCTGTTTTAAAGACCTGGAGGGTGGAGTGGGATTGAAGAGAGTGAGGGAGTTTGTTCCAGAGGCAGGAGAAAAGAGGAATGAAGGAGTGAAGGTGAGCAGAAAGTCTTGATTTTGGCAGTTTAACCATAAGAGGGTTGCAGGCAGATCTTGTGCGACCTGAAGGAATATTTGGGGGACAGAGCCCAGAGAGGGCTGGGGGGGCAAGGCCAGAGAGGAGTCGGTACAAGACGGAAAGACCACCAACCTGCCTGCGGTGAGTGAGTGAAAGGCCCTTGGAGTTAGCTTCATCGCGGGAGATTCCAATGATTCTGAACGCTTTGGTTTCAACAGCGTGAAGACGGGCTAGGTGTGAGGCAGGAGCACCAGACCAGAGGGGAGAGCAGTATTCCATAGAGCTGCGGATGAAAGCCTTGTATGTGGTGAGGAGCTCAGGTGTGCCAAGGAAGGACTTCGCACGACGGAGGATGCCCAGTCGGCGACTGGCTTTGGAGGCCAGATTTGAAATGTGGTTTTCCCGGGAAAGATCATGGCAAATAGTGAGACCCAAAAGCTTGAGTGACAGAACTTCTTGGAGAGGATTATTCAGAAAGTGGATGGGAGGGTTTTCCAGTCGGTCTTTTCGGAGAGACATCGTAAGAGTGTGAGATTTATCAGGATTGAAAGACATGTTCCATTTGTTTGCCCAGTCTGTGATTTTGTCCAGGTCTGCAGAGAGTGAGGAGGCTGCAGACTGCCGATCTGAGGGATGAGGAATGGAGCGACAGAGAGTAGAGTCGTCAGCAAAGAGATAGAGAGGATTTTCAAGAGAGTCGGAGAGATCATTGATGAAGACCAGAAAAAGCACAGGGCCCAGAACACTACCTTGGGGAACTCCAGCCTGAACAGGAAGAGGAGATGAGAGAAACCCATTCAGGGCCACACGTTGACTACGACCAGAGAGGAAGTCCGCCAGCCATGCGTGGAGATTTCCATGGATACCAAAGGAGGAGAGTTTGGTGAGCAGAGCTGGGTGCCAGACCGTATCGAAGGCACGTGAAATGTCAAGGGAGACAGCTCTAATTTCCTGTTTGGCGTTGAGGACCTCCATCCATTGTTGAGAAAGCAGAAGCAGCATGTCCAGAGTAGAGTGACCAGGTCTGAAACCAAATTGATGATCAGAGATCAAGCCATTGGAGAAGAGGAAAGATTTCATATCTGAAGCAATGATGGATTCCATGACTTTGCTGATAATTGGGAGAAGGCTGATTGGTCTGTAGTTGCTGGGATCTGTTTTTGCACCTTTTTTGTGCAAAGCGGTGATGTTGGCTGATTTCCAAGCAGATAGCAGATGACCTTGAGCAAAAGAGAGGGTGAAGAGAACAGAAAGAGGGAGTGAAAGAGCGGAAGAACATGATTTTAGGACCCGTGGGCTGATGCCGTCAGGACCAGTTGCAGAATCAGAGTCGAGGGTTGACAGAAACTTTTCCACCTTGTCAGGAGGAAAGGACACAGAGTCCAGGAGCAGCTGGGTACGACTGGGTACGATGGGTACAGAGAGGGATGGGTTTGGGACACAAGATTTAGAGGCAAACACAGAGTTGAGGCATTCAGCTTTTTCACGTGCGGAGTTAGCCGTTAAGCCGTTTGAGGTGAGGGAGGGGATGGAGGGGGAACAAACACCAGAAACAGATTTGACCAGACGCCAACAGGATTTGGAAGAGGGAGACAGATAAGAGAGTTCGGTCTTGAGAACGGTGAGATATTGTTTCCTGGCTCTCCTGAGGGTGGACACACACTTGTTTCGGGGTTTGTGAAAGGAAATGAGATTTCCTTCCGTTGGATTTGCTTTCCAGGAGACGAAAGCAAGTTGTTTCAGGGCAACAGCCTCACCACAAGATTCCGTGTACCATGGACGGGAGGAAGGGTATGACAACTGAAGACGAGATGGGATAAATCTGTGCATGAGAGAGCAATTTACTTTGAAAGAATTCCCAGGATGAGTTGATGTCAGAGGCGGTAGAGATGGGAGACCAGTCCAGATGATTGATGGCTGCTTGAAGACCGTGCCAGTTGGCCTGAGTGAAATTCCAGACTAGTCGACGCTGAGGAGGCTCTCTGAGAATGGTCAGAGAGATGTCCCCTTTGACAAGCACATGATCAGATGAGCCGATTGGAGCAGAAGAAGAGCAGCAGACATTTTCAGGGAAGTTTGTCATAACCAAATCCAGAAGAGAAGATGCTCCGTTGACTGAGATCCGGGTCGGGAAATTGACAGATTGTGTCAGTCCCAGTGAGTCGCAGAAGTCCTTTGCTGAAGAGCCATGGCTGGTGAGAGAGGTACCCACACCCAACCAACTGGCATGGTGACAACTGAAATCACCACATATGAGGAAGAGAGAGTTGGGATGGGTAGATAGAAGTTGGTCCATATTATCAGACAGCGAGATGTAGATGGAGTCATCGCTGTTTGGTGGACGGTACAACACACATATGAACAAAAGGTGGGAGCGAAGGGGAAGCCGTAGCCAAAGGTATTCCTGGGGTTGAGGTGGAGAGAGGGCAGTGGAGGGCGAGTGAGGAAGAGAGTTTTTTATAAATATAGCAACCCCACCTCCAGGACGAGGCTCAGGTCTATCATACCGGAGGAGGGAGTAACCTGGGAGAGATACCAAGGCATCAGAGACATCATGAAGGAGGAAAGTTTCTGTTAAGCAGATCACATCTGGTTTGTCAGAAGCAACCTGTATGGAGAGGTCAGTCAAGTTTGAGCGAAGGCCCCGGATGTTTGAGGTCCATACCGTTAAGGAAGAGGAAGGGGGAGCATCGGGTCCAGAACAGGGGGGTGGGGGGAGGGGTAGGGTAAGATGTGGAAGAGGAGGAAGAGGTAGGGAGAGCTGTTGAAGGTGTGTCAGAGATTTCAGAGATTTCAGAATAGCTTGGAGAAAGGGAAGAAGGGGCGGACAAAAGGTTTGATGGAGATTGGGTGAGGCACAGTGAGGTGTTATTTGAGGAGGGGGAAGAGCGAGGCAGAAGGTTGGGGGAGATGAAGGTGAAAGTTGGAAGGGGGAAGAAGCAGGGAGGATGCTTTGAGGAGGAGGGGTGAGAGGGGAGTCTAGGAGGGGAGGAGCGAGGGAGAGTCTCGGAGGGGAGGGGTGTGGGGGGAGTTTAGGAGGGAGGGGAGGGAAGGGGCAAGGGGGGAGATTTGAAAGGGATGGGTGATGGGAGGATTTGGAGGGGAGGGGTGAGATTAGATTTTGAAAAGTGTACGATTCATGGGAAACGAACATTTTTTGCAAAATGAGTTTGAGACCTTCGAGTCAAAAATACGTTTGAGGACACTGGAGGAGGGGTGGAGTTCTGGATAGTTTAGGGAATGTAGAAAGGAGGAACTGTAAGAGATGGTATTATATATATTTTTTGGAATGAATAGATTTGGTGAGCAAGACGAAAGCATCCTTTTGTAGGAAAAGAAGAAGAAGAAAAGGGTGTTATAATATATGAGAGAAAATAGTTGTTCAGGGGAGAGATTATACATTTCTAACCACGTGATCGCGTGAGAAGAACGAACGAACAAATAAGAACAACAAATAAACGAATAAGACCTGGGAAGGAAATATTTTTTTGGGTTTTTTTTTTTTTGAGTAGAGATATTAAACAAGGAGGTATGGGGTGAACGACTGGGACGAAACAGAGAACGAAAATAATTGCAGCGCATTTGACGAATCGCTGAGAGAAAAACAAAACCACAAGGTCGGAGACGTACGGTAGCCTAAGCCTACGAGTACTAGGCCGCAGAATACTCGATACGCATTAACTGACGATTGTGTATACATGTACGAAAAATTAGCACCGAAAATTTTCCAAAAGATACGCTATAGGTACATACACCGAAAGATAGATACAGTCTCGACAAAAACACAATTGAGAAAGATCACTTAGCTTCGAAAGCGTGAGCGCATGGAACAGCTTCGAAAAGACGTGACCTCGCGAGATCTCGCGAGATCAAGCCGATCAAGCTGTTCTTTCTGCTTTTGCTGCATTCATTTTTTTCTCTTTACACGTTTTAACTTTCTCGTTATAATTTAATTTCAGCCTTTGCAAGGGAAGGTTGAAGGTAGTTTCACACCTTGAATTCATGGTGTCTTTGACCTTTAAGGGATCGCAGGTCTGCAAGACCTCCGCGTTGTTGATGTTGATGTTGATGTTGATTTTGATGTTGATGATGTTGTTGATGTTGTTGATTTTGTTGTTGTTGTTCGATTTTTGAAATGTGCACCCATTGGTCAAACAGCTTCTGGACCCCACCCACATTTGCCACTTGACTCCACCCACCATGGAACCCAAACGAAATAATATGGCCGCAGTCTTGTTTTTCTGGTGGGCCAAAGATATTAGGCCTGTAGGCCTCTGCTGATTATACACTGAATTTCCATTCGCTTAATTTGGGTCAGTGTTGATTGGAAGGGGGAAGAATGGCTTCAAGTTTATGTAATATCTTAGGGGGTGTTTGGTCGAGCACTACGGGACATTACAAGGGGTTCAGGATGTCCGATTTTATATTTTAAAAAATAGCTTTACAGAATTTTTGAATGGCCCATACTGGGGTTACGCAATCCGTGACCATGTGACAACTTAGCCCATTCTCATATAACTGTGGGGAGGTTGACATAAATAAGAAGTGTCGAGTTATTTTTTTAATAGCGCATTAAATGTGTGTTTGCCAAACATGCTGTTCATCGTTTAAGAACGTTTTAAATGCGCATTTCCCAATCGGCCCTCTACCAGATTTTTAAAGCTTATTCACTCGTGCCTGATGTCGGTCCCAAATCCCTGTAACCCAAATGATTGAGGAGGCGAAAGCTGACAGAGAGGGCGAATATATATATATATATATTGTTACGGATCTCAACGTCGGCCCCTTTTCCCCTTACCAAGGGGGGACTAATCCCCTCGTCCGTGACTGACCGACATGAGTCCTGGGGGTCCCAACGCTCATTCCGGTCGGGAGCAGCCAGGGTATTTGGTCTACGAAAAGTCCCAAGGACCTGAGTGCCACTCCTGACCGCGAAGCAGGGTAGGGACTCCCGCTCGAACCACGGTTTTAGATGGTCTAGTTGCCGAGCGGTTTTTAGCAACCCGAAGTTCGAGTCATTAGCATTCACTAACCCGATTCCGAAACGTTGGCCAAATCGTGCCACAGGTACTCAATGTGGAAACCTCTAAAGCGACCGAATGTGAAGAAGCAAAAAGGGGGTAAAGAAAGAACACAGGGATTTATTAATTATTTACACACAACCAAAGCAGAAAAGAAATGAAATGTAATTTACAGGGAAATGGAAGGATCAGAAGGACACAGAGCAATACTAGCTTACCTCTACAGTCTTACTTATTCCCAGGGACAACACAAAGGACAGACGACAATCAGACTTACACGGGGAATGAAGCAGAAATCAATGGCAGGAGGTGGATGGCTGGACGGACAAGAAGGTGGGATCACAGGGCAGGAAGGATGCGGGTCCGGTTGGTGTGATGGCGCGGCTCAAGGTGAGCAGCCGCCGACCCTCCTCAATCGTGTTCGCACGGCGGCATTGCTTCGCGGCCGCAACTGCCGTCAAAGCTCAAAGCTGCGGTGGTCAAAGCTGCGGTGGATTCAAAGCTGCGGTGGATTCAAAGCTGCGGTGGATTCAAAGCTGCGGTGGACTCAAAGCTCATCGGAGGTCTCTCGCTTATCTGTGGTTCATCTGCCGCATCTCCCGCATCTCACTCCGCAATCCTTCCACACCCCCTTTTATGAGGCGCGTGGCGATCAAGCTGCCGGCCTGTTGGAAACGCCCATCGGTGAGCTCGCCTCGGCCTTGATTGGTCGCGGGGGCTCACCGATCCCGCCCCTTGAAGAGGCGTTGGCAAAGCCACGCCTTGTTCCTGGCGCTTTGATGACTCCTCCCACCTTCTGCTCCGAGATGACCTCATGTTCAATGGAGTCTTGGGATGAAGGTGATGCCAATAACCCCACCCAAAGGGCAGCGAACGCTGCCGGCAATTGCGTTTTATGGTGGCAATTGAAAGGGGATTCTATCTTATCTGATTCGGTGCAATGCAGTGTCAATTAATGGGAAACAGAGCCTTAAGCTAATACACATAATAAGGAAATAACTATTTAGAAGGGTATATGATTTTCAACGTGCATGCGATGGATTAACTAAGGGGACGACCTTTGATCTTTACACTTAACGGAGGTATTTACAAGGATCATTACACTATTTACAGAGGGTGATATTTACAACAATTACAGGATTCTCAAATCCGCAACAATATATATATATATATACATATATATATATATATATATATATATATATATATATATATATATATATATATATATATATATATATATATATATATATATATATATATATATATATATAAATATAATATATATCTATATATATATATATATATATATATATAATATATATATATATATATATATATATATATATATATATATATATATATATATATATATATATATATATATATATATATATACATACATTGTTACGGTTCGCGGTTAAGGATGTTATGTTTGCCGAGCGGAGGCCCCGCGACCTAACAGTTTCCCCAATTCACCCGATTCGCCAGACGTTGGCCGTATCGCGCCACCGCTATTCAATGAGGAAAAGCCAAAGACGACACGGATGTGAAGAAGAGGAAGACGAAGGCAGAAAAAGGTTTGAAATACGATTACTATTTATTACTATTTACAGGCTCAAAGAAACCAAGGAGAAGGAAAGATAATAAAATAATATACAGAAGCTTTTAGAGACACAGTGCAAATTCCTTATACAAGCTTAATTAAATCCCCAGGACAGAACAAACAGAACAAACTCATGTACACAAATGGGGAACTTGTAGGCAGGAATGGCTGGAAGGAGAGGAAAGTCCAATGGGGTCCGGCAGCACGATCGGCACGTTGGGCAGCCGCCGTTCCTTCGCGGCCCTGCTCAAAACCGCCGTCAAAGGCCCAAGCGGCTGTCGAGTGTTGTTGCTGCTGTGGACGCTGCTGCTGGTGAGCAAGGCGACGAATAGCAGGCTTTGTGCTTCCCTGGATGATCTCTTCTCTTGGACCTTTCAACTCAGCTCTGCCTTGGACCCTTTCAACTCAGCTCTGCCTTGGACCATTTCAACTCAGCTCTACTCTTTTTACCTCCCCACGCAGCTTCGCCCTGATCACTCTTGCGCGCGTGCTTTTATAACGCCGCCGGCGATTAAGCCGCCGGCCTTCAGGACACGCCCATCGGTGTGCTCACCTCGGCCCTGGTTGGTCGCGCGACCCTCTGGCTCCGCCCTTGATGACGACGGGCGGGCACGCCTTTCTTCCCCAACACTGCCTTGTGGCCAATGGCGGCAATTGTTGGTTGGCAATGCGAATGGCAATTGACGAAAGGGGAAATGGAGGTTTTTGGGAATGGGAATGAAGGGAATCTATCTTTTTCACTTGGTGCAATGGAGTGTCATGTTAATGGAAGACAAGGCCTTACCCTAAAACACATAATAAAGATATAAGCTACTGAACAAGGGTTTTATCGTGTCCTTCAATGTGTGCTTTATGGAATTAACTACCAGGACGCCCTTTTAACCTTTACACAACACTGGAGGCAGGAGGGGCCAGAATCAAACAATAATAACAATACACACAATAAAAAAATACAATCCTCATATCCGCAACACTGCACCCTCCTCCTCTTAGGCACGACCCGGGCCTACAACTTTTATTTAGTGTGACACGTAGGTTTAGTCCCCTCTACTTTTAACCTGACCCTGAGTGCGACAGTTTTAAAACATAGATAAATATGTCCCGCTGCTCCATTGCACCCTACCTAACAGACTCACGCCCACAGTTAACCGAATTGCGGAATGGTCTTCAAACTATACATTGACGGTGGGGAGCATTATTTACAGTGACGCTATTTTATTTACAAAACGCAACCCAGGACCTGTGATTGTTCTTTCTGGGGGGGAGACAGTCTGCTCTGCATCAATGCACCATGAAAGCACCCAAAACGCACCAACACACCCTCAAGCACCAATCGGTGCACAGTCATCATTGTTCAATGAATAAAAATAAATCAACAACCCCTAACCCTGCAGGTGGTCTCTTGCTCTTCGGCTCCCTCTGCTGGCTATTATTAGTTTCTTCCAGTTGTTGTCTTTTTCCTTTGCTGGCGGCCTATTTGTGGTACAATAAAATGCACCCAACGTGTCCATGTTTATTTTATTTATGGCCCACAGGGGGCCGACTACGTGTGGTTCACCTGTGGGGCATCGGTGCCCTGTGGCCAAGGTCTGCCAGCAAGGTTTCGGGCCTTCATGGCCGGTTCCAGCAGAGGGGCCATGCCCCAACCCATGGGGTCCATAAGTGGTGCTCGGCCACAGACATGTGGTCCATAATGTCGTGCATCGATGCAGACAGCTGGTTCTGGGAGTTCCGGGCGCACAATGGCCGACTCAAGCACGCTCCCCTCGGCGCCCAGTGGCGCTCAGGTCATGTGGGAGACAAAAAGGGGACAAGACAGATGAGCGAGGGGTAACGTCTCAAGGGTACACATCAAGAAAGGCAATGCAAGGCGAAGTGCGTACGGAGAGCGAAGTGAGAAAGCTCGTCCCTACCGTACGTCACCCCCCCCTTGTCACCTACACTACCCTTGCCCTTACCCCATATGTACAAAATCTACACATTTACAAATTCGTCGCTACTGTCACGTCTCCCCATATTTCCCTTATACCAAATTCGTCTCCACAATCCCTCTATCCAAAATTTGCCATCACCCAATTCATCATCAATCCTCATAAGGAGGAAGAGATGGAACAACAAAGCACAATGTCACACCCACATCATGATGCGTCTCACATTCCAAACATTTGCACATAAAAAATAATCAAAACAACCTGGCATGGTGTGGAGTACCATCGTTACCTCAGGTGAGTGCATGTAGATGGTGCGAGGAGACTTCAATCCTAACTATCCTCTAAATGACTATAACACACTTTACTCTACCCGGGGTCTTTCCCTGCCAATCCATTGGCCAACTTACACTATGGGTTCTAAAAACCAATTCCCATTGACCAAACTGTGGTGCTTCTCAATTTGGGGTCTCACTCCCCCGATTCATCTCCCGGTGCCCTTGCACAATTTTTGGGCTGGGGTGTGTAGCTCTCCCAGCAGGTCTACCCACCTGCACACCTCCACCACTGCAGTTGCCACCCGAGCTTACCTAGCTCCTCACCCTAACCTATCTACTGGGGAAGGCCCCTCCTGGCTCTGTCACCCCTCGGTGCCCTCTGGCACTGGGCTACCCGGGTCCGTCCTCCGGATCCTCGGGCCCCATCCACAACAACTACCAGCTCCCAGAGCCCACCTGCGGCCTCACCTGGCCGACATCCTCACAGTGGTAGAGTGCCCAAACCAACTACACACACTAACAGGCTACACGCCCAGCCATTTCCACAACACTAATGCACCCATCCAAATACCATTCTTTCACCCGCACCACAGATGCCAATATCCAACCACAATTTACCTATACCCTCTACCTAACACTTACACTACCCGCCCCGGGTATTCGTGATGGGGGTCCACTCTTCCCCCATTCACACCTTCGCACCATCCACTCCACTCCATAGTTTCCACCATACTCACTCCACGACCATCCATTCCAATACTCCATATATTCCACACTACCATTTATTCCATACACCTGTTGGTGCACACCTGTGCACTCACACCTGGTGCCACCTGCACCCTCCTTCCTTCCTGGACCATTTGGTCAACACAACACACATCACCATCACTCCCTCATACACTGCTCCATACACCTGTTCAGTTGCACACCTCACCTATGCAATCACACCAGTTCCTCACCCACTTTTCACAATACACTTCCAATCCTCAAACACACGGCATCATCTCATCTAACTACTCCCCTCTGAAACTTGCGCTTCCCAGTCGCCCCTTTAAACTATTGCGCTCCCACGTCATTATCATCCACACTAATCTACCTGCATCCCCACGACAGGTATCTGTCACTACCTAACCTTAACGTTACCTAATGTCAATCTCTAGATCCCTATCATTATATCCTAACCCTCCCGGGCTAGTTTTCACTGCCATAAACCCCATAAGACTAGTGCTCCTTTGCCCCCGCTGTGAGGGATGGTGGATTGGCCATCCCATCACATGGGGCATCTCCCACTATCAATTTTGCACACCAAATCCAACAAATCAAAAATTTTGCCAATCATCTGCCAATCATCACTATTCTAAATTTCGTATCAAATCACTATCACTATCACCATCATCACAGTCCACTCACTAGTGCCTCTCGGTGCGCCAATTCACTTCCACAGCCCGGCTTCGTAAAGCCGAGCAATGAATGCGGGTTGTTTGGTGCCGGCGGCTGGATGCATCCGACATTCGGTGCAGGGAAGGAGGTTTACCCGGGCCGAGATCCCACGCACCACCTCGGCACGGAGCCATCCCATGGCCCGATCTCGACCTGCCGGAACGCCTCAACAAAAAGGGGTCGCCATGACGACCCTTCCTATCGGGCTGCCCGCTCCGCCTAGTGGAGCACGGACGCGGCCGTTCCAAGCGCGGCCCAGCGTGGATCGCGTACGGCGGTCCTTTCGAACCCGCCGTGGTTCGGATCCCCGCTGGTCCTCGCGGCACGCGAAACCCGGCACACACCGAGGGCCCGATTCGGCTATAAGTCGCTCTAACCTCTAACCCGGTTACCGTCGATGCTTCACCTGCAGGCTTACACCCCGCAGCCCATTCCTTGCTCATACATCCAGCTGTTCCCATGCTCTTCGTCATTGCACCTTCTCTTACACACCCAGGTACACTCATTCCGCTCACAGACTTGGTCACACACCTGACCACCGAACACCTTGGCACACACTCGTTGTTCGCACACCTTACCAACACACCTCTTCGCGCCCCCTTCTCGGTCACCTCCTCTGTGACAATCACAGGTGTGCTCTCACTCGCACACCCAACCACGTGCCTCACTACCAACTCAAGTGTGCATTGCCACACATGCTCTACCATTCCAGGTGTGCATCCTTCGATTCCAGGTGTACATCCTCTCTCACCTGCCACAACCAACTCACGCTCCGTGTCACTCTCACTACTTTCACCACCACTCTTGACAGCGCACTCACCCTTACTCTCGACAGCGCACTCTTTCCTCATGCACCTGTCCGTTACACACCTTTCTCGCGCACACTCTTCCGTTACATCCTCTGTAACACTCACCACAGGCGTGCATTCTCCCTTACTCTTGACAGCGCACTCTTTCCCCATGCATCCATCCGTTACACACCTTTCTCGCGCATCCTCTCGCGCACACTCTCCCGTTACTTCCTCCGTAACACTCACCACAGGTGTACATGCTTCCGTTACATCCTTTGTAACACTCCCCACTATGCGCTTCCATGTGCTCCCTCACACACGCGCTACGACCGACTCACTCTCGACAGCACACTCACTCCTTGGCGCGCACTTTTTCCTCACACACCCCAGCGTCGGACATTCTCGCACACCTCCTCTTTCGCACACCGTACCTGTCGTACACTTCACCAACGGCCTCTCACGAACACCCGGATCCAAATCAACCCCCAAGCCGACTGAAGCTTTCCTCACATCATGTACATTTCCACGTATATCGCCACTCACCTTGGCACCTCGTCTCCGCACCTCCTTCACCACCTGCACACTCTTTATTTGGTTAGCGAGCACATCATTATGAGTTGAGCACCGAACTTGTACATATTCCATCACCCCCTCCTGTATTTCTCTCTTAGTTTCTGTCCGTCTCTTCTTAATTTCACTCACCTCTTCTTCCACTTCCTCTAATTTTTGCTTCACCTCTTTTATTTCCCGGTGCGTCTCCTCAAGTTCGTCCTCTAAGGCTATTTTGACCGTCTCTATGTGCGTCCTCACCTCTCGGTCCTTCGTCTCCATTACTTCTGTCACCTCTTCCAACCTCGTTGTCAGTCCCTCACGTACCATCTGACATTGCCTCTGTGTCGCTATCAAGTCATTTTTTATGTCGTTTTGTGTCGCTTTTAACCCTCCTAGTACCGCAGTATTCCTTTGAACCTGCTCCACTAACTCCATCTGTCCCACCGTCAGCTGTTCCACCTCCTCTGTCAGGTCCTCCATGCCCCCCTGTAACCTAGCCGTATTATTCCTCACCTCTTTCTCCATACGCTTCTCACCTCGCTTTACCTCCTCGCGTAGCCCCGAGACCTCCTCACCCACACCTCGTCGTATCTCCTCCTTCATCTCCTCCCTTTCTTTTGTAGATGCCGCCCTCATCTGTCCCAATTCATCCCTCTGAGCATCCAGTTTGGTTTCTACCCCGATTTTCACCTCCTCTATCTGCTCTCCCATTTGTTTAATTTCTCGGGCGGATTGCTCCCCTATTTCCCGCAATTTGCCTTCCATCCTATTTTCTAACCCCATTAACCCATTTTTCACCCCCTCTATCTGATTCTCCTGGGCAGCCATTCTATTTTCCACCCCCATTAACCCATGTTTCACCCCTTCTATCCCATTGTCTAACCCCTCAAATTTCTTGTCTAATCCCTTAAAATTATTGTCTAACCCCTCAAATTTGCTGTCTATCTTCCCTATTTGGGCACTGGTACCCCTCGCTTCATCCCTCATTACCCCCATTTGGCCCTCCAATCGCTCACCCTGAGCATCCATCCGGTTCCCCATTCTAATTTCCAATCCTACATTCCCCATATGGACGATTGCCTGTATTTGCGCCATGAGGCCCTGCATGTCAAAGCCCGCTGGTAACACGGGCTCGGCTACCGCGCGCTCGTACGAGGCGCCATTTTGTGCGTCTGATACCACGTGCGCGAGAGCGCCATTTTGCGCGCCTGAAACCTCCTCAACCACATTGCCAATGTTCTCCTCTACTTCGTCCCTCTGATCCTGGGTTAATCCTAACCCCTCCTCTAGCTCACCCACCTGCATCCGATCGCCTTGACCAGCCATGGCGCGATTTCAAAATTCGGGTTTTTCTTTAACAAAACAAATTTCGGCCGCTCCAAATTTTGACCAAATTTTTTTTCCTAAATGTTTTAAAAATTTGGTTCGGGCCCCGAATCCCACTCCCAGACACCAATTGTTACGCCAATTGTACAATTGTGTCCAAAATTTGGGCTAAATGAATTTAGTCCCAGGTCCGAATCCGACACTCCTGACACCAATTGTTACGGTTCGCGGTTAAGGGTGTTATGTTTGCCGAGCGGAGGCCCCGCGACCTAACAGTTTCCCCGATTCACCCGATTCACCCGACGTTGGCCGTATCGCGCCACCGCTATTCAATAAGGAAAAGACAAAGACGACACGGATGTGAAGAAGAGGAAGACGAAGGCAGAAAAAGGTTTGAAATATGATTACTATTTATTACTATTTACAGGCTCAAAGAAACCAAGGAGAAGGAAAGATAATAAAATAATATACAGAGGCTTTTAGAGACACAGTGCAATTCCTTATACAAGCTTAATTAAATCCCCAGGACAGAACAAACAGAACAAACTCATGTACACAAATGGGGAACTTGTAGGCAGGAATGGCTGGAAGGAGAGGAAAGTCCAATGGGTCCGGCAGCACGATCGGCACGTTGGGCAGCCGCCGTTCCTTCGCGGCCCTGCTCAAAACCGCCGTCCAGGCCCCAAGCGGCTGTCGAGTGTTGTTGCTGCTGTGGACGCTGCTGCTGGCGAGCAAGGTGACGAATAGCAGGCTTTGTGCTTCCCTGGATGATCTCTTCTCTTGGACCTTTCAACTCAGCTCTGCCTTGGACCCTTTCAACTCAGCTCTGCCTTGGACCATTTCAACTCAGCTCTCCTCTTTTTACCTCCCCACGCAGCTTCGCTCTGATCACTCTTGCGCGCGCGCTTTTATAACGCCGCCGGCGATTAAGCCGCCGGCCTTCAGGACACGCCCATCGGTGTGCTCACCTCGGCCCTGGTTGGTCGCGCGACCCTCTGGCTCCGCCCTTGATGACGACGGGCGGGCACGCCTTTCTTCCCCAACCCTGCCTCATGGCCAATGGTGGCAATTGTTGGTTGGCAATGCGAATGGCAATTGACGAAAGGGGAAATGGAGGTTTTTGGGAATGGGAATGAAGGGAATCTATCTTTTTCACTTGGTGCAATGGAGTGTCATGTTAATGGAAGACAAGGCCTTACCCTAAAACACATAATAAAGATATAAGCTACTGAACAAGGGATTTATCGTGTCCTTCAATGTGTGCTTTATGCAATTAACTACCGGGACGCCCTTTTAACCTTTACACAACACTGGAGGCGGGAGGGGCCAGAATCAAACAATAATAATAATACACACAATAAAAAAATACAATCCTCATATCCGCAACAATATATATATATATATATATATATATATATATATATATATATATATATATATATATATATATATCAGTCACTATGCGACCTTCATATCATCAGTGGGGAACCGCCAGCAAGATGGCCCATACAGCTTCTGCTGCACCTTGCTAGGAGTGATAAGCACCGCCTGCCACACGGTAACATTATCTCTGGTATCCACTCATCATATGGAGTTGACCTGGATGCGGTTGGGAGTTACTAATAAGTGGTATCTGTAATCTGGTTCTCCAACCTAATGAGCGAACGTCATGACGTCATCGCCATGCATGTCCATGCATGACTAGGAAAGTGTAGGCTGGATGGTGGGGCGCTTGCGAGAAATTCCGTGCAGCGCCATTTATGAAGTGGACCACTGGACAGTGACGATGCTCGACAATAACGAGGGGTATTTGATCACCCTTGAGGAGCAGAGTAGAGAAGGAAAATTTGAAGAGGCAGACTTGCCCCCAAAGGGCACCCACGTTGTGCGAGTGGTGTCTAAGAGCCCGGGCGAGTCCGATGATCTTTTGGAGGAGGTTCCGGCCGATTTGTGGTCCCAACACGACAACGATGTCGGGCGAATTCGCGATGCCAAACCTCTGGTAATACCGGTTCAACCGGGAATGCCCCTCCCAAATGTGAGACAATATAAATTGCGGCACGAGGCCGATGTGGGCATAGAGCCAGTGATTCAATCTTTGGTGAAACAGAAAATAATTGTGGAAACTAACAGCCAATGCAACACACCAATTTTACCCGTGAAGAAACCAATGCAGGATAAATGGAGGTTCGTGCAGGATCTGAGGGAAGTGAACAAAGTCATACAAGGCATACACCCAGTGGTACCAAATGCGGAAGGCCTTATGACATCTATCTCACCGGACGCAACACATTTTACCGTTATTGACCTATGCTCTGCCTTTTTCTCCGTACCTATTGCACCTGAGTCACAATACTTGTTCGCCTTCACCTTTAGAGGGCGCCAGTTCACCTGGACGGTGTTACCCCAAGGGTTCTCCGACAGCCCCACCCTGTTCTCCCGAGCGTTGCACCGTGATTTGGCAGACGTGGAACTAGAGGGGGGATCGGTGTTGTTGCAATACATTGACGACTTGTTGATTTGTTCCCCTTCCAAGGAAGCCTGTGAGGGGGACTCCATGGCCCTGCTAAGAGCCTTGGCGGCCAAGGGCCACAAGGTGGGACGGAGAAAGCTCCAATTTGTACGGAAGGTAGTAACCTATTTGGGTCATGCCATTTCACACGGGAAGCGGGAACTGCATGCTGGACGGGTGACCGCTATCATGGAATCGCCACGGCCAAGCACGCAACGACAGATGTTGCGCTTCCTAGGTATGACGGGTTACTGCCGCTCCTGGATAATTGACTACGCGCTACTTGCTAAACCACTGTACGAAGCCACCAGAATAGGAGAACCGAACTACTTGGTTTGGACGGACGAATTGATGCGCTGTTTCGAGGGGCTGAAAAAGGCATTGGTAATGGCACCGACTTTAGGACTCCCCGATTATGCGAAACCATTCACCCTTTACACTCATGCAGTAAGGGGTTTTGCTCAGTCCGTTTTGACACAGACTCATGGAGATAAGGAGCGACCGGTAACCTACTTTAGCAAAAAGCTAGAACCGGTCGAGCAAGGGTTTCCGGTGTGCCTGCAAGCCGTGGCAGCGGCTAGGTACGCAGTGTAAAGGACAGCGGACATTGTGATGGGGCACCCGGTAACGCTACAGGTGCCACACTGCGTCACTTCGCTGTTACTACAGTGGACAACACAACACTTGTCTACCACTAGATTAATGCAATACGAAACAGCACTGATTACGGCCGCCAACGTCACCATCAAACGTTGCACTACACTCAACCCGGCCTCACTGATGCCCACCCCAGAGGAGGGCGAACCCCACGTATGTGTCGATGTAGTACAGCAAGTCTCCACGGAACGTCCGGACTTCAAGGACATTCCCCTCGACAACCCCGATCGTGTGTACTACGTCGACGGATCAGCTAAACGCGGATGGGATGGCTCTTTGCTATCCGGATACGCGGTGTGTTCAGATAATGAGACGGTAGAAAGCGGGCGCCTTCCGCCCACATTTTCCGCCCAGCAGGCGGAGCTGTGCGCCTTGACTAGAGCATGCAGCTTGGCGGCAGACCTTGCCGTCAACATTTATACAGATTCAGCCTACGCGCACGGGGTAGTTCACGACAAAGGGGCAATCTGGAAGATGCGAGGCTTCCTCACATCTGCGGGTTCGGTCATAAAGAACGGCGAACTGGTTGAAGGGCTACTCCGAAGCATCTTGCTTCCCCGCGCTGTCGCGGTAATTAAATGTCGCGGCCACCAAAAGACAGACTCTGACGTCACTCGAGGCAACGCCAGAGCGGACGCAGCAGCAGGAAAAGCGGCCAACCAACAAGTAGGACGGAACATGCCGATGGTAACGTGAGCAAAGGGGGCACCCGCGCAGACTGCCAACGTACCGACCTCAGGACCAACCCCCTCCTCACAAAATGGGTGCACCATCGTCACCGCCTCACCGACTAATGAGGACGTTATAAAACTTCAAAACGCAGCAACGGCCGCCGAACACGATGACTGGGTAAAACGAGGGGCCACGCACCCCGGACCAAATGAGATGTGGACCCTTCACGGAAAACCAATAGCACCCAAGGAACTACTGCCTTGGCTGGCACGTATGGGACATCAAAATGGCCATGTGTGCCAGAGGGGGGTGATGGAACAGATAAACTATACCTGGGTGGCACCGGGACTGTCGCGAATCGCATCAGAGGTGTGCCGGTCATGCGTGGTTTGCCAACAACACAACAGGGGGGCACCACCAATGCACCCACATAACGCGGGCCATCCCCGACCAATCGGGCCCTTCTGTCATGTCCAGTTCGATTTTATAAACATGGAACCGAGTATGTCGTTCCGCTATGTCTTGGTAATCGTGGACATGTTCACAAAATGGGTCGAGGCCTATCCATGCGTTAAGTCAGACGCCCCGACAGTAGCCAAGCGCCTCGTGCGGGATTTCATGTGCAGATTCGGCATCCCTCAGAAAATTACGTCAGACAAAGGGGGCCACTTCACGGGAGAAGTGATTAAGGGTATCCTAAAGGCACTGGGCATGAAACAATCTTTCCATTGCGCTTATCACCCACAATCAGCGGGACTTGTGGAATGCACCAACGGGACTCTGAAACTCAAGGTAGCCAAGATCTGTGCAGATACAGGTTTGAAGTGGCCGGAAGCACTCCCGCTCGCGTTAATGAGTATTCGTTCCACCCCGGGCCGCACCACGGGTCTTTCCCCCCACGAGATATTAATGGGATGACCTATGAGTTTGCCTGTTTTGGCCCCGATGGACATGTCCAAATTTGATTTGCCTGTGATGGATGACATGCTTTTAAAGTTTTGCAGAGGATTGTCCAATGTGGCGCGCAGCATCCACGCCCGAGTACGAGAGGCGTTGCCTGAACCAACAAGCCACGCCATCCACGACTTCCAGACCGGCGATTACGTGCTCGTAAAACACTTCACCCGCAAGAACGCCTTGGAACCAAGGTGGAAGGGACCAGTCCAGGTGTTGCTGACTACACCAACGGCTGTCTTTTGCGAGGGCAAGACCTTGTGGATCCACGCCACCCACTGTAAGTTGGCCATACAAGCACCAGACACTACACCACAGCAACCACAGTAATGATGGGCCTAATTATAGGTATGATACTATTGATAGCGACAGCAGCTAGGGGAAGCTCCGATTACAATAGATGCGAAAACAAAACACGACACCTCACCGTAACATGGGGACAAAGAGTATCACTACCATGTTTCGAACAGAAAGCCCTGCACACAAATTGGGTAAGCGTAAGATGGCTAGCACTGTCGGCAGGGCCTGGACGCGTTGGCATTGTACTACGAAAACAACGAGAGTTCCGGGAGAACGGGCAAGCTAGCATTAAGACCTTGGCCCAACCAGGATACAAATGGGGAACCCCTGATTTTAAGCTACAAACACGCACACGCCTAGAGAAAGGCATGACTATGCAGATCCAGTGCAGCGTCTGGACCCCTGGCGCGGCCAGTGGCGAAACTAAATACACACCATGCATCGAATACATACTCACGCCGCACCCCCAGGACAAGGCCCCAAAGAAGGGTGAAAACACATATTGGAAAGTGGCAAGAGAGGTGGTGACAATTCAAAATAGGACACACTGCTGGTCGTGCATGCACTTCCCCCAAGCAGGCACCACAGGAATACACATGATAGTGCTACCTCTGTCCCTCAATGATCTTTGCTCACAACCTATCGATTCCCCATGTTTAGTCACCACGCTGGAAAGAGAAGGGGTTGGCAATGGCAAGAGTTGCAATCGACAATTTAATTATCGCCCTTCAATGATTGCCCATGTGGCCGAGAGGCCTGCCCCCGTCTGGGTCAAACCACAGAAAGGGATGGTCTGCCTCCTGGGTTCCGGCCACTTGCTTATGGGAGAATCAGAATGCGCCTACACTCTCCCCGGGAAGCTGGGAAAAGGGAGCGCTGGGATTACACTACGAATAGTACTGCAAGATAAACACAACCACAACATAACGGCTATAACATTCTCTAGGGGGGTTAGTAGGATTAATGGGGTGACAAAGGGATTCCAGTGCTTATCCACCCACCTGGTCCCACCCCATGGGACAATGTTTATATGCGGCGACAAGGCTTACCCCTATTTACCAAATAATTGGGGGGGCACATGTTATCTTGGTTCAGTACTTCCTGACGTTGAGATACTGGACGAACTAGATCCAAAGTCCCTGGACAGGCGACATAAGAGGTCAGTCATGAACGAAGATGGAACCACTAAACTACACGGGAGCCTATGGGAAAAGGTGTTAGGTTTCTTCTTCCCAGGTGCGGGCACAGCCATGAACAGCTTCCGGATAGATAAATTGGCTTTGGCCCTAGAAAAGGTGGCAAACGACACCGCTACGGCTCATGACATACTATTGGACATGGTAGTTCACATGCGTACAATGGTGATGCAGAATCGGGTGGCTTTGGACATGCTCCTGGCAGAGAAAGGAGGGGTATGCGGAATAGTAGAGGGAAAATGTTGCACTTACATACCTGATCCATCCGAAGGAGTGTCAGCCGCAATAGTGAGGCTAAGGGAAACTAGCCACGCCCTGACGATCGATCGGATCGCGCGCGAGAACTCTTATAAATTTAGCTGGCTCACTGACTGGTTCCGGGGATGGACAGGCACTATAGTGAAGTGGCTATTGACCGCACTGGCCGTGATAATCGGGGTAGTAATTTGGGGGGCACTAATGAAATCTTTAGTCCTCCTCTGTATGAGAAAGTACTTTACAGGATGGAAAACGAAGAAGCCGCCGACAACGACCATGGTTCTGACCACAGAGGCCGTCGACCTGAATGGGTCCTTCAACAAGGCAGATGTGACCGGCGCTTCAGAAGATTGTATTGATTTTTGTGATGACTGTGATACTTGTGTTGAAAATCCCTTGTGGGAACTGGCTAACGCCTCTTATGTATTACAAGCTCACAGCTGTACACCCCCTTCCGACCCAACTATGGATCTGATTGCGACGCTGGGTCTGGCAGTCAAGGGAGCCGACATGGATATCCTAGACCCGCAAGCCGACCAGGCGTCCATGGGAGACTTTGACATAAAGGAAGTCCCTCTCTTTGCTTCAAATGTTTCGGATCTCTTTGCTTCAAGTGATTCGGATTTTAACGCTCTGTACCCTGACCAGGAACATGAGATACAAGATACTGACAACATTATGTATTCCCCAGAACAGCAGCACGTGAGAGATCTCATGGGCATGATCGTTGATTAACTTCGAAGATCTGCAAGGATCGCGTCTGCAAAGGGTGGGGGGAGCAAGTTCCGCAGGGGAGGTGATGGGCCCCCTGGTGGGGCAGAACCTCATCTGGACCAGACGCCTTCTTGTGGATCCGAAACGTTAATGGACTTTCATGTTCTGAGCCCTCAGGTTCCAAGCACGCACCACACGACATGTTCCCCAAATGCACGGGCGAGGCGCTATGGGCGCACGGTACGCCCTTGGGAGATACCCGCATTACACGATTGTCTTTCAATAAAGCCCGATGTGGCACGTTGTCTCCTGAGATACTTTGTCTCGACGAGACAAGAGGAAGGTTAATGTCAGGTAGCTGATTTGTTACTGTACGAGCTCTGTTATAAATGTTGTTTGAAAATGTTATTTCATAGTTAATAAAAAGGTTTTCGCTTTGCCATAGTTTAAAATGAGAAATACACGCTTCATCTGTGCAGAACAGATGGCTTTGTTGTATACGTGCGTTCTTTACAGGCCAGATAGCCTTGTCGTAAAACTCTCTCTTTGGCCCGCAAACAGCGTCTCGAGCCGCGGGCAGGAATGCGGATTATACATGTCTGAAATGTGAACCTTACGTGGGACGCTTGAATTTGTAGACATAGACCTTTGCTGATAGACTGTTAAAACATTAACTATATTTCGTATAATCAAATGATGCTCGAGTTATGATAAATATACTCTGGATTTAAGTTTAAATAAGAAAGTGAGCTGAAAGGTACATCCAACACCTGGAACTCATCAGAACGACCTCATACATTTTATGGCCTTATCAGGACCAGGAATGCAATCCACCTTCAGTGAGTTCTATTTCTTGTCACCTCGGAGCCTTGAAAACACATCTGGTCCGGATCCTAACGGTGCGTGCTTCACTCCTCCAAGACGAAAGGACGGATGACGGTGGGGAACATGGCCTACTGGGGATGCCAGTGGGAGGACCATTAGCCCAGTTTCTTTGTCCTCTCAGACTCTAGCGGAGATTCTCTGATAAAGTGTGCCTCTATATAAATGAACTGCGAATCGATGTGTCCTTAGGAAGGTTGACTTGGCATGTTGTCCATTCATGCTGTAGATGTCTTGCTCCCTCCCAGCTGTGTACTTGGTTTTTAATAAACGTTTATCATTCTCAAATTGATGGTGGAATTCTATTATGATCAAGGAGTCACTCCCGACATATATATATATATATATATATATATATATATATATATATATATATATATATATATATATATATATATGTATATATATATATATATATATATATATATATATATATATATATATATATATATATATATATATATATATATATATATATATATACAGACTTGGCATTTAATATGGAATTTTATTTTTTCTTGACGGGTTTACTTTCTAAACTCAGTATATCAATCTGGTGAGTTTCTTTTACCCTTCGGTGATGTCTTTGGTGAAAGAACCATGTCACTGATTGTCTTTCGCAGCAAGATTTCAATGACAGGATTATATCACAGGTGGCGTGACAAAATGTAAGGACAGGTACATTTGACGATTGGCTTCACAATCGGGTATATAAGGGTTGTTGCGTTCTGTATTAGTGGAAAACAACTGCTGCACGTCTACAAAAGTTATTGCCGCTTCCTCTGGAGATTGTCCGTCAACTTGACAATGCTGTTTGTCATGGAGTGGTGGCTTTACGAAATTCTGGCATGAAACAGCGTGCTATTGCTCAGCAGTATGGCATCACTCAAGGTCAGGTGTCAAAGATCCTGAAACGAAATGCTCAGAGGGGTGTCCCTACTCCAATACCGAGGCCAGGACGTCCACGCAGAACCACAAGGAGAGATGATCGCCAGCTGCACCGGTTAGTCTGCAATGGCCGTACCAAGTCAGCTAATCGGCTTAGGCCTGAGTGGCAGCAACTGACAAATGTGCCTGTATCCAGAAGGCTAGTCAACCAACGACTGGTTCAAGCAGGCTATCGTGCCAGGCATCCCCTGAGAAAGCCATGCCTGAACAGACAACACAGCCAGCACCGATTGAAGTGGGCCAGAGAGCACCGTCAATGGCAGCCAGGATACTGGAATCACGTGACATTCAGTGACGAGTCTAGATTTCTGGTCTATCGTCAAGATGGCCGTGTCTGAGTGCGCAGACAAGTGCATGAAGCCCACAACGAAGATTGTATCGTGCCAAGAGTCCAAGCTGGAGGTGGTGGAGTGACCGTTTGGGCTGCTTTTCATGAAGGGGGCAAAACTGACCTGGTTGTTCTGAATGGAAACCTGAACCAGTTCAAGTACAGGGCCATTCTGGAAGAAACATTGCTTCCATTTGCTCGTGCAGCCTTTCGAGGAAACTTTGTCTTCCAAGATGATAATGCATGGCCTCATCATGCTCGCATGATCCAACACTTTCTTGCTGACCGTGGTGTAGAGCACATGGAGTGGCCTGCCATGTCCCCGGATATGAATCCGATAGAGAACTTGTGGGCAGAATTAACGCGTCAGATCGACCCCTTGGACCAGCAGCCGACCTCTGTGCGTGAATTGCAGCAGACTATTGTCACTGCATGGCAAGCGATTCCTGTCCAAACCTTGGCAAATCTCGTGAACAGCATGCCTCGACATATACGTGCTCTCCTGAATGCTCGTGGGGGTTACACGAAGTACTGAACTGTAATTTTACTGTCCGTAATCCCAGTCATAATTTAGCTTTTGTTTTTGTTGAAAAAAAAAAAATTGGTTAACGTGCAAAATAAAGAGATACTTCTGGAAAACGTACAGAAGTTTAACACAGTACTGTCCGTGAATTGAGTTCGATATCAATTTACATCACTTTCAAGGATCAATTTATTTGCTTCGAAATGTCAAATGTGGTTTTTGTTTCTTTTAAAGTTCACATTAACAAAATCTAGAATAATTTCAACATAATTCCAATGAACTTTTGGTTCTTATTCA
The DNA here is from genome assembly GCF_964187855.1 of Myxine glutinosa. NCBI lineage: Eukaryota > Metazoa > Chordata > Myxini > Myxiniformes > Myxinidae > Myxine > Myxine glutinosa. The sequence continues at coordinate 130,395,926 of NC_136262.1, read as the reverse complement.
TCTTGAAAAGTAAGTTCACCCCCACAAAAAAATTATTCCAAATTAAATGCCAAGTCTGTATATATTTATCTATATTATAATAGCCGTAGATGATTCTGTCTGTCTGTCTGTCTATCTGTTGGGTGTCTGTCCGGGGTGTGGCTTACTCGGTTTGCAGAGTAGCTCCACCCATAGCTCCACCCATTCTGGGAGTGGCTATAAACAAATATCCACCATTTTATTAACTCGCATAGCTTTGAGTCCTGTTTTGTAGGCCCGTGGTGTCTTGCTCTCCCCCAGTTTTATTTCAAATCAAATTCGATAAATCATTTCATTTTTCACAGTCGCTAACATAGTTTTAGACTCGGTTGAAAAAAAACGGGAAGAAAATCCGATGAAAGTTGCCGTTTATAGAACGAAATGAATTCTCAAAGGCCTGTAACTTCAAGGCCATTGAGTCTCTCTCACGCCTTTATCTCCAATCTAACTCACCATATGATTTCATTTTTATCGATGGTTTTACTTTTAGACTCGGTGTCAGCAATAATTGAGAACAATCCACACACGCGGGAAAATGCAGAGATATATTTTTTAAAATCGCGTCATGGTGTATCATACACCGCCCAACATGACACCGCCGGCAATGTGTCGATATATATTAAAAATTCGCTTTTGCTTTTCCGTTATGATATATTACTATTTCGTTTGATGATAGTCGTCACAAAAACGTCAACAATGATGCCGACATATATTTCTTCGTTTTTATTTCATTCAACATATTAGCCGGAAGTAAAATATGTTTCAGGAAATTACCGAGAGATATTTCTTCGTTTTTTTTATTAGTTATGTGCGCATACACTTTAAATAGGTTTATTTGAAATCTTTAATTTTCCACAAACATTCCACACACGCGGGAAAATGCAGAGATATATTTTTTAAAATCGCGTCATATCATACACCGCCCAACATGACACCGACGGCAATGTGTCGATATCTATTTTAAATTCGATATATCATTTCATTTTTCACAGTCGCTAACATAGTTTTAGACTCGGTTGAAAAAAAACGAGAAGAAAATCCGATGAAAGTTGCCGTTTATAGAACGAAATGAATTCTCAAATGCCTGTAACTTCAAGGCCATTGAGTCTCTCTCACGCCTTTATCTCCAATCTAACTCACCATATGATTTCATTTTTATCGATGGTTTTAGAGTCGGTGTCAGCAATAATTGAGAACATTCCACACACGCGGGAAAATGCAGATATATTTTTTAAAATCGCGTCATGGTGTATCATACACCGCCTAACATGACACCGACGGCAACGTGTCGATACATATTAAAAATTCGATATATCATTTCATTTTTCACAGTCGCTAACATAGTTTTCGACTCGGTTGAAAAAAAACGGGAAGGAAATCCAATGAAAGTTGCCGTTTATAGAACGAAATGAATTCTCAAACGCCTGTAACTTCAACTTCAAGGCCATTGAGTCTCTCTCACGCCTTTATCTCCAATCTAACTCACCATATGATTTCATTTTTATCGATGGTTTTGGACTCGGTGTCAGCAATAATTGAGAACATTCCACACACGCGGGAAAATGCAGAGATATATTTTTAAAAATCGCGTCATGGTGTATCATACACCGCCCAACATGACACCGACGGCAACGTGTCGATATATATTAAAAATTCGCTTTTGCTTTTCCGTTAAGATATATTACTTTTTCGTTTGATGACAGTCGTCACAAAAACGTCAACAATGATGCCGACATATATTTCTTCGTTTTTATTTAATTCAACATTATTAGCCGGAAGTAAAATATGTTTCAGGAAATTACCGAGAGATATTTCTTCGTTTTTTAAAATTAGTTATGTGCGAATACACTTTAAATATGTTTATTTGAAATCTTTAATTTTCCACAATATAATTTACTTGCCATTTATCATTTGATGATTACGAGACAAATTCCTCTTGAGGATCGTGACAATTCATGCGCTGCGTGGAAACTTCTATTTCCAAAATGAATGAGACGATCGATGAAGAACGCAGACTTGAACAGGATGCAGCAAGAAAACGAATGAGACGGGCGAACGAGTCCATCGACGAACGTCAATGCAAACTTGCGGGGTCACCCGTGGGAATCCCACGGGCATGGATGTGTGTGACATTTCGACATATTGAGTTAGATGCTGCATATTCATTTTTACAAAATGGTTACTGGCAAGTCATCAGATCCAGAAATGGTGTAAAAACCACCGTTTAGAGGCCATTTTTCCCCGCAAAGCGGGGGTTGGCCTTTTCGGGGACCGTGGTAGTTGTTGTTTTTTTGTCCCCTTTTTGAAGCAATGTTTTACGGCCGGATGCCCTTCCTGACGCCAACCCTTTTTGCCGCCTTCAACGACAAACAGGGAATTACCAGTGAACTGGTACTCAATTAGCCGACCTCGGAAGGATGACAGGCTGAGTCAACCCCCCTGGCATTAATTCGGCGATCGACCGAGATTCGAACCCAGGATCCTAAGCCGGCACCCTAGCCGCTAGCCCAACACCAGAAATGGTGTCATGAACACAATTTATTTACGCACAAGCACAAAAGCAAGACGGGCCGATTTCCGATTCCGACGGGCGAGACGGGCCGATTTCCGATTCCGACGGGCCGATTTGGAGCAAGAAAAAGAACGAGACGGGAGAAAAAGGAGAGAAACGAGACGGGGAAAGCCGATTGGAGAGGCGAGTGAGGCGCGATTGGAGAGGAGTGTGAGGCGCGATTGGAGAGGAGTGTGAGGCACGATTGGAGAGGAGTGTGAGGCGTGATTGGAGAGGAGTGTGAGGCACGATTGGAGAGGAGTGATTGGAGGGGAGTGTGAGGCACGATTGGAGAGGAGTGTGAGGCACGATTGGAGAGGAGTGTGAGGCGCGATTGGAGAGGAGTGTGAGGCGCGATTGGAGAGGAGTGTGAGGCGCGATTGGAGAGGCGTGTGAAGGATTGCAGAGGAGAGGAGTGTGAGGGATTGGAGAGGTGAGGGATTGGAAAGGAGAGGGATGTGAGGGTTTGGAGAGGAGAGGAGTGCTAGGTGGAGAGAGGAGAGTGTCAGGTGGAGACAGGAGAGTGTCAGGTGGAGAGGAGTGAGGGGTCACATATTATGTGAAATAACTAAATTCACACCATTTCTGGATCTGATGACTTGCCAGTAACCATTTTGTAAAAATGAATGTGCAGCATATAACTCAATATGTCGAAATGTCACACACATCCATGCCCGTGGGATTCCCACGGGTGACCCCGCTAGTCTATATTATAATAGCCGTAGATGATTCTGTCTGTCTGTCTGTCTATCTGTTGGGTGTCTGTCCGGGGTGTGGCTTACTCGGTTTGCAGAGTAGCTCCACCCATAGCTCCACCCATTCTGGGAGTGGCTATAAACAAATATCCACCATTTTATTAACTCGCATAGCTTTGAGTCCTGTTTTGTAGGCCCGTGGTGTCTTGCTCTCCCCCAGTTTTATTTCAAATCAAATTCGATAAATCATTTCATTTTTCACAGTCGCTAACATAGTTTTAGACTCGGTTGAAAAAAAACGGGAAGAAAATCCGATGAAAGTTACCGTTTATAGAACGAAATGAATTCTCAAAGGCCTGTAACTTCAAGGCCATTGAGTCTCTCTCACGCCTTTATCTCCAATCTAACTCACCATATGATTTCATTTTTATCGATGGTTTTACTTTTAGACTCGGTGTCAGCAATAATTGAGAACAATCCACACACGCGGGAAAATGCAGAGATATATTTTTTAAAATCGCGTCATGGTGTATCATACACCGCCTAACATGACACCGACGGCAACGTGTCGATACATATTAAAAATTCGATATATCATTTCATTTTTCACAGTCGCTAACATAGTTTTCGACTCGGTTGAAAAAAAACGGGAAGGAAATCCAATGAAAGTTGCCGTTTATAGAACGAAATGAATTCTCAAACGCCTGTAACTTCAACTTCAAGGCCATTGAGTCTCTCTCACGCCTTTATCTCCAATCTAACTCACCATATGATTTCATTTTTATCGATGGTTTTGGACTCGGTGTCAGCAATAATTGAGAACATTCCACACACGCGGGAAAATGCAGAGATATATTTTTAAAAATCGCGTCATGGTGTATCATACACCGCCCAACATGACACCGACGGCAACGTGTCGATATATATTAAAAATTCGCTTTTGCTTTTCCGTTAAGATATATTACTTTTTCGTTTGATGACAGTCGTCACAAAAACGTCAACAATGATGCCGACATATATTTCTTCGTTTTTATTTAATTCAACATTATTAGCCGGAAGTAAAATATGTTTCAGGAAATTACCGAGAGATATTTCTTCGTTTTTTAAAATTAGTTATGTGCGAATACACTTTAAATATGTTTATTTGAAATCTTTAATTTTCCACAATATAATTTACTTGCCATTTATCATTTGATGATTACGAGACAAATTCCTCTTGAGGATCGTGACAATTCATGCGCTGCGTGGAAACTTCTATTTCCAAAATGAATGAGACGATCGATGAAGAACGCAGACTTGAACAGGATGCAGCAAGAAAACGAATGAGACGGGCGAACGAGTCCATCGACGAACGTCAATGCAAACTTGCGGGGTCACCCGTGGGAATCCCACGGGCATGGATGTGTGTGACATTTCGACATATTGAGTTAGATGCTGCATATTCATTTTTACAAAATGGTTACTGGCAAGTCATCAGATCCAGAAATGGTGTAAAAACCACCGTTTAGAGGCCATTTTTCCCCGCAAAGCGGGGGTTGGCCTTTTCGGGGACCGTGGTAGTTGTTGTTTTTTTGTCCCCTTTTTGAAGCAATGTTTTACGGCCGGATGCCCTTCCTGACGCCAACCCTTTTTGCCGCCTTCAACGACAAACAGGGAATTACCAGTGAACTGGTACTCAATTAGCCGACCTCGGAAGGATGACAGGCTGAGTCAACCCCCCTGGCATTAATTCGGCGATCGACCGAGATTCGAACCCAGGATCCTAAGCCGGCACCCTAGCCGCTAGCCCAACACCAGAAATGGTGTCATGAACACAATTTATTTACGCACAAGCACAAAAGCAAGACGGGCCGATTTCCGATTCCGACGGGCGAGACGGGCCGATTTCCGATTCCGACGGGCCGATTTGGAGCAAGAAAAAGAACGAGACGGGAGAAAAAGGAGAGAAACGAGACGGGGAAAGCCGATTGGAGAGGCGAGTGAGGCGCGATTGGAGAGGAGTGTGAGGCGCGATTGGAGAGGAGTGTGAGGCACGATTGGAGAGGAGTGTGAGGCGTGATTGGAGAGGAGTGTGAGGCACGATTGGAGAGGAGTGATTGGAGGGGAGTGTGAGGCACGATTGGAGAGGAGTGTGAGGCACGATTGGAGAGGAGTGTGAGGCGCGATTGGAGAGGAGTGTGAGGCGCGATTGGAGAGGAGTGTGAGGCGCGATTGGAGAGGCGTGTGAAGGATTGCAGAGGAGAGGAGTGTGAGGGATTGGAGAGGTGAGGGATTGGAAAGGAGAGGGATGTGAGGGTTTGGAGAGGAGAGGAGTGCTAGGTGGAGAGAGGAGAGTGTCAGGTGGAGACAGGAGAGTGTCAGGTGGAGAGGAGTGAGGGGTCACATATTATGTGAAATAACTAAATTCACACCATTTCTGGATCTGATGACTTGCCAGTAACCATTTTGTAAAAATGAATGTGCAGCATATAACTCAATATGTCGAAATGTCACACACATCCATGCCCGTGGGATTCCCACGGGTGACCCCGCTAGTCTATATTATAATAGCCGTAGATGATTCTGTCTGTCTGTCTGTCTATCTGTTGGGTGTCTGTCCGGGGTGTGGCTTACTCGGTTTGCAGAGTAGCTCCACCCATAGCTCCACCCATTCTGGGAGTGGCTATAAACAAATATCCACCATTTTATTAACTCGCATAGCTTTGAGTCCTGTTTTGTAGGCCCGTGGTGTCTTGCTCTCCCCCAGTTTTATTTCAAATCAAATTCGATAAATCATTTCATTTTTCACAGTCGCTAACATAGTTTTAGACTCGGTTGAAAAAAAACGGGAAGAAAATCCGATGAAAGTTGCCGTTTATAGAACGAAATGAATTCTCAAAGGCCTGTAACTTCAAGGCCATTGAGTCTCTCTCACGCCTTTATCTCCAATCTAACTCACCATATGATTTCATTTTTATCGATGGTTTTACTTTTAGACTCGGTGTCAGCAATAATTGAGAACAATCCACACACGCGGGAAAATGCAGAGATATATTTTTTAAAATCGCGTCATGGTGTATCATACACCGCCCAACATGACACCGCCGGCAATGTGTCGATATATATTAAAAATTCGCTTTTGCTTTTCCGTTATGATATATTACTATTTCGTTTGATGATAGTCGTCACAAAAACGTCAACAATGATGCCGACATATATTTCTTCGTTTTTATTTCATTCAACATATTAGCCGGAAGTAAAATATGTTTCAGGAAATTACCGAGAGATATTTCTTCGTTTTTTTTATTAGTTATGTGCGCATACACTTTAAATAGGTTTATTTGAAATCTTTAATTTTCCACAAACATTCCACACACGCGGGAAAATGCAGAGATATATTTTTTAAAATCGCGTCATGGTGTATCATACACCGCCCAACATGACACCGACGGCAATGTGTCGATATCTATTTTAAATTCGATATATCATTTCATTTTTCACAGTCGCTAACATAGTTTTAGACTCGGTTGAAAAAAACGAGAAGAAAATCCGATGAAAGTTGCCGTTTATAGAACGAAATGAATTCTCAAATGCCTGTAACTTCAAGGCCATTGAGTCTCTCTCACGCCTTTATCTCCAATCTAACTCACCATATGATTTCATTTTTATCGATGGTTTTAGAGTCGGTGTCAGCAATAATTGAGAACATTCCACACACGCGGGAAAATGCAGATATATTTTTTAAAATCGCGTCATGGTGTATCATACACCGCCTAACATGACACCGACGGCAACGTGTCGATACATATTAAAAATTCGATATATCATTTCATTTTTCACAGTCGCTAACATAGTTTTCGACTCGGTTGAAAAAAAACGGGAAGGAAATCCAATGAAAGTTGCCGTTTATAGAACGAAATGAATTCTCAAACGCCTGTAACTTCAACTTCAAGGCCATTGAGTCTCTCTCACGCCTTTATCTCCAATCTAACTCACCATATGATTTCATTTTTATCGATGGTTTTGGACTCGGTGTCAGCAATAATTGAGAACATTCCACACACGCGGGAAAATGCAGAGATATATTTTTAAAAATCGCGTCATGGTGTATCATACACCGCCCAACATGACACCGACGGCAACGTGTTTCTATTAAATATATTAAAAATTCGCTTTTGCTTTTCCGTTAAGATATATTACTTTTTCGTTTGATGACAGTCGTCACAAAAACGTCAACAATGATGCCGACATATATTTCTTCGTTTTTATTTAATTCAACATTATTAGCCGGAAGTAAAATATGTTTCAGGAAATTACCGAGAGATATTTCTTCGTTTTTTAAAATTAGTTATGTGCGAATACACTTTAAATAGGTTTATTTGAAATCTTTAATTTTCCACAATATAATTTACTTGCCATTTATCATTTGATGATTACGAGACAAATTCCTCTTGAGGATCGTGACAATTCATGCGCTGCGTGGAAACTTCTATTTCCAAAATGAATGAGACGATCGATGAAGAACGCAGACTTGAACAGGATGCAGCAAGAAAACGAATGAGACGGGCGAACGAGTCCATCGACGAACGTCAATGCAAACTTGCGGGGTCACCCGTGGGAATCCCACGGGCATGGATGTGTGTGACATTTCGTTTCGACATATTGAGTTAGATGCTGCACATTCATTTTTACAAAATGGTTACTGGCAAGTCATCAGATCCAGAAATGGTGTAAAAACCACCGTTTAGAGGCCATTTTTCCCCGCAAAGCGGGGGTTGGCCTTTTCGGGGACCGTGGTAGTTGTTGTTTTTTTGTCCCCTTTTTGAAGCAATGTTTTACGGCCGGATGCCCTTCCTGACGCCAACCCTTTTTGCCGCCTTCAACGACAAACAGGGAATTACCAGTGAACTGGTACTCAATTAGCCGACCTCGGAAGGATGACAGGCTGAGTCAACCCCCCTGGCATTAATTCGGCGATCGACCGAGATTCGAACCCAGGATCCTAAGCCGGCACCCTAGCCGCTAGCCCAACACCAGAAATGGTGTCATGAACACAATTTATTTACGCACAAGCACAAAAGCAAGACGGGCCGATTTCCGATTCCGACGGGCCGACGGGCGAGACGGGCCGATTTCCGATTCCGACGGGCCGATTTGGAGCAAGAAAAAGAACGAGACGGGAGAAAAAGGAGAGAAACGAGACGGGGAAAGCCGATTGGAGAGGCGAGTGAGGCGCGATTGGAGAGGAGTGTGAGGCGCGATTGGAGAGGAGTGTGAGGCACGATTGGAGAGGAGTGTGAGGCGTGATTGGAGAGGAGTGTGAGGCACGATTGGAGAGGAGTGATTGGAGGGGAGTGTGAGGCACGATTGGAGAGGAGTGTGAGGCACGATTGGAGAGGAGTGTGAGGCGCGATTGGAGAGGAGTGTGAGGCGCGATTGGAGAGGAGTGTGAGGCGCGATTGGAGAGGCGTGTGAAGGATTGGAGAGGAGAGTAGTGTGAGGGATTGGAGAGGTGAGGGATTGGAAAGGAGAGGGATGTGAGGGTTTGGAGAGGAGAGGAGTGCTAGGTGGAGAGAGGAGAGTGTCAGGTGGAGACAGGAGAGTGTCAGGTGGAGACAGGAGAGTGTCAGGTGGAGAGGAGTGAGGGGTCACATATTATGTGAAATAACTAAATTCACACCATTTCTGGATCTGATGACTTGCCAGTAACCATTTTGTAAAAATGAATGTGCAGCATATAACTCAATATGTCGAAATGTCACACACATCCATGCCCGTGGGATTCCCACGGGTGACCCCGCTAGTATATATATATTGTAACGAATTTGAGAAGTGTAACGGTTTTGAGAAGTGTAACAATTTTGGAGAAAGTGTAACGAATGTGAAAAGTATGGTTTTGTTGTGTGTAACACCCTCGTAATGTAAATAATGGTCGCAGCCGTCCTCCTAGTTAATTCCATGAAACTTACACACAGGCCACGATATATCTTTTTAAATAGTTTATTTCCTTATTCTATGTAGGCTAAATATGTGTTTCCCACTAGATTGACTCTGCATTGCATCAAACGAAATAAAGCGTAGGCCCCTCCGATGATCCATGGCAGCTCAAGTGCCAGGGATTCCCCCACTTGATCTTTGACAACAACCGTTTATTGCAGTACTGAACTGCTGTGCAATGTGACGGCGCCTTACCTGCAGCTGCTGACCGGTTTTCGCCATTTGCGGCCATTACGAACAAGGGGAGTGGCTAGAGAAGACGGGTCGCCCCCCTCGTCATAGGGGGGAGGAGTAAGTCGGCCCCGCTCATCCAACCCAGAACAAGGGGTTTGGCTAAGAGAGGGCGGAGCGGGAACCCCCGAGAAAGTGCGCGAAGGTTCGGTAAGGAAACCAATATAAGCCGCCGCGGGACGCACTCCACCCTCTTGCTCTGACCCCGTCCTCTTGCTCTGACCCCGTCCTCTTGCTTGCTGTCGCTCGTTGTTGCTGGGGAGAAGGAAGACGCCTGAACGAGCAGGTGTGTGCGAGCCATCGTGCGACCAGCTGCGCTGCAGCTAAGGGGGCAGCTAAGGGGCCGCAGGCCACGAAAAGGACGCGCCAGGCAGCAATCCACGCTGGACCCTCCATTGCCTCCCAAAACAACCATCCATCCTCAAGCCATACCTGCCTGCAATATCCCCCGTGTAAGTGTGAACGTCGTCTGTCCTAATCGTTGTCCTGGGGTTAAGTAAATTGACTAGTATAAGCTAACGATTCACTGTGTGACTGCTTCTTCCATCCATTGCTTGTAAATAACTTTGATCGCTCCTTCTTTTTGCTTGTGTGTATAATAAATCCTGTTATTCCTCCGTACTCTGTCTTCTTCTCTCTTCCTTCTCTTTCGGTCGCTTTAGAGGTTTCCCGATTGAATACCTGTGGCGCGATTGGTCAACGTTGGGGGAGTCGGGCTAATCGGGGATCCTGTAACGGTCGTGGTCATACCAACCGCTCGGTCAAAATAACATCTTAACCGAGTCTGTAACAATTGGTGTCAGGAGTGGGATACGAGGCCCGAACCAAATTTTTAAAATGTGTAGGAAAAAATTTTTTGGTCAAAATTACGAGCTGCCGAAATTTTGTTTTATAAAACCCGAATTTTGAGATCGCGCCATGGACAATCAAGGCGATCGGATGTCGGTGGGGGAGATAGACGGGTTAGGGGTAACCCAGGACTTAGGGGAAGAAAGGGAGGAGGAGAGCAATGAGGTGGTTGAGGGTGTATCAGGTGCACAAAATGGCGGCCTCGCGCACATGGTTATTGTGGCGCCAAATTTAGCCGCGCCCGCGACCGTAGCAGCGCCACTGGTGGATTGGAATCTCTTTATGATCCAAATGAAGGCCCTTATGGACAAGAATAGTGAGCGATTGGAGGGCCAAATGGGGGTAATGAGGGACGAAGCGAGGGCTCAGAGTGAGCAATTGGGGGCAATGAGGGACGAAGCGAGGAGTACCGGTGAGGGGTTAGACAAGAAATTTGGGAAGTTAGACAATCATTTTGAGGGGTTAGACAAGAAATTTGGGAAGTTAGACAATAATTTTGAGGGGTTAGACAATAAATTTGGGAAGTTAGACAATAATTTTGAGGGGTTAGACAAGAAATTTGGGAAGTTAAACAATAATTTTGAGGGGTTAGACAAGAAATTTGGGAAGTTAGACAATAATCTTGAGGGGTTAGACAACGGGATAAAAGAGGTGAAAAATGGGTTAATGGGGTTAGAAAATAGGATGGAAGACAAATTGCGGGAAATAGGGGAGCAATCCGCCCGGGAAATCGAACAGATGGGGAACCAGATAGAGGAGGTGAAAATCGGGTTAGAAAGTAAACTGGATGCTCAGAGGGATGAATTGGGACAGATGAGTGTGGCATCTACAAAAGAGATGGAGGAGATGAAAGAGGAGATACGACGAGGTGTAAGTGAGGAGGTCTCGGGGGTACGCGAGGAGGTAAAGCGAGGCGAAAAGCGTATAGAGAAAGAGGTGAGAAATAATACGGCGAGGTTACAAGGGGGAATAGAAGATCTGACGGAGGAGGTGGAACAGCTGACAGAGGGACAAGCGGAGTTAGTGGAGCAGGTTCAAAGGAACACTGCGGTACTAGGAGGGTTAAAGGTGACACAAAAAGAAATTAAAAATGACAATAGCGACACAGAGGCAATGTCAGATGGTACGTGAGGGACTGACAATGAGGTTGGACGAGGTGACAGAGGCAATGGAGACGAAGGACCGGCAGGTGAGGATGCACATAGATACGGTCAGGGTAGCCTTAGAGGACGAACTTGAGGAGACGCACCGGGGTATAAAAGAGGTGAAGCAAAAGTTAAAGGAGGTGTTAGAGGGGGTGAGTGAAATTAAGAAGAGACGGACAGAAACTAAAAGAGAAATCCAGGAAGAGGTGACGGAATATGTACAAGGTCGGTGCTCAAATCGTGATGTCGTGCTCGCTAACCAAATAAAGAGTTTGCAGGTGGCAGAAGAGGTGCGACGAAGAGGTGCCAAGGTGAGTGGCGATATAATCGGAAATGTACATGATGCGAGGGGAGCTTCAGTCGGCTTGGGGGTTGTTGTGGACCCGGGTGTTCATGAGAGGCCGTTGGTGAAGTGTGTGACAGGTCAGGTGTGCGAAAAAAGAGGTGTGCGAGAATGTCCGACCATGGGGTGTGTGAGGAAAAAGTGCGCGCCGACCAGTGAGTGTGCTGTCGAGAGTGAGTCGGTCGTAGCGCGTGTGCGAGGGGGTACATGGAAGCGCGGTGTGGTAAGTGTTACGGAGGAAGTAACGAAAGAGTGTGCGCAAGAGTGTGCGCGAGAAAGGTGTGTAACGGACAGGTGCATGAGGAAAGAGTGCGTTGTCAAGAGTGGTGGTGAGAGTAGTGAGAGTGGCACGGAGCGTGAGTTAGATGTGACAGGTGAGCGAGGATGTACACCTGGAATGGAAGGATGCACACCTGGAATGGTAGAGCGTGTGTGGGAATGCACACTTGAGTTGGTCGTGAGGCACGTGGTTGGGTGTGCGAGTGAGAGCACACCTGTGATTGTCACAGAGGAGGTGACCGAGGAGGGGGCGCGAAGAGGTGTGTTGGTGAGGTGTGCGAGCGACGAATGTGTGCCAAGGTGTTCGGTGGTCAGGTGTGTGACCAAGTCTGTGAGCGGAATGAGTGTACCGAGGTGTGTAAGGAAAGGTACGAGGAGCATGGGAACAGCTGGAGGTATGAGCAAGAAAGGGGTAGCGTATGCATGTAAGCATGCAGGTGAGGCATCGACGGTAACCGGGTTAGCGGTTAGAGCGACTTATAGCCGAATCGGGCCCTCGGTGCGTGCCGGGCTTCACGTGCCGCGAGAACCAGCGGGGATCCGAGCCACGGCGGGTTCGAAAGGACCGCCGTACGCGATCCACGCTGGGCCTCGCTTGGAACGGCCGCGTCCGTGCTCAACTAGGCGGAGCGGGCAGCTCGATAGGAAGGGTCGTCATGGCGACCACTTTTTGTTGAGACGTGCCGGCAGGTCGAGATCGGGACATTGGATGGCTCCATGCCGAGGTGGTGCGTGGGATCTCGGCCCGGGTAAGCCCCCGTCCCTGCCCCGAATGCGGGACGTATCCAGCCGCTGGCACAAAACAACCCGCATTCATTGCTCGGCTGTACGAAGCCGAGCTTTAGAAGGGAATTGGCGCACCGAGAGGATCTAATAAGTAGACGGGTGATGAGGTTAGTGTTTTGGACCCAAAATTAGAAAAAGGCAAAATTTGATGATTGGTACGGTGATTGGCAGATTATTGGCAAAAAATTTTGATTGGCTGAAATTTGGTGTGCCAAATTGATAGTAGGACCTCCCCGATGTGGTGGGATGGCAACTCTGTCATCCCTCACAGAAGGGGGGGCAAAGGAGCACTAGTTTATGGGGTTTATGGCAGTGAAAACTAGCCCGGGTGGGTTAGGATATTGTGTGTAGGGACCTAGCGAAGATGACATTAGGTGACGTTAAGGTTAGTTAGTGACAAGGATACCTGTAGTGGGGACGCAGGTAGATTAGTGTGGATTATAATGACGTGGGAGCGCAATAGTTTAAAGGGGCGACTGGGAAGCGCAAGTTTCAGAGGGGAGTAGTTAGATGAGATGATGCCGTGTGGTTGAGGATTGAACAGGTGTGATTGCACAGGTGTGCAACTGAACAGGTGTGTGGAGCAGTGTATGAGTGAGTGAAGGTGATTGTGTATTGTGCTGACCCAATGGTCCAGGAAGAGGAGGAGGGTGCAGGTGGCACCAGGTGTGAGTGCACAGGTGTGCAACAACAGGTATGGAGAATGGTAGTGTGGAATAAATGGAGTATTGGAATGGATGGTCGTGGAGTGAGCATGGTGGAAACAATGGAGTGGAGTGGATGGTGCGAAGGTGTGAATGGGGGAAGAGTGGACCCCCATCACGAATACCCGGGGCGGGTAGTGTAAGTGTTAGGTAGAGGGTATAGGTAAATTGTGGTTGGATATTGGCATCTGTGGTGCGGGTGGAAGAATGGTGATTGGATGGGTGCATTAGTGTTGTGGAAATGGCTGGGCGTGTAGCCTGTTAGTGTGTGTAGTTGGTTTGGGCACTCCACCACTGTGAGGATGTCGGCCAGGTGAGGCCGCAGGTGGGCTCTGGGAGCCGGTAGTAGTTGTTGTGGATGGGGCCCGAGTATCCGGAGGACGGACCCGGGTAGCCCAGTGCCAGAGGGCACCAGTGGGGTGACAGAGCCAGGAGGGGCCTTCCCCAGTTAGTTAGGTTAGGGTGAGGAGCTAGGTAAGCTCGGGTGGCAACTGCAGTGGTGGAGGTGTGCAGGTGGGTAGACCTGCTGGGAGAGCTACACGTCGCAGCCCAGAAATTGTGCGAGGGCACCGGGAGATGAATCGGGGGAGTGAGACCCCAAATTGAGAAGCACCACAGTTGGGCAATGGGAATTGGTTTTTAGAACCCATAGTGTAAGTTGGCCAATGGATTGGCAGGGAGAGACCCCGGGTAGTGTAAAGTGTGTTAAGGTCATTTAGAGGATAGTTAGGATTGGAGTCTCCTCGCACCATCTGCATCCACTCACCTGAGATGAGGTAACTCCACACCATGCCATGTTTTATTATTTTTCATTAATGCAAATGTTTTGGATTGTGAGACGCATCATGACGTGGGTGTGACATTGTGCGTAATTCCATCTCTCCCTCCTTATGAGGATTGATGATGAATTGGTGATGGCAAATTTTGAAGTAGAGGGATTGGAGACGAATTTGGTGTAGAAGGGAAAGATGGGGAAGACAAGACGTAGTGACGAATTTGTAAAGGTGTAAATTCTTGTAAATATGGGGTAAGGGCAAGGGTAGTGTAGGTGACAGGGGGGGTGACGTACGGTAGGGATGAGTTTTTCTCACTTCGCTCTCCGTACGCACTTCACCCTGCATTGCCTTTATTGACGTGTACCCTTGTGACCTTACCCCTCGCTCATTTGTCTTCCCCCCTTTTGTCTCCCACTTGAGGACCTGTGCGCCATTGGGCGCCGAGGGGAGCATGCGTGAGATGGCCATTGTGCGCACGAGATTCTCAGAACCAGCATGCATTGCGTTGATGTACCACTTTATGGACCGCTGTTCTGCGGCCAAGTACCACTTGATGGACCCCAGGTTCTGGGGCAGGGCACCTCTGTTGGAGACCGGCCATAGTGGCCAGGGAATCTTGCTTGCGGACCTCGGTAAGGCGGCACCTATGCCAAACAGGTGGACCACCCTTAGTTGGCCCCTGCGGCCCTAAATAAAAATGAACACAAGTTGTGCTTTTTATTATTTCCAAGTAGGCCGCATGAAGCCAGAAGACGTCGGGAAGAACATCGGCCCAGCAGAGAAAGAGAAGACCACCACCAGTTGTTTTGTTGTGTTTATTATGAACAGTGGTGACTGTGCATCGAGTGGTGCTTTTGGTGCTTGGTGGTGCTTTTGGGTGCTTTGGTGGTATTGGTACTGGTGCATCGATGCAATGCGTGTTGTCTCCTCCCTCCCAACAGGAATTTCTTTTTCTTGTTCCCTAAAAAGAAAAAAAAAAAAACACAGGTCCTGGGTTGCGTTGTAAATAAGAAATAACGTCACTGTAAATAATGCTCCCCACCGTAAATGTATAGTTTGAGAACAATTCCGTAATTCGGTTAGCTGTGGGCTTGAGTCTGTTAGACAGGGTGCAATGCAATAGGGGGACATACTTATTTGTGTTTTAAGATTGTCACACTCAGGGTCAGGTTAATTGTAGAGGGAATTACACCTACGTGTCACACTAAGTTAAAGTTTTGTAGGCCCGAGCACTGGCCTGAAGAAAGGAGGGTGCAGTGTAACGAATTTGAGAAGTGTAACGGTTTTGAGAAGTGTAACAATTTTGGAGAAAGTCTAACGAATGTGAAAAGTATGGTTTTGTTGTGTGTAACACCCTCGTAATGTAAATAATGGTCGCAGCCGTCCTCCTAGTTAATTCCATGAAACTTACACACAGGCCACGATATATCTTTTTAAATAGTTTATTTCCTTATTCTATGTAGGCTAAATATGTGTTTCCCACTAGATTGACTCTGCATTGCATCAAACGAAATAAAGTGTAGGCCCCTCCGATGATCCATGGCAGCTCAAGTGCCAGGGATTCCCCCACTTGAGCTTTGACAACAACCGTTTATTGCAGTACTGAACTGCTGTGCAACGTGACGGCGCCTTACCTGCAGCTGCTGACCGGTTTTCGCCATTTGCGGCCATTACGAACAAGGGGAGTGGCTAGAGAAGACGGGTCGCCCCCCTCGTCATAGGGGGGAGGAGTAAGTCGGCCCCGCTCATCCAACCCAGAACAAGGGGTTTGGCTAAGAGAGGGCGGAGCGGGAACCCCCGAGAAAGTGCGCGAAGGTTCGGTGAGGAAACCAATATAAGCCGCCGCGGGACGCACTCCACCCTCTTGCTCTGACCCCGTCCTCTTGCTCTGACCCCGTCCTCTTGCTTGCTGCCGCTCGTTGTTGCTGGGAAGAAGGAAGACGCCTGAACGAGCAGGTGTGTGCGAGCCATCGTGCGACCAGCTGCGCTGCAGCTAAGGGGGCAGCTAAGGGGCCGCAGGCCACGAAAAGGACATGCCAGGCAGCAATCCATGCTGGACCCTCCATTGCCTCCCAAAACAACCATCCATCCTCAAGCCATACCTGCCTGCAATATCCCCCGTGTAAGTGTGAACGTCGTCTGTCCTAATCGTTGTCCTGGGGTTAAGTAAATTGACTAGTATAAGCTAACGATTCACTGTGTGACTGCTTCTTCCATCCATTGCTTGTAAATAACTTTGATCGCTCCTTCTTTTTGCTTGTGTGTATAATAAATCCTGTTATTCCTCCGTACTCTGTCTTCTTCTCTCTTCCTTCTCTTTCGGTCGCTTTAGAGGTTTCCCGATTGAATACCTGTGGCGCGATTGGTCAACGTTGGGGGAGTCGGGCTAATCGGGGATCCTGTAACGGTCGTGGTCATACCAACCGCTCGGTCAAAATAACATCTTAACCGCGTCCGTAACAATATATTGTGACGCAGGTTGTGACCATAGCGCGGTCATTCTTGTTTTATAGACATTCAGTGCCCTCCATAAGTATTGGAACAGTGAAGTCAAATTTGTAATTATTGCTATTATACTCAAGAAATTTGGATTTGAGATCAAAAGATGAATATGATGCAAGAGTTCAGAAGGTCATATTTTATTAATTGGTATCTTTATATGGATATATGTTTTACATTGTAGAACAATAGCACTTTTTATGTTCCATCCCCCTATTTTAGGTAAACATAAGTATTGGAACAGATTAAGTTAAAGTAAATTAAAGTACAGTCGTATAATAGTCAGTATTTGGGTACATATCCCGTGCATGCAATAACTACATCGAGCCTATGACCCGTCGACGTCACCAAACTCTTGGTATCTTCCTTTGAGATGCTTTGCCCGTTCTTTACTGCAGCCATTTTCAGTTGCTGTTTGTTTCGGGGTGTTTCTAACTTTAGTCTCTTCAACAAGTGAAATTCGTGCTCCATTGGACTAAAATTAGGAGATTGACTTGGCCAGTCTTAAACCTACCGCTTTTTCCCCTGATGAACTCCTTGGTTGCGTTTGAACTTTTTCCCCTGGTTGAGTTTGCAATGTATTTTGGGTCATTGTCTTGCTGCATGGTGAAGCACTGCCTAATGAGTTAGGAAGGGACTTTCTTGTACATACTCAAAGCAACATCAACACTGCCACAGCAGAACTTCCACCCTTCCTCAGCACCCTATAAACCTGGCTCACCATTAACAGACTAAACGTAGCCCCCTCAAAACCAAGTCACTATTCTAACAAATGATACCAAGGAACATGGCGCTGCACCGCACATCACACTGAGCAACATCCCTATCCCACACACACACCAAACAAAAATAGTAGGTGTTAACATATCCACGTTATTCTCAGATCACATCACAAACATTTTTAAAAAAACATGCACACCCAGGCTTAACACACTTAGGGCACTCACAAACACCGACGTCGGACATCACAAAGAAACAACATCCAAACAGTACATTAGATCAGTCGTCAGCTATGCTAGCTCATCTTGGGCCTCCAGCCTATCAAGCACACATCTCAACACCATGCAGACCATACAAAACAAATAGTCAGGTTCACTATGTTTTTTCGTTCAAAATCACGGTAGATTAGCAAACCTATACATTTTTGGAAACGTTATTACATGGAAAATCTGAAAATCAATGTTTACATTTGCCAATTCCGACCAATTCGATTCGACCAATTCGACCAATCGATTTGATCGACCATTCGACCATTCGACCAATTCGATCGATTCGATTCATCGAATTCGATTCGATCGACCATTCGACCAATTCGATTTGCCAATCAATTTGACCGACCTTTGCTTGTGTGGAACGGACTGTGAAAACGATGCGGACTATATTGTCGGATACGACACACAGGACAGTGATGACGAACTCTAAATGGCATATTCTGTAATCGTGTATGTTTGATGCCATTGACTGCCTGTGTATATTTTGTAGGCTATGAGCCAAGGGGGTTGGTCGGTACCATACAGATGGAGTAAGGCGAGATATAGAGGATCTCGCGAGATCTCGGAGACGGCGGCAGGGATTTTCGAAGCTCCACACGGTCTCCACGTTTTTCGAAGTTAAGTCTGTTCACAATTGTATTTTGTCGAAACTGTATTTATCTTTCGGTGTGTGAAGTTATTGTGTGCAACTTTGGTTGTTTCTCGGTGTTTATCTTTCATAAATTGATCGTCTGTTTGCCGTGTCGCGAGCAAGGCCTTGTACAGTGTGCACTGTACAACCTTGAGGCTTTGTTTTTCTCTCAGTGGTCCGTCGTTTGTGATCCAATAACTTTCGTTCTCTGTATTCCCATCTTTTCACCCACAGCCTACTTCCTTGTGTAAATCTCAACTCAAAAAAACAAAAAAAAAAAAAAAAAAAACATTTCCTTCTCTGTTCTCATTCGTTTATTCATTCTTATTCGTTCGTTCGTTCTTCGACCACGTGTTTCTCCCCCATTTCCCCAGATAGTTTTCACTCATTAACCTTCAATGTTTACACTTTCCCCTCAAGTTATGTATTCCGTCATATTTTATAACACCTTTTTCTTCTTCTTCTTTGAAAGGCTGCTTTCGACTTGCTCACCAAATCAATTCATCCCAAAAAAAATATCCATCTCCTATAGTGCCTTTTTTCTACATTCCCTAAACTCTCCTGCACTCCATCCTCCATCCAGCGTCCTTAAACGTATTTTTAACTCGAAGGTCACAAGAAACTCATTTTGCAATAAATGTTCGTTTCCCATAAATCGTACACTTTCAAAAATCCAATCTCACCCCTCCCCTCCAAATCTTCCCCATAACCCCTCCCCTCCAAATCTTCCCCATCACCCCTCCCCTCCAAATCTTCCCCATCACCCATCCCTTTCAAATCTCCCCCCTTGCCCCCTCCCTCCTAAACTACCCCCTCACCCCTCCCCGCCAAGACGCCCCCTCGCCCCTCCCCTCCTAGACTCCTGCCTCACCCCTCCCCTCCAAATCTCCCCCATATCCCATCCCTTTCAAATCCCTCCCCTTGTCCCTTCCCTCCCAAACTCCCCCCTCACCCCTCCCCTTCAAATCTCCCCACCCTCATTGCTTCTCAATTTCCCCCCTCTCACTCCCCCTCCTCAAAGCGTCCTCCCCGCTTCTTCCCCCTTCAAACTCTCACCTCCATCTCCCCCAACCTTCTGCCTCGCTCTTCCCCCTCCTCAAATAACACCTCATTGTGGCTCACCCAATCACCATCAAACCTTTTGTCCGCCCCATCCTTCCCTTTCTCCGAGCTATTCTGAAATCTCTGACACACCTTCAACAGCTCTCCCTACCTCTTCCACCTCTTCCACATCTTACCCTACCCCTCCTCCCCCCTGTTCTGTATCTGATGCTCCCCCTTCCTCTTCATTAACGGTATGGACCTCAAACATCCGGGGCCTTCGTTCAAACTTAACTGATCTCTCCATACAGGTTGCTTCTGTCAAACCAGACGTGATCTGCTTAACAGAAACTTTCCTCCTTTATGATGTCTCTGATTCCATAGTATCTCTCCCGGGCTACTCCCTCCTCCGGTATGATAGACCTGAGCCTCGTCCTGGAGGCGGGGTTGCTATCTTTATCAAAAACTCTCTTCCTCACTCGCCCTGCACTGCACTCTCTCCACCTCACCCCCAGGAATACCTCTGGCTACGGCTTCCCCTTCGCTCCCACCTCTTGTTCATATGTGTGTTGTACCGTCCACCAAACAGTGATGACTCCATCTACATCTCGCTGTCTGATGATATGGACCAACTTCTATCTACTCATCCCAACTCTCTCTTCCTCATATGTGGTGATTTCAACTGTCATCATGCCAGTTGGCTGGGTGTGGGTACCTCTCTCACCAGCCATGGCTCCTCAGCAAAGGACTTCTGCGACTCACTGGGACTGACACAATCTGTCAATTTCCCGACCCGGATCTCAGTCAACGGAACATCTTCTCTTCTGGACTTGGTTATGACTAACTTCCCTGAAAATGTCTGCTGCTCTTCTTCTGCTCCGATCGGATCATCTGATCATGTCCTTGTTAAAGTGGACATCTCTCTGACCATCCTCAGGGAGCCTGCTCAGCGTCGACGAGTCTGGCATTTCACTCAGGCCAACTGGCACGGTCTTCAAGCAGCCATCAATCATCTGGACTGGTCTCCCATCTCTACCACCTCTGACATCAACTCATCCTGGGAATTCTTCCAAAGTAAATTGCTCTCTCTCATGCACAGATTCATCCCATCTCGTCTTCAGTTGTCATACCCTTCCTCCCGTCCATGGTACACGGAATCTTGTGGTGAGGCTGTTGCCCAGAAACAACTTGCCTTCGTCTCCTGGAAAGCAAATCCAACGGAAGGAAATCTCATTTCCTTTCACAAAGCCCGAAACAAGTGTGTGTCCACCCTCAGGAGAGCCAGGAAACAATATCTCTCCGTTCTCAAGACCGAACTCTCTTATCTGTCTCCCTCTTCCAAATCCTGGTGGCGTCTGGTCAAATCCGTTTCTGGTGTTTGTTCCCCCTCCATCCCCTCCCTTACCTCAAACGGCTACACAGCTGACTCCGCACGTGAAAAAGCTGAATGCCTCAACTCTGTGTTTGCCTCTAAATCTTGTGTCCCAAACCCATCCCTCTCTGTACCCACCATACCCAGTCGTACCCTGCTGCTCCTGGACTCCGTGTCCTTTCCTCCTGACAAGGTGGAAAAGTTTCTGTCAACCCTCGACTCTGATTCTGCAACTGGACCCGACGGCATCAGCCCACGGGTCCTAAAATCCTGCTCTGCTGCTCTATCTCACCCTCTCTCTGTTCTCTTCACCCTCTCTTTTGCTCAAGGTCAACTGCCATCTGCTTGGAAATCAGCCAACATCACCGCTTTGCACAAAAAAGGTGCAAAAACAGATCCTAGCAACTACAGACCAATCAGCCTTCTCCCAATTATCAGCAAAGTCATGGAATCCATCATTGCTTCTGATATGAAATCTTTCCTCTTTTCCAATGGCTTGATCTCTGATCATCAATTTGGTTTCAGACCAGGTCACTCTACTCTGGACATGCTGCTTCTGCTGTCTCAACAATGGATGGAGGTCCTCAATGCCAAACAGGAAATTAGAGCTGTCTCCCTCGACATATCACGTGCCTTCGACACGGTCTGGCACCCCGCTCTGCTCACCAAACTCTCCTCCTTTGGTATCCATGGAAATCTCCACGCATGGCTGGCGGACTTCCTCTCTAGTCGTCGTCAACGTGTGGCCCTGAATGGGTTTCTCTCATCTCCTCTTCCTGTTCAGGCTGGAGTTCCCCAAGGCAGTGTTCTGGGCCCCGTGCTTTTTCTGGTCTTCATCAATGATCTCTCTGACTCTCTCGAAAATCCTCTCTATCTCCTTGCTGATGACTCCACTCTCTGCCGCTCCATTCCTCTTCCCTCAGATCGGCAGTCTGCTGCCTCCTCACTCTCTGAAGACCTGGACAAAATCACAGACTGGTCAAACAAGTGGAACATGTCTTTCAATCCTGACAAATCTCACACTCTTACTATGTCTCTCCGAAAAGATCGACTGGACAACCCTCCCATCTACTTTCTCAACAATCCTCTCCAAGAAGTTCTGTCGCTCAAGATTTTGGGTCTCACTATCTGCCATGATCTTTCTTGGGAAAACCACATTTCCAAGCTGGCCTCCAAAGCCAGTCGCCGACTGGGCATCCTCCGTCGTGCGAAGTCCTTCCTCGGCACACCTGAGCTCCTCACCACATACAAGGCTTTCATCCGCAGCTCAATGGAATACTGTTCTCCCCTATGGGCCGGTGCTCCTGCCTCACACCTAGCTCGGCTTCACGCTGTTGAAACCAAAGCTTTCAGAATTATTGGAATCTCCCGCGATGAAGCTATCTCTGAGGGCCTTTCACTCACTCACCGCAGGCAGGTAGGTGGTCTTTCTGTCTTCTACCGACTCCTCTCCGGCCTTGCACCCCCAGCTCTCTCTGTGCTCTGTCCCCCAAATATTCCTACAGGTCGCACAAGATCTGCCAGCAACCCTCTGATGGTTAAACTGCCGAAATCTCGGCTCTCCGCTCACCTTCACTCTTTCATTCCTCTTTTCTCCCGCCTCTGGAACAAACTCCCTCACTCCCTTCAATCCCACTCCTCCCTCCAGGTCTTTAAAACAGCTGTTCACCACCATCTCTTATCTTCCCCCATCCAAAACCTTGATCTTTTCTACCCCCGCTAATTCACCCCAGATCCACCTTGTTTGAAATTCCAACTTCTTTCCTGGAAGTCCTGGCAGTGTCCATATGTTTTATACCTCTCCCACTGCCCCCTTCCCACGCCCCCCCACCCCCCCAAAGCCCTCGCCCTCTCTCAGATCTCTCGATGTCTCCATGTCTCTCGGTCCCTGCTCTCAAATGTTGTGTTTGTGTCCTTCCCCCTCTCTCCCCATCTTGTCTACCGCTCCCTATGTTATATGTTTTATGTGTCGGTTTGTCTTTCTGTGTGATTAATGTTCGCTCTTTCACGAGCCTCGATCTTGTAAACAAAAAAAAAAAAAAAAAAAAAAAAAAAAAGGCTCATTGTGATTTTTAGCAAGATATATGTCCCTAGATATGAAAAAAAAGTGATAGCAGTGTATAACTCTCGGCCATCTCTGTGTTATCACCCGAAATATTATTATACGCCCGCTTCGCTTCGCCAAAAAATGTGATATTTGCTAAAATTGGAATAAATATGTTTTTAAGGACCACAGAGTGCCAATAATTTGCATCCTGGATGCCAACTAATATAGTAATAGAAATATATAACATTTGTGGGGGTTATTTATCAAATTTTTGATATAATGACAAAAAATATGTTAAATTTAGTGAAAAAGTGGTCGAAATCGCTTCGAGTTCAGAATTCACATTGTACATTTTTGTCAATATTTCAAAAATGAAAACTCCCAGAGTAACATTTGCCCCTCAAAATCTTCGCAAGGAGCCACTGCATTGGAATATATCATTACTTTGTAATATGGTGGTTGTTTGGGCACATATTTTGGCAAAGTTCAAAATATGTTCAACCAGACCCCCTAATTTTGATATTTTGGAACGAAACATAGCTTTTGAACATTTTTGGTTTATTCGTCTACTACTTTTGGTATCTCAGTGTAATTTTTGGTATTAGCTAGTATCCTAAAGTAGGTTTATAACATCAGCTACATTATATTTCACAATGCATGCAAACTTGCTCCACACTCTAGGTTTATCATGATCTCTCGAACAAATACGCCTTGTTATTATACAGTATTATTACCAATCAATTTTTAACACAATTGACACAGATTACAGGCATTTAAAACACATACTAAATAATGCCTATAAATTGAACCTATCCTTTTATGCATCGGGCTACTTTAAATTACAATGAACGTCATACATATTATACTTAAATCACTTAGCAGAAAATAAATGTCTGAAATGACATCACGAAAGTGTCCCTCCCTTTAGATGCGCAGCATATTTGGCTCAGAATCCGTATTCTTGCTCCTCGTCAGATGGATCATCCTCGTCGAGGCTGTCGTCGTCTGGCTCGACAGACAATGGCTGATTCTCGCAGGCGGCAAGTTTACACATGTCTGTACATTTCAGTCCATTGGCAATGCAGACACAACTTGTGGTCCTTAAAAACATATTTATTCCAATTTTAGCAAATATCACATTTTTTGGCGAAGCGAAGCAGGCGTATAATAATATTTCGGGTGATAACACAGAGATGGCCGAGAGTTATACACTGCTATCACTTTTTTTTCATATCTAGGGACATATATCTTGCTAAAAATCACAATGAGCTTTACTCCATCTGTATGGTACCGACCGGTCAATTTGGGGGGTCTGGCTCATAGCCTATTGTCATTGACTGCCTGTGTAGATGTGAAGTTATACTGACTGCATGTGTATATATGATTTTGCTGACTGCCTGTGTATGTTTGGTGATGTGAATTATTGTGACACATTTTGATGTTATTAACTGCCTGTACAAAATGATAACATGTATTTGATTATGCAACTTATCGCGAATATAAAGACAGTATTTTGCAATTCAAAACCTTTGATTCGTGTCTTACCATTCCCCATAGCACTAATTGGATACTTTCATTGGATTCCTTGTCCCTGAAAATATAGGTTTAGTATATTTTAAAAAGTTTTTAGGGTAATTAGAGGCAGAAATAGAACAAAATATGTATTTTACAGTGGCCATTTTGAAAATCCAAAATGGCCGCCATACAGGTATCTCTCCAAATGTAAACATTGATTTTTAGTTTCCTTATGCTATAACCTTTCCAAAAATGTATAGGTTTGCTAATCTACCATGATTTTGAACGAAATATAATTTATTGACAAAGTGAACCTGACTAAAAGCCCTTCTCATCATCACAGGTTACGCATTACCAACACCCAACGAGCACCTGCACTCAGAAGTAAAATTGCTAAAAATGAAAGACTACTTAGACATGAGAGGTGCACAGTTTCTTGCATTGGCAAATGGCAACCCTAGTCACCCATGCCACTACATGTATAACCACCCACAGGCCCCTAGACACATTAAAACTACCACAAAGACACTACCATGACATCGTTCGTAACATCCCCCCACCGAACAATGGAAACGACAAAAAACACATCCACACACACATCACCATCTTGTTATTATAATCGAGCAAACGTATATGGTTATGTATGTCGCTATGTTTGTCGCTATGTTAAAATGCAACGAAAACGTCTTCTTCTTCTACAGTACATATAAAATTACCACCCTCTTAATTAACCCTCTTAATTGCGTTAAGACTGCTGAGACTCCTCAGACCTTTGACGACCCTTTAATTTCCCCAAGACCCCTGAAGACTCAAAATACCCTGAAGACCCCCACAGACCCAAAATACCCTGAAGACCCCCCAAAGACCCAAAATACCCTTCAAGGCCCTGAGGCTCAAAAAGACCATGAATACCCAAAAGATGCAAAACACCCCGAAGACCCAAAACACCCCGAAGACCCAAAACACCCCAAAGACCTAAAACACCCCAAAGACCCAAAACACCACGAAGACCCAAAACACCCCGAAGACCCAAAACACCCCAAAGACCCAAAACACCCCAAAGACCCAAAACACCCTAAAGACCCAAAAGACCCCGAAGACCCAAAATACCCTGAAGACCCTGAAGACCAAAAATATCCCGAAGACCCAAAATACCCCAAAGACCCAAAGACCCTTAAAGACCCAAAGACCCTTAAACACCAAGAAGAACCAAAAGACCCCTAAGACACAAAAGCCCCTGAAGACCCAAAAGACCCCGAAGACCCAAAACACCTCAAAGACCCAAAATACCCTTAAAGGCCCAGAGGATCCAAAAGACCCTGAAGACCCAAATTGCCCTGAAGACCCAAAATACCATGAAGACCCAAAAGATACCGAAATGGTCAAAGATGCCTACCCCTCTGAAACGACGTGTGGTGAGGCTCGCGGAGTGCACCGAGTCACGATAGTAAACACAGTAAACAAGCTGGGCCCAAAAAGTATCTTCGGCACAAAACCCCTACCCATCGATGACACAAATAAACTTCTCCCCAGGTCTGATCTTGTTCACCTTTCACTCCTTCGCTGTGGATACCACCCACAACTATTGCACTACAAACATAGACTCGATAACACCACTGACGACACCTGTAAACACTCCCAGGCCGCTCCACACACAATAAAACATATCGAAGACTGCACAGTCCTGGCTTCACCGAGGCAAGAGCACCGCATCTTGGAGGTGAGGGATCTCTTGGTCGCTAATGTCATGCCGCTGGTCTGTTCAACCAGAACTGACCGGGGCAACACAACAACAACCTCTGCTGATCTGGAACCGATTTCACTCTGGTCTGATAAATGGAACAAGAGTGTAAAATCCTGTGTAAAAAAAATGTTAAAATAAAATGTTCAATTATTCTATCACTATGGAATGATCGTTAAATGAACCCACCTAGTTCGGAAGTCATCCACTAGGAGAGGTGCAGTTTTCTCAACGTATCGGGCTCACCATCGGTCCAGGATATTTCCTGGGCCGACCACATAGCATAACTGGCCTCCAAAGTCAGCCACAAACTGGTCATTCTCCGTCGATCCAAGTCTTTCCTTCGAAAGTCAGTGCTACTCAGTCTGCAAGGCCATTGCCTCAATGGATTACTGCTCCCTATTATGGGCTGGCACTCCAGCATCAAATCTGTCTCTCCTGGATTATTTGGAATCTAAAGCTCTCAAAAGTATTGCGATATCCCATGATGAGGCTGAAGAATAAGATCCGCCACTCTCACATTGGAGGTAGCTCGGCGATGTACGTTTTTGTCCCCCATCGCACCGTGGAGCGAAAGGGGGACTATGGTTTTCCCCTCCGTCCGTGTGTGCGTCTGTCCGTCTGTCCGTGCGTGTGTGCATCCGTCCATCCGTGCGTGCGTGCGTGCGTGTGTAAGCGAAGGACCGAATTCTAATCTGGTGTGTGGGTGTATCTAGGCATAAGATGGCCGCCACCATATTGAGATCGCCATCTGTAGTGAAATTATACCAAAGTTGAACCCAGGAGAGTTACTCGCTTCGGCCACTGAGGGGCGTCTATAAAACCCGGGACATCCGCGACGCGGAGCCACACCTGTGACATTTACTTTACATGTAGTCTTGAATGGTACGTATATGCTAGACTCGCACATATATGCTAGACTAGCTTGCTTTGTCTATTATTATCAGTCCGCTCAGTATGATACCAAGATCCTGATATCTATTGCATGATTGTATTTTACAGGATGATGTCAAATATCTAATTGAGATTAAACCTACCTATGGGACAAGTTGTGGATCTGGTTGATTTTCACAACACTTAATCTCAATTAAGATCAACGGAAATGGCGGGACACAAGATGATCAACGTACCGATACTCGGCTCCGACCCACAAGCTGAGGAGTCGGGCTCGGTGTTCGCTCACTGGCTCAAAACGCTGGAGAACCAGTTCGGCGCCCAGGATGCCGTACCCACCGCTGAAACGAAGCTGTCTGTGCTACAGACCAAAGTCGACCACAACGTTTACAGGAGCATCGTTCGATGTACGACGTACGATGCCGCCGTGGCAGAGCTAAAGCGAATTTAAATTAAGAAGCGGAGCGTGGTGTACAACAGGCATCTGCTCGCCACGCAACATCAACAGCCAACTGAGTCGATCGACCGCTTCACTCAGGAGCTGCGGCACCTCCTCGCGGACAGTACTCAAGAGGTGCGGACACACGAGCAAGTCCAGGACGATCTTGTCCGAGACGCTTTCGTCTCCGGAATCAGCTCTACAGATCTGAGACTCAGGCTACGGGAGACAGCTGACCTAACGTTCGCGGAGGCTCTACGGGTGGCCAACGTTTACACTGAGGCCCGGAAACAATCCACCGCTTATGACCACTCTCGGATCGTTGCGGGGACTACTCAACTCGCGCGACTGGAGAGGGCTACCGCCGAGGATACGGGTGCGGACTCGACTACGGCCGAGCCCCTGGCCGCTCCCGAGGGAGACTCGGATTCCGGCCTAGCAGCAGCTACAGCAGCCCAGCCCAGGCCTGACCGGAACGCGACGTGTTACTTCTGTGGCAACCGACAGCATCCCAGGTCAGCGTGTCCGGCTCGGGAAGCCATATGCCATCCGTGTTCTACGAAAGGACACTTTGCTAAAGTCTGCAAGAAGGCCGCACGGGGCACACGAGCATGCGCGACCTTGAATGGGCTTATCGCCGAGCCAGCGGACCGAGCACGGAGCGGGGCGCCTCACCCGGCCTTGATGAGCTGTCCTCCTCCTCCCGGGCCCCTGGCTGCACGCATGTCCTTGGTGAAATACATCGGGCCGCCACAACAAATGTCGCGAACGCGACCGGCCGCGGCGCGTTCGACCTTGACTGGCGTTCGAACGCCTTCCTCAAACAAACAAAAAGTGCTGGCTTTGAAAGCTCTTGCGCATGCGCCGTCTGACGGCAGTGAAAGTGCAATTGACTGCGATCTTTCGCATGTGACACGAACGCCCTCTGACGGCAGCTCGTACGAATTACACGCTCTTGATCGAGCACATGTTGACTGCGATCTTTCGCATGTGACACGAGCGCCATCTGACGGCGGCTCGTACGAATTACACGCTCTTGGATCGGCACGTCCAACTATGCGTTTGGCACGGGGGCCCTCCGGAGGCTCCTTCGACGACCGGAAAACTGCAGCCGGTGTGGGATCCACGCGTGAGGCGCGATCTTCTCGCTCGGACAGCGCAATACCTGCCGGATCTTCTGGCCTTGACCAGGCCATTATCCCTCTCTTGGTCGAAGGCATTTTTGCACGGGCCCTAATCGACACAGGATCTACGGATAGTTTCATCGATCAGCGGCTGGTGCGTCAACATGGTTGGCCGGTCATCGGGACTACACGACGGATCTTCATGGCCTCCCAGGGACTTCGGCTAAGCACGAAGGGGGAATGTCGATTAAAACTTGTGATAAAGGGACGCATGTTTTCCGATGTACATCTCATGCTCTTGCCTGCCTTATGTGCCGACATCCTGTTAGGACACGATTTCCTTAAGCGACATGGACGTTTGGAAATTGAATTCAGTGGGACGGACACGCTTGCTGTGTGTGCACTAGCGAAAATGGAAATTGAGCCTCTTTCGCTGTTCCCCAACCTGACCACTGTCTGCGCTCCTGTAGCAGTAAAATCGCGGCGCTACTCACGAGCGGACGCGCAATTCATTGCGGAAGAAACAGCCCAACTCTTAAAGGACGGTGTCATCGAACCTAGCCGGTCGCCGTGGCGGGCCCAGCTCTTAGTGGTGCAAAGTGAGGCCCATTGCCGGCGCATGGTAATCGACTACTCACAGACGGTCAATCGCTTTACACAGCTGGACGCCTACCCCTTACCGGGGATGGACGCACTAGTACGACTGGTGGCCCAGTACTCCATCTACAGCACTCTCGATCTGCGTAGTGCGTATCATCAGATCCCCATCTCTAGGGCTGATCGCATCTACACCGCCTTTGAATCGGGTCAAAGGTTATACCAGTTCACCCGATTACCTTTTGGGGTAACGAACGGGGTCCCCTGTTTTCAGAGGGCTATGGACGACCTCGTTACTAAGGAGAACTTGACAGATGTCTTTGTCTATCTGGACAATCTTACGGTTTGTGGGTATGACCAGGAGCATCACGATGCTAATCTGAGGCGCTTCCTCGAGGTCGCGCATAGGTATCGCCTAACCATGAATGAGGCTAAGTGTCGTTACTCTCAACGCACGATAGATCTTCTGGGGTACACCGTGACCCATGGCTCTGTCTCTCCGGATAAGGAGCGTCTGCGACCTTTGCTCGATATGGCCCCGCCCGGCGATCGAGCTTCGCTGAAGCGTGCTCTCGGGCTGTTCGCCCACTATTCGAAGTGGTGCAAAATTTATCCGCGAAGCTCCGCCCCCTCGTGGCCTGCGACACGTTCCCCATGAGCCCGGCCGCCTTGGCGGACTTCGGTGGCCTTAAGGCCGACATCGCTGGCGCCGCTGTGGCGACAATCGACGAGAGCGAATCTTTCGTCGTAGAAAGTGATGCCTCGGATCATGCGATAGCGGCGACTCTCTCCCAAGGGGGGCGCCCGGTGGCTTTCTTTTCGCGGACTCTCACCTCCGCTGAGCGGAGGCATTTGTCTGTCCAAAAGGAAGCGTACGCGATCGTCGAGTCGATTCGGCGGTGGCGACCGTACTTACTCGGGCGATGCTTCCAAATCATCACGGACCAACAAAGCGTTGCGTTCATGTACGACACCTTGCACGCTCAATGTATTAAGAATGAGAAAATCACTCGCTGGCGTATCGAACTCGCCGACTTCTGCTACACCATCAAATACCACCCGGGGAAGGATAACCTGGTCGCCGACGCCTTATCGAGGCCGGCTACGTGCGCGGGGATCGTAACTTTGGAGGGGCTGCGCACTCTGCACGACACTATGTGTCATCCGGGGGTGATGCGTTTCACTCATTTTGTGCGTAGTAGTAATCTGCCGTACTCGGTTGAGGACATCCGCCGGATCTGCCGTGACTGCGCTATATGTGCGGAACTCAAACCGCGTTTTTACAACCCTCCCATGGGGTCGCTGGTTAGGGCTACTAGACCGTGGGAGAGATTGGCGATGGATTTCAAAGGACCACTGCCGGTGTCGAGCAACTCTCGTTATCTGCTCACTATCGTTGATGAGTACTCGCGATTCCCCTTTGCTTATACATGCGGGGATATGACGGCTGCCACGGTCATACGGTGCCTGCAGAATTAGTTTTCTATGTTTGGGTATCCGGCCTACATGCATACTGATCGGGGTGCAGTGTTCCTGTCGCAGGAGGTGAGGGGTTATTTGCTCCAAAATAATGTTGCTTCGAGTTACACCACACAGTACAGACCCCAGGCGAATGGGCAGATCGAACGCTTCAATGGGATTATATGGAGGGCCGTCACTCTAAGCCTCCGGACCCTCGGCCGGGGTCTCGATAAATGGGCTTGGTCGCTACCTGCGGCTCTGAACTCGATCCGGGCTCTCCTATGTACAGCCACCAACCAGACTCCTCACGAGCGACTGTTCCACCACCCTAGAAGCTCGGGTAGTATCCGATCTTTACCCAGCTGGCTCGCTGAGCCGGGGCCGGCTTATCTCAAACGAGCGGTGCGCACGAGCAAGTACGACCCCTTTGTGGATAAGGTGCAGGTACTCCAGGCTAATCCCGAGCATGCTCGTGTGCTGACGACAGATGGACGCGAGTCCACTGTCTCCGTATGTCATCTCGCCCCTTGTGGGGTCATCGACCCTTATAGGGATATCGACGAACCGATCTATGAGTCTATGGACTCTACCAAAGCTTCCTCTATGGAACCTTTGCCGTCACCCCTCTCGTCACCTCCACCCCTGCCTGAAGGCTCTGGGGTTCCCCCTCCGACACCTGCCTCCAGCGGCTACTCCGACGGGGACTCCGGGCTTGGGGACGCCGCACCCGGTAGTTTCCGGACGCGGGCTGGCAGGGTCGTTCGCCGCCCCGACCGCTACGGGTGGACCGACTGACATGGAATGACGTACCCTAATCAATTAATGCTGACGCACGCTTGCGATCTGCCTAGCGGCAGTATAGTTCTAACGGCGGGGGGAATGTAGTGAAATTATACCAAAGTTGAACCCAGGAGAGTTACTCGCTTCGGCCACTGAGGGGCGTCTATAAAACCTGGGACGTCCGCGACGCGGAGCCACACCTGTGACATTTACTTTACATGTAGTCTTGAATGGTACGTATATGCTAGACTCGCACATATATGCTAGACTCGCTTGCTTTGTCTATTAGTATCGGTCTGCTCAGTATGATACCAAGATCCTGATATCTATTGCATGATTGTATTTTACAGGATGATGTCAAAGATCTAATTGAGATTAAACCTACCTATGGGACAAGTTGTGGATCTGGTTGATTTCCACAACATATATGTCTGAACCTTGTGAGCGAAATATCTTGATAAACAAGCGTTACGCCTCGGTCCCCTGTTGGTGAAGTGATGTGAGTTGACAAAGTGGAAGATGCAAGGCGGCCATCTTGGATTTTGACGTGGCAACCCAATTTTCAATAACGTTCTCCCTTATGCGTAGATACACCCACACACCAGATTAGAAGTTGGTATTTCGCTTATTTTTCAAGATATTCCGCTGACAAGTTTCAGACATACATGGCGGCGGCCATCTTAGATTTTGACGTGGCGACCCAATTTTCAATAGCGTTCTTGCTTGTGCATAGGCGTAACGCTTGTATTTCTCAATTATCCCCTCTAAGGAACGATTTTCCATCGGCTGTTCTGTCTCTCTTCCCTCCATTCCCAGTACACTGCCATATTTTTCCATCCCCAATTCTAACCCATGATCTTTATTACTCCCATTAATCAACCATTTTACTTGCTAGTTTCAGTTTCCTTCCTTCTCTTTCAATAATTCAATAATCCGTTCAATCATTCCCTTGATGTTTGTCCCACTGTTCGATCTATCTTGCTCTTCCATGAGCCTCACTCCTATCGAGGAAAAAAGGGATATAAGCGGGGACTAACAGGACAAGCCCTCAATTGATTGAACAATCCATGTAAGGTTGGACACAGCAACAGAACAGTACTAGTATTCTTTTCTGGACCATTGCCTTGGCAACAGGAACTCAGACAAGTTGGCTCAATTTTGTCATTGGTGTCCTCTTTTTTTGAAATTCAAATATGGTAGCCCTAGACTACAGGTCTCCTCCGTCTAATCGTCCTCTGCCACCCTGCATGCTAACGATATCCACATGGCACTTCCACTTCACCAAACGGTGATCATTCACTACCTCCAGCCTTGCAAGTTGCCTTGGTTGAAGCCAGTCATCTCTCCTCCGATGTGATCTTCTATCGCTCCCCATGTCCTGCCTCGACTCCTTTTCCATCAATCTATCCATATTTGACTTTGTACTTGTGCTTTAGCCCCCCCTGCCGACCCATACTATTAAACAGCGATTACCTTTGATCATTCCATTAGGAATTCTTAGTTTGATTTATGTCATTTTGTGTCTGTTCTTGTATGTCTATTAAATGATTAATTAGTTTATAATCAAGGTCGTGTTACTCATTCCCTTGCGCAGAGGGACAAGACTTTACATTAAACCATTTAGAAGATTAAGGGAATGAGTTTCCATTTCAGCCGAAAATCCATCTGGCCTTCCACCAACATCGTTATGAGCGAATCCTTCCTCTTTCGGGGTGTGGCAAATTTCCACTATCTATGGGATTGTAGCTACCTAGTATGTGACAAAAAGCTGGGACAGTACATCCTTGGAAGAAACATTATTTCATCGGCGGCCCGTGAGATTTCCTCTGAGGCCCACTGAATTTCATCTACGGCCCATGGGATTTAATATACGGCCCATGGGATTTCATCAGCGGCAATAGGATTTCATCTTCGGCCCATGGGATTTCATCTACGGCACATGGGATTTCATCTGCAGCCCATGGGATTCCATCTACGGCCCATGGGATTTCATCTTTGGCCAAATGAATTTCATCTGAGGCCCATCGAATTTCATCTGAGGCCCATGAGATTTCATCTGAGGCCCACTGGATTTCATCTGAGGCCCACTGAATTTCATCTTTGGCCCATGGGATTTCATCTGCGTCCCATGGGATTTCATCTAGGGCTAATGGGATTTCATCTACGGCCCATGGGACTTCATCTATGGCTTATGGAATTTCATTGGCAGCCCATGGTATTTCATATACGGCCCATGGGATTTCATCGGCGGCAATAGGATTTCATCTTTGGCCCATGGGATTTCATCTATGGCACATTGGATTTCATCTACGGCCCATGGGATTTCATCTACGGCCCATGGGATTTCATCTACGGCCCATGGGATTTCATCTACGGCCCATGGGATTTCATCTACGGCCCATTGGATTTCATCTATGGCTTATGGAATTTCATTGGCAGCCCATGGGATTTAATCTACGGCCGATGGGATTTCATCTATGGCACATTGGATTTCATCTACGGCCCATGGGATTTCATCTACGGCCCATGGGATTTCATCTGAGGCCCATTGAATTTCACCTGCGGCCCATGGGATTTCATCTGCGGCTCATGGAATTTCATTGGCAGCCCATGGGATTCCATCTACGGCCCATGGGATTTCATCTTTGGCCAAATGAATTTCATCTGAGGCCCATCGAATTTCATCTGAGGCCCATGAGATTTCATCTGAGGCCCACTGGATTTCATCTGAGGCCCACTGAATTTCATCTTTGGCCCATGGGATTTCATCTGCGTCCCATGGGATTTCATCTAGGGCTAATGGGATTTCATCTGCGGCCCATGGGATTTCATCTACGGCCCATGGGATTTCATCGGCGGCAATGGGATTTCATCTGCGGGTCATGGGATTTCATCTACGGCCCATGGGATTTCATCTACGGCTTATGGAATTTCATCTGTGGCCCATGGGATTTCATCTACCGCTTATGGAATTTCATCGGTGGCCCATGGGATTTCATCTATGGCCCATGGGATTTCATCTTTAGCCCATGGGATTTAATCTGAGGCCCATTGAATTTCATCTGAGGCCATTGAATTTCATCTGAGGCCTATTGAATTTCATCTGAGGCCCATTGAATTTCATCTGAGGCCCACTGAATTTCATCTGAGGCCTATTGAATTTCATCTGAGGCCCCTGGGATTTCATCTGAGGCCCATTGAATTTCATCTGAGGCCTATTGAATTTCATCTGAGGCCCATGGGATTTCATCTGAGGCCCATGGGATTTCATCTGAGGCCCATGGAATTTCATCTGAGGCCCATTGAATTTCATCTGCGGCCCATGGGATTTCATCTGCGGATCATGGAATTTCATCGGCGGCCTATTGAATTTCATCTGAGGCCCATTGAATTTCATCTGAGGCCCACTGAATTTCATTTGAGGCTTATTGAATTTCATCTGAGGCCCATGGGATTTCATCTGAGGGCCACTGAATTTCATCTGAGGCACATGGGATTTCATCTGAGGCACATGGGATTTCATTTGCGGCTCATGGGATTTCATCTGAGGCCCACTGAATTAAATCTGAGGCACATGGGATTTCATCTGCGGCCCATGGGATTTCATCTGCGGCCCATGGGATTTTATCTGCAGCCCATGGGATTTCATCTGCAGCCCATGGAATTTCATCTGCGGC
The DNA here is from genome assembly GCF_964187855.1 of Myxine glutinosa. Lineage (NCBI taxonomy): Eukaryota > Metazoa > Chordata > Myxini > Myxiniformes > Myxinidae > Myxine > Myxine glutinosa. The sequence goes on along the minus strand of NC_136262.1, from coordinate 130,360,763 downwards.
CCATGGGATTTTATCTGCAGCCCATGGGATGTCATCGGCAGCCCGTGGGATTTCTCAGCCCCAGAACTTAGGCGTATTTCCGTGGGTTATATACAGTGCCTGTGATGAAATCTAATTTGAAAGGCAGGGTATTCAAATCAAACGTCAAGCCTGGCCAGCTAGTTTGTGAAATGTTGTGCCAATTCGACATTATCCATGAGCCACCACCCACAACTAATGCGATATGGGATTATCTCACCTCCGGCTACGGCCCATGGGATTTAATCTACGGCCCATGGGATTTCATATACGGCCCATGGGATTTCATCGGCGGCAATAGGATTTCATCTTCGGCCAAACACACCTTGTTTGAAATTCCAACTTCTTTCCTGGAAATCCTGGCAGTGTCCATATGTTTATACCTCTCCCACCCCCCCCCCCCCTTCACATGCCTCCCCCCCAAAGCCCTCTCCCTCCCACAGATCTCTCGATGTCTCCATGTCTCTCGGTCCCTGCTCTCAAATGTTGTGTTTTTGTCCTTCCCCATCTTGTCTACCGCTCCCGATGTTATTTGTTTTATGTGTCTGTTTGCCTTTCTGTGTGATTAATGTTCGCTCTTTCACGAGCCTCGATCTTGTATACAAAAAAAAATAAAAAAATAAAAAAATAAAAATGTTGTAAGCTAATGATGCATAACCTGTATCTAGTTTGGAAAGAAAATCATTTTTGTCACATCCCTCTGCTGAGGTCGGACACGAGGGACATTAAAATGAGCGCCGTCCGACCACTCATCCGATCGTTCGTCCATGTACTTTTGTGTTCCCGATATTTCAAAAACCGTTGAACATTTAGCTTTTATATTGCAGAAATCTATTCCTCACGACATTATCTCATCCTAATTAGCTCATGGCTGCGATTGCCTGAATTATGCTGCCATGGCAACCATCTCGGTAACTTGGTTTGTGTGCACAATATTTCAAAAACCGTTCACGATTTACCTTTCATATCACACAGATATATTCCTCACACCACCCAAAAGGTAGGGGACCGAAAGAATCAGCTCCTTGTTTCTTTAAACCCAAAATGGAAAGGTTATACAAGGCAGACACTAAAAAAGCATGAAATAATTTAAATTTTCAATGCTTAAAAGTTAGAGGCGCCTTCTTTCATAGGCAGCAGAATTTGCTGGAGGCATAGCTGTGTCACTGATGCAGTACCTCCTTTAGGCCAGAGACAAGAATTTGCAATTTGCTCAGGCCAGGTACCAGCGATAACTCACCGACTATTCGTGAAGGACACCGTGGGACGTTTACCATCCACAATCTATAGCCGGGAGATGGGATGCCCAGTTTAACGTTCATCCGAAGGGCAGCAGACACTGATGGATCGCCATGTCTGTGAAACGCTGGGGTGACACTTTATAACTGGGTTGGGATTCAAACTATCCGGCCTTGCTCCCCCAGCTCTATCCCCCAAATATTCCTACAGGTCACACAAGATCTGCCTGCAACCCTCTTATGGTTAAACTGCCGAAATCTCGGCTCTCTGCTCACCTTCACTCTTTCATTCCTCTTTTCTCCCGCCTCTGGAACAAACTCCCCCACTCCCCTCAATCCCACTCCTCCCTCCAGGTCTTTAAAACAGCTGTTCACCACCATCTCTTATCTTCCCCCATCCAAAACCTTGATCTCTTCTACCTTTATCTTAATTCTACCTTGATCTACCTTGATCCGAATTCACCCCAGATCCACTTTTTTTTGGAAATACCGACTTCTTTATTTCCTGGAAGTTCTAGCAGTGTCCATGTGTTTTATTCCTTTCCCACCCTCCTTCCCTTCCCTTCCCATGCCTCCACCCCCCAAGCCCTCTCCCTCGCACAGATCTCCCTGTTCTCTGCTGTTGTAGTTATGTGCTTCCCTCTCTCTTCCCATCTTCTCTCCCGCTCCCTTTTTTGTATGTTTTGTAGGTCGGTTTATTTTTTTTTGTGATTGATGTTAGCTCTTATACAGAGATGTATAAGATCGAGCGTCGAGCGTCGATCTTGCATACTTGCATACGTCGATGTACGAGCGTCGATCTTGCATACAAAAAAACAAACAAAAAAAAACAAGCAACACAGCTGCTCGGGGGCGAGCGTGCGTACCTCTGCGAGGACATCTTGCTATAGTCCTTTAGAGGAGCCTGGTCTCGGAATACTTTCACATTTTAACACCTGTGCTTTTGAAGATATTTACTCCCGCTAGGGAGTAATGCATTCGCTCGTGTCCATCGGTGTGTGTGTTCGTGTGTTTGCGAACAAGATATCTGGAAAAGTTCTGAACGGATTTGGACGAAAGTTGGTGGGATGATTGCCCTTGGGATAAGGAAGAATTGATTCGTTTTTGGTGAAGCTCAGTAAATTATTCCGGATCCAGGAATTTTTTTTTTGTTTTCCTTTAAAAACCATTTTCTCTGCAATAATTGGACCGACAGAGCAAATTTTCCCCATACGAGGGACTCGGTCTGTAGAATGTTTTAATGGTAATTATTACGTCACACGTCACGTGGTTCGGCCGCCATATTGTTTTGAGTGAAAAACACTAAAATCCAATTTTCTCCAAAACGCCTGAACAGATCGAGGCCAAACTTTGCAGGCAGAATCGCATACCCATGACAAAACAAAAAAGTCAGTGAGCATGACGTCATGCATCACATGGTTTCAGAGTTATGACGTTTTAAAGCATAAACCTTTAAAACCTAGCTCCTCCCTCATTTGTGATCCAATCAAGGGGAAACTTCACAGATCTGTTCAGCATATCAGTCTACTAAAATGTCCTTTTGGAATTTGCGATAGGTCACGTGGGTTGGCAGACCGTTAATTAAACGCAAATAATAAAAACAATTATATCTCTTGAACCACTTCATTGATCGCCATGAAACGTCATAATGTAGTAGAAGTCATGAAAAGTAAGAAGTGTGCAAAATTTGAAGATGATTGGATGTACGGTCTGGAAGCGAGAAGTTGTTATTGCGTGAAGAAGAGTCTTTGACTGTGGACGATTAATTTATTTATCACATGTACAGACTTGCAGGTATAGTTTGACACAATCTCCCGGGTTAATTTGAACCTCAAATAAAATTATAATTCCAGATTTGTCAATGGCTGAGGTATATTAACAAACGAATAAAACAGATTTGGTCAAATTCTGACTTTTTTAACTCGATCACATTTGACACAGAGTTGTCAGAGGCTGAGGAAGAAGAAACCTCGCATTGGCTTCTCAGACTAAACAAAGTGCCATAACTTTGTCAAAAATGATCGAAACGTCATGAAGTTCGAATTTGATCTGTAACTTATCATGAGGAAACCATGTACCAAGTTTGAAATCATTAGCATGAAGAGTTTAGAAAAAAAGTCCGGAAAGCTGTTCTTTGCGTGATGGATGGACAGACTGACAGACGGAGGGACGGAGTGCAAACCTATAGTCCCCTCCGGTGTACACCGGTAGGGGACTAATAAATGGAAATACAGCAAAAGTTATAAAATAAGATGAATGCAGTGCATGTTAGCATTGCTTAGTAACCAATTCCAGTGTAAACTCCATTGTCATGGGTCATGTGACCCACCATGAGGAGTGAGGCTGCACTGGCCTCGTTTTATTCATGGCTATTTTCGTTTATGGACATTTTCCGACCTTTTTGTGTTTGTTTTTTTCCCCTGGGACATTGGCTTTGAGTTACATCAGTATACAAAATTGCAGCTTTCTATCGCACCTAGAAAGTACTAAACATTCAGTGAGTGCTTAGAAAGAACTTTATATATTAGATATACTCATACTGGACATATCTTTGCAACAGTTTGACTCACCTCCGATAAACGATCCATTCAGAATCTATTTGGTCAAATCTGTTCAGGAACCTTTACTGCACAAATAAAATACAAAACATTTATTTTAAATTCAACTCTCACATTAAGTTTTCAGTGCACATTTTCATACACCGTTAGTTGATTTTAGCCATAGTTTTTACCTGCAATATGTCACAGGTCTACAAGAGCATTGCGTTTCTGTTGTTGGTGGGGGTCGATTTATGAAACGTGCACCCATTGGTCAGACGGCAGCCGGACCACACCTACATCTATCGCTCGATTCCACCCACCATAGCACAGAGAATAAATGACAAGGCCGCCATCTTGATTTTCTGGTGGGCCAAACACATTAGGCCTTTAGGCCTCTGCCGATTATACACTGCCCAGATTTGTTGAGTCAGATTTCTATCAGCTTGGTTTGGGTCAAGTGTTGTTCACGATGAGGGACTCGAAAAATCTAATCATATGTAGAACAATAGTAAGGTTTAAACAAGCCTGTCAGAACGTACTGTACGTCATAATGCATGGTAATCAAGCGTTACATTACGTAAATTACATGAAAAAATAGCATTACGCAATGTTTGCATGGCCCCATATCGGGGTTAAGTAATCCGTGACAATGTGACGAATCAGCTCCTTCTGATATAATCATGGGGAAGATAACATGGATAAGAGGTGTCAAGTTAATTTTAATAGCGTGTTAAATGTGTGTTGCCCAATTGTGCTGTTCATCTTTTAAGAGTGCTTTAAATGTGTTGCCCAATCGTGCTGTTCATCTTTTAAGAGTGCTTTAAATGTGTTTCCCAATGGGCCAGTGACCGAATTTTGTCATTCTTGTTACCTCCGCCACCAAAGGTGGATGGCGGTTACGTTTTCACCCCTGTCTGTCTGTGAACAAGATATCTCAAAACGTTGTGGACGGATTCAAACGAAATTTGGCAGAGAGGTAGTGTATGTGACGAGACAATTGGATTTTGGTGACGATCCGGATTCAGATCCGGCTAGTATAATTTTTAAGTGATTCTTCACCATTGAGTTATAGGGCCAAAAATGATACACAGCAGGATATCTCAAAAATATATGGATGGATTTGGACGAAACTTGGGGGACCGGTTGGGTGTGACAGGGATAAATCGATTCGATTTTGGTGAAGATCTAAATATGGATTCGGATACAAGGATTATTTAATTTTTAAGTGATTCTTCACCATTGAGAGATTGGGCAAAAAGCGATATACAACATGATATTTCAAAAAGTTATGGAGAAGTTATGAATAAACTTGGTGGACGAGTTGGTTATGGGAGACAAGAACAAACCAATTCGATTTTGGGTCAGGTCCGAATCAAGTTTATCAAACATTTCACTGTTTTAAGTATAAATTTGAAGCATTGGTGTTAAATTGTTGTTAAGAGGGGGGGAATAAAAGCATCCATTTTCCAAATGTAAACGTAAAAACAAAATACCACTGTTAACATTACAGTTTATTTAATCTTTGGCTTTCAAGTCCGATTAGGATTTAAATTACTAGCAGAGCATCCGTCCTTCAGGCGATATTGTTCCATGCATACAACACGTTCTGATAAATCCTTTTATTTGGGCAGTGTATAGGCAACAGACTGCTACCTCGATCGCTCCCGGGAAAAAAAAAAGGATATGTAAATGAGGCAAAAACATGCGTATTGCTTACATGTGCGAATACAATACATAAGCATGGTAATTGCACTGGCCCAAAAGCTGACACCAGAGGCCTGAAGCCTATGCGTACCGTCACCTTCAGAAGGCCCATGACGCCGATCGCCTCCAACCTTTGATGATTCTTTCACCAGACGCTTAGGTTGTTCTATATTGAATGGAAAACTCGTAGGGAGGGCATGGTCATTGTGAATATGGCAGCTCCAAAGATGTCTTAGACTTACAAAATGGCAGACGGAGGATTTTTTGTTTCGGGTTACAATTGTGGGTGGCATCAGGCCAGCTGTCCAAACAATATGTATAGAGCGGACATGCATTCCATACCGAAACTTGCTCCATTATATACAGATTATTTTTTAATCCCTGCAATACAACTAAAAGGGCCAACTGGAAAACCAAACAAATACTGGGTATTAAAGACGCTTCGACTAGAGCAAACAAAGTGACACAATAACTACATGTAGACTTTTATTTTTCAACTTCGCTCCACACACGCCGATGCCTGCGTCCCGCCATGAACCCAGGTTCCGAACACCCTTTCATAGAGCACATTACCCTGCTATATAGCTAAAGATGCGCGTCTTCAATCAGTGTCTCCTGTGCCAAAGTGCCTGCCATTAAATCTTCTTCTTCAAGGGTCTAAAGAAGTGAAAATCATCAGAACTACAGAGAGGATGGTCCAAAACTCAAATGCCTTCACTCACAATATACTGATATCTTCCTTTTGCATGCCAAGGTAACAAAATATCATACACCATACTACGAGCAGTTGTGCATGCGCACTTGGGTAAAAGGGGCGGAATGAATAAATTAAGAATACTTATATAGTCTTGCGTATTCCATTTTGTTGTAACATCTGCAATAAATGTTTGACTTGAGAACGAGAAAACCTCAAGAAAATGATATTTACTGATCAAAAATTTTCCATCTAACATCGGTATATTAAAAACGCACTGTTAAAGAGCAAATGCAATTTGGCCAATTTCTCGAGAATTAATATAAATACAGTCGCATCTTTCATCTTTCACAGCCAATCAAGGTCCCCAACAGCAAGACACACCCGTGTCATAGGAATGAGTCATAATCAATGTACCAGACTCTTGACAGAACACTGGTACTTCTGAAGCAATGGTCACGGTGCGGTGGTTTGCCCAGGCCCTCCCAGCAATCATCCAAAGTGAAAAAATTGTAATTTATTTAGGATGCAGGTGATAACTCTTCGATTGTTTACGAAAGACAGCATGGGGATCTTCAACGACCAGAATCAACCAGTGTTTGCAGAGGGGTCCACTGGCTTAACGTCCATCGAAGGGACGGCACACGCACAAGCACACCACACACCCTGTCACACACTCACTCACTCACTCACATGTGTTCTGCATTCAGGGTTGTGACAGCTTAATCAACGGAGTCAAGATTCAAACTCAGGCGAGATAGTTTCAAGGTGAGTGGGCACATCTCTCAACTATCCCGCCAGCCATATAAATTACTCAGAAATTCAATAACCGCTTAAAGGTGCATTTTTTTCCCTACAACGATGTGAAGTGGAATATATGATCATATCTAGAGATTCTCAACTTCATATGCACGTTCACGTTCCTTTCAATTGTCGATCAAATATCGCCTCATACCACTATTCACCTCTAATGATCAAAACAAATGTCGTCGGGGAATGTTACAAGCTTACAGGTGAAGAGGAGCCATCATGGGATCAAAAAGTAAAAACCTCAAGACAAAGTGTTCTTAAATAATTAATCCCCAGTAAATTTTAAACCACCTGCCCCACCCCCACCCCCATAGGAATTTACAACGATCATGAAAAAACACATATTACACTCCAGAACTCTATGAGACCCCCCTGGGTAGAAGTAGCTATATGACCGAACTTGATCATGGATTTACCTCTAAGATGGGAGCAAGACCCCACATCGACAGCAGAGGAATGTGGCCCATTCTACCATCAGCCCTCAAAATGATCTTATCCAAAAGTAAAACAATTTAGAGAGCACATAGAAGCACTTTCAAAGCCAAACCGAAACCTCGCTAACATGAGGTTATTTAATCACTAACTTCCCAAACAAGAGCATTTTACCATGCGTGACGGGGGTAATTGACGAATGTTATTAAATGTGCCCACGACGGTATTTATTCAATCATCGGTCATTCAAATAGGTGTCGTTCTCTGCGTTACAGAAAGAGGGAAACAAAAACTAAAAAAGAAAAACAGCTGGGAGAGAGAGGCCATTTAATTATCGGGGTTAATTAATAAGGGTTTAAATATTTAAAAACTAATAATACGACGATCAAATCCTCCGCTATTCAAGAGGCCTTTGTTGTCGAGTCTGAATCATTTGAAAATGAAACTAGCAATATAAAAATGAACAAACTTGCCAACTTGAATATCAGGTGCGATAAGGGCTTGTGCTGATACTGACGCTAACCGAGCGTTTACCCGATTAGTAGGGAGGGGGGGAACACGGGATAAAGGAAGTGGCTGCTGGTAAAACAGGAGGAAAGGGCCAGCCTTTAGTAATGCTTCTCCTGCAAGTAATCCTTCATCTTGGTTGGCAAAGGAAGCTGCTGTATTAGGTCGATGCGAGTGTTTTGTCGGATAATGAAGCGACAGAGATATTGAAGGGAACGGACGTGCATGAAGCGAGACACAGGTGCCGTGAGGCGTACGGGATACGTAGCGGCCCCGGGCAGCCGCGAACGAGAATAGCAGAACGCTCCGGCCTCAGAGTCCCGCACCGAGAGCTCGATTAACTGCACGACCGAGCGCTGTCCCTCTGAGTCTGGCTGCTCATAGAAGCTGAAGCGTCCGTTGGAGTGTTCAATACGTGTGTGCAGCGTGCGGCCCTGTGAGCGGAAGCTCAGGCTAAGCAGGTAACGTTCATCAGAGCTGTCACGCACCAAGAAGGAACCATCAGGAAGGCCCTGCAGCTTTTCCTCAGCCTCCCAACGTGTAATGGGTCCCCAATACCAGCCGCGTTTCGCAAGTCGTTTCAGCTCCTCCGTGAGGCTAAGAGCCACTCTAGCCACCCTGACAGGAGCCGTGATGCCACTCGGCATGTCACGCATCGCACAACCATTTAGGTCAAGTACCGGAAGCAGACTGCATGAACCCACGTCTCTTGGTTGGCCACGTGCCGCAGGGGGTACCAAAGGTGATGACGGAGGTCCATCTGGAGGAATAAAAATAGGCCGCGACCTTGTGGAATCAGTAGGCATCTCCAGATTCCCATTCAAGGCACCAGCATAGTCAAGCTCGCTGCTAACCAGACGATGCTGCTCTTCAAAATTGTGCGGCATATTTCCACGTGCATCATCCTGCAACAGCTCGGATATATCGGTATCCTCATGAGAACCATCGGTGCATTCTAGAACGTGTGAGTAACCTGGAATGAGCGCATGCACTACATCCAGGTCATACTGAAAATAACCATTACAGTTTATATCGCCGGCAGTCGATGACGTGACGTGTGGCAAGGACATATCTGGGTTTAAATTCCAGTCTAAACTTAGTTCCATGGCACAACTATGTGGGTCTAAGTCAGGAAAGGGCATATCACAACAATCTTGAGCACTAGGAACGACTGCACAAGGTAACAATTGGTTGCCAGACGATTCACGGCTCTCCATATCGTTGCAGCCCAACCTGGAAATCGTATCGACAGACGGAAGCGGAATAATGTCATAATGGTTGCCTTTTGCACGGTTCGCAGACGTTGTTAGTTGTGCATCCAAAATGTTGCCACTTGAAGGGTCAGTTGGTGAATCATCTTTGCCAGAATTAAAGGAAGAAAGTACAACGTCCTTGCCTCTGGTTCTCTGCTTAAACGACAGTTTTCGGCAGAGAGTCCCGAGGAGGCCCTCGCTTTGTGATCGGTGCTTGGGTTTTCCATCGAGCATGTCGCGTTTCAGAGTGGTTCCCTCCATCTCCAGACGAACAGTTTGGCTTGCCCATGAAATGACATCTTTGTTGCTGGGATCCATTGGTGAAGAAATCGAAACAATAGTCGTTTCTTCTCTAGTTTTCTGCACGAGCAAAGTTTTGCGAAGGCAAGACAAGCTTTTCTGCATTATAACTGTGCATCAGCAAAATGCACACGTTTTGAGCCAAGCCACGTTTCTCCAAAGATCCAGCAGCAAACGAGGTCCGATGAGTCCATGGTGAACCACGGCATGATACATGCCTTTACACCAAGTCGTTCCTCACGATCTCCTGGTGGACACAAGATACGTAGAATAAAAATTAAAAACAGGGAAAAATATCCAATCGACATTGAAATCTTTCCTCTTTTTTAACCCAACAATAATTACTATTAGGAATTGAGCGACTACAGAAAATTCATGCTGCTTGGTTGGAAAGATGTCAGCGGAAAGTTAAACTAGAACGACACTCGGTAGAGCGCATACCTCCACCAGGCTGAGCAGTTTATGTTTTGTATCCACCGATAGGCCGGATCTGGATTTGGACCTGAAACAAAATCTAATCGGCTTGGTCTTGTCACCTAACCAACTCGTCCACCAAGTTTAGTCATAACTCATCCATAATTTGAAATATCACGTTATATATATCATTTTTTCACCTGATCTCTCCTGTATCACCTGAATCACCTGAATGGTGAAGAATCAATTGGAAATTAAATAATTATCGTATCCGAATCCATATTCAGATCTTCACCAAAATTGAATATAAAGTCTTCCGTGTCACATAAACAACCTATCCACCACATTTCGTCCGAATCCATCCACAACTTTTTGAAATATACTGCTATATGTCGGCTTCAGCACTATCTCCCAATGGTGAAAAATCACTTTAAAAATTCTCTGATCCGGATCCCGATTCGAATCTTCACCAAAATTGAATTAAGTCTTCCGTGTCACATACGCAACCTGTCCACCAATTTCGCCCAAATCCCTCCACAACTTTTTGAGATATCCTGCTATTTATCGTTTTTGGCTCTATCTCCCAATGGTGAAGAATCATTTTAAAATTCTACGAGCCGGATCTTCACCAAAATCTAATCATTTCGTCCTTGTCACATACCCAACCTCTCCGCCAAATTTTGACCGAATCCGTCCACAACTTTTTGAGATATCTTGTTCACAAACAGACATAGACAGACAAGGGTGAAAACATAACCTTTATCCACATTGACCGACGGAGGTAACAAGAATACACAAGAAAACGCAGATAAGGGAGGATACTCAAGATCAAGCCCTTCTCATTTCCACATCTCTAACAACAGAAAAAATAAAATTAAACACAACTACACATCCCAACAATCGGCCATGAACTTGTATCTCAACAAACCCCATCACAATGAAATCCCTACCCCATCACACCTTCCTAATTTTAACATCGCTACAATTCTTCCCAATATTTACGCCCATTGCCCCCGGGGCCAAAACAAAAGGCAGTTTAAACTTGTCAACTGCCTCCAGGACCATTCTGGGGATAAAATAGCCACACTTTTCTTCTGTTTTGAACAACCTCTTCTTCACTCTTACTACTACGTCCTCTGGTCCTTTTGCTGTTCATTTCGAAAAAATAAAATAAAATAAAACTTCCGCTTCTATTTGGTCGATACCCTTCATTTAGCTTCAACATCTCCATCAGATACCCTCATACTCTCCTTTCTACAACCTAGTGAAGGTAGCTGCAGAATCAACAGAGAAGCTCGACGCTGAAACCTCTCTATCACAGCAATGTCCATCCGCACATGTGGTGACCAAATAGGTACACAATAATCCAGATGAGGCCTCATTAAATTCCTGTGCAGTGCCGCGTCAACACGACCTGTTTTGATTTATCTTTTTTTTTTTGACGGATAAAGAAGAGAATATCACCACTCCGAGATACTTCTCCTTACTACTCACCCAAACCCCCACCACTCCCCCCCATATCTATCACCAGCTCCAGATCCTTCTCCTTACCCCTCACCCCCACCACATCTATTACCAGCCCGAGATCCATCTCCTTACGCCTCACCCACATCACTCCCCCCCATATTTATCACCAGCCCCAGATCCATCTCCTTACCCCTCACCCCCACCACTCCCCCCCCATATCTATCACCAGCCCCAGATCCATCTCCTTACCCCTCACCCACATCACTCCCCCCATATCTATCACCAGCCCCAGATCCATCTCCTTACCCCTCACCCACATCACTCCCCCCATATCTATCACCAGCCCTAGATCCTTCTCCTTACCCCTCACCCCCACCACTCCCCCCCATATCTATCACCAGCCCGAGATCCTTCTCCTTACCCCTCACCCCCACCACTCCCCCCCATATCTATCACCAGCCCCAGATCCATCTCCTTACCCCTCACCCACATCACTCCCCCCATATCTATCACCAGCCCCAGATCCATCTCCTTACCCCTCACCCACATCACTCCCCCCATATCTATCACCAGCCCTAGATCCTTCTCCTTACCCCTCACCCCCACCACTCCCCCCCATATCTATCACCAGCCCTAGATCCTTCTCCTTACCCCTCACCCCCACCACTCCCCCCCCATATCTATCACCAGCTCCAGATCCTTCTCCTTACCCCTCACCCCCACCACATCTATTACCAGCCCGAGATCCATCTCCTTACGCCTCACCCACATCACTCCCCCCCATATTTATCACCAGCCCCAGATCCATCTCCTTACCCCTCACCCCCACCACTCCCCCCCCATATCTATCACCAGCCCCAGATCCATCTCCTTACCCCTCACCCACATCACTCCCCCCATATCTATCACCAGCCCCAGATCCATCTCCTTACCCCTCACCCACATCACTCCCCCCATATCTATCACCAGCCCTAGATCCTTCTCCTTACCCCTCACCCCCACCACTCCCCCCCATATCTATCACCAGCCCTAGATCCTTCTCCTTACCCCTCACCCCCACCACTCCCCCCCATATCTATCACCAGCCCCAGATCCATCTCCTTACCCCTCACCCACATCACTCCCCCCCATATCTATCACCAGCCCCAGATCCATCTCCTTACCCCTCACCCACATCACTCCCCCCATATCTATTACCAGCCCCAGATCCAACTCCTTACCCCTCACCCACATCACTCCCCCCATATCTATCACCAGCCCCAGATCCATCTCCTTACCCCTCACCCACATCACTCCCCCCATATCTATCACCAGCCCTAGATCCTTCTCCTTACCCCTCACCCCCACCACTCCCCCCCATATCTATCACCAGCCCTAGATCCTTCTCCTTACCCCTCACCCCCACCACTCCCCCCCATATCTATCACCAGCCCCAGATCCATCTCCTTACCCCTCACCCACATCACTCCCCCCCATATCTATCACCAGCCCCAGATCCATCTCCTTACCCCTCACCCACATCACTCCCCCCATATCTATCACAAGCCCCAGATCCATCTCCTTACCCCTCACCCACATCACTCCCCCCCATATCTATCACCAGCCCCAGATCCTTCTCCTTACCCCTCACCCACATCACTCCCCCCCATATCTATCACCAGCCCCAGATCCATCTCCTTACCCCTCACCCACATCACTCCCCCCATATCTATCACCAGCCCCAGATCCATCTCCTTACCCCTCACCCCCACCACTCCCCCCCCCATATCTATCACCAGCCCCAGATCCATCTCCTTACCCCTCACCCACATCACTCCCCCCCCCATATCTATCACGAGCTCCAGATCCTTCTCCTTACCCCTCACCCACATCACTCCCCCCCATATCTATTACCAACCCCAGATCCATCTCCTTACCCCTCACCCCCACCACTCCCCCCCATATCTATCACCAGCCCCAGATCCTTCTCATTACCCCTCACCCACATCACTCCCCCCATATCTATCACCAGGCCCAGATCCATCTCCTTACCCCGCACCCACATCACTCCCCCCCATATCTATCACCAGCCTCAGATCCATCTCCTTACCCCTCACCCACATCACTCCCCCCATATCTATTACCAGCCCCAGATCCAACTCCTTACCCCTCACCCACATCACTCCCCCCATATCTATCACCAGCCCCAGATCCATCTCCTTACCCCTCACCCACATCACTCCCCCCCATATCTATCACCAGCCCCAGATCCATCTCCTTACCCCTCACCCACATCACTCCCCCCCCATATCTATCACCAGCCCCAGATCCATCTCCTTACCGCTCACCCCTCACCCACACCACACCCCCCCATATCCATCACCAGCCCCAGATCCTTCTCCTTACCCCTCACCCCCACCACTCCCCCCCATATCTATCACCAGCCTCAGATCCATCTCCTTACCCCTCACCCACATCACTCCCCCCATATCTATTACCAGCCCCAGATCCATCTCCTTACCCCTCACCCCCATCACTCCCCCCATATCTATCACCAGCCCCAGATCCATCTCCTTACCCCTCACCCCCACCACTCCCCCCCATATCTATCACCAGCCCCAGATCCATCTCCTTACCCCTCAACCCCACCACTCCCCCCCATATCTATCACCAGCCCCAGATCCATCTCCTTACCCCTCAACCCCATCACTCCCCCCATATCTATCACCAGCCCCAGATCCATCTCCTTACCCCTCACCCCCACCACTCCCCCCCATATCTATCACCAGCCCCAGATCCATCTCCTTACCCCTCACCCACATCACTCCCCCCCCCCCATATCTATCACCAGCCCCAGATCCATCTCCTTACCCCTCACCCACATCACTCCCCCCCATATCTATCACCAGCCCCAGATCCTTCTCCTTACCCCTCACCCACATCACTCCCCCCATATCTATCACCAGCCCCAGATCCATCTCCTTACCCCTCACCCCCACCACTCCCCCCCATATCTATCACCAGCCCCAGATCCAGATCCATCTCCTTACCCCTCACCCCCACCACTCCCCCCCATATCGATCACCAGCCCCAGATCCTTCTCCTTACCCCTCACCCCCACCACTCCCCCCCATATCGATCACCAGCCCCAGATCCATCTCCTTACCCCTCACCCCCACCACTCCCCCCCATATCTATCACCAGCCCCAGATCCATCTCCTTACCCCTCACCCACATCACTCCCCCCCCCCCATATCTATCACCAGCCCCAGATCCTTCTCCTTACCCCTCACCCACATCACTCCCCCCATATCTATCACCAGCCCCAGATCCATCTCCTTACCCCTCACCCCCACCACTCCCCCCCATATCTATCACCAGCCCCAGATCCAGATCCATCTCCTTACCCCTCACCCCCACCACTCCCCCCCCATATCGATCACCAGCCCCAGATCCATCTCCTTACCCCTCACCCCCACCACTCCCCCCCCATATCTATCACCAGCCCCAGATCCTTCTCCTTACCCCTCACCCCCACCACTCCCCCCCATATCGATCACCAGCCCCAGATCCATCTCCTTACCCCTCACCCCCACCACTCCCCCCCATATCTATCACCAGCCCCAGATCCATCTCCTTACCCCTCACCCACATCACTCCCCCCCCCCCCATATCTATCACCAGCCCCAGATCCATCTCCTTACCCCTCACCCACATCACTCCCCCCCATATCTATCACCAGCCCCAGATCCTTCTCCTTACCCCTCACCCACATCACTCCCCCCATATCTATCACCAGCCCCAGATCCATCTCCTTACCCCTCACCCCCACCACTCCCCCCCATATCTATCACCAGCCCCAGATCCAGATCCATCTCCTTACCCCTCACCCCCACCACTCCCCCCCATATCGATCACCAGCCCCAGATCCATCTCCTTACCCCTCACCCCCCACCACTCCCCCCCCATATCTATCACCAGCCCCAGATCCTTCTCCTTACCCCTCACCCCACACCATACCCCCCCATATCTATCACCAGCCCCAGATCCATCTCCTTACCCCTCACCCACACCACACCCCCCCATATCTATCACCAGGCCCAGATCCATCTCCTTACCCCGCACCCACATCACTCCCCCCCATATCTATCACCAGCCTCAGATCCATCTCCTTACCCCTCACCCACATCACTCCCCCCATATCTATTACCAGCCCCAGATCCAACTCCTTACCCCTCACCCACATCACTCCCCCCATATCTATCACCAGCCCCAGACCCATCTCCTTACCCCTCACCCACATCACTCCCCCCCCATATCTAGCACCAGCCCCAGATCCATCTCCTTACCCCTCACCCACATCACTCCCCCCCATATCTATCACCAGCCCCAGATCCATCTCCTTACCCCTCACCCACACCACACCCCCCCCCCATATCCATTACCAGCCCCAGATCCTTCTCCTTACCCCTCACCCCCACCACTCCCCCCCATATCTATCACCAGCCTCAGATCCATCTCCTTACCCCTCACCCACATCACTCCCCCCATATCTATTACCAGCCCCAGATCCATCTCCTTACCCCTTACCCCCATCACTCCCCCCATATCTATCACCAGCCCCAGATCCATCTCCTTACCCCTCACCCCCACCACTCCCCCCCCATATCTATCACCAACCCCAGATCCATCTCCTTACCCCTCACCAACATCACTCGCCCCCATATCTATCACCAGCCCCAGATCCATCTCCTTACCCCTGACCCACATCACTCCCCCCATATCTATCACCAGCCCCAGATCCATCTCCTTACCCCTCACCCCCACCACTCCCCCCCATATCTATCACCAGCCCCAGATCCTTCTCCTTACCCCTCACCCCCACCACTCCCCCCCCATATCTATCACCAGCCCCAGATACATCTCCTTACCCCTCACCCCCACCACATCTATCACCAGCCCCAGATCCTTCTCCTTACCCCTCACCCACATCACTCCCCCCCCCCCCCCCCCATATCTATCACCAGCCCCAGATGCATCTCCTTACCCCTCACCCACATCACTCCCCCCCCATATCTATCACCAGCCCTAGATCCTTCTCCTTACCCCTCACCCACATCACTCCCCCCCCCCCCCCCCATATCTATCACCAGCCCCAGATCCATCTCCTTACCCCTCACCCACATCACTCCCCCCCATATCTATCACCAGCCCTAGATCCTTCTCCTTACCCCTCACCCACATCACTCCCCCCCATATCTATCACCAGCCCCAGATCCATCTCCTTACCCCTCACCCCCACCACTCCCCCCCATATCTATCACCAGCCCCAGATCCATCTCCTTACCCCTCACCCACCTATCACTCCCCCCCATATCTATCACCAGCCCCAGATCCATCTCCTTACCCCTCACCCCCCACCACTCCCCCCCCCATATCTATCACCAGCCCCAGATCCTTCTCCTTACCCCTCACCCCCACCACTCCCCCCCATATCGATCACCAGCCCCAGATCCATCTCCTTACCCCTCACCCCCACCATATCTATCACCAGCCCCAGATCCTTCTCCTTACCCCTCACCCACACCATACCCCCCCATATCTATCACCAGCCCCAGATCCATCTCCTTACCCCTCACCCCCACCACTCCCCCCATATCTATCACCAGCCCCAGATCCATCTCCTTACCCCTCACCCACACCACACCCCCCCCATATCTATCACCAGGCCCAGATCCATCTCCTTACCCCGCACCCACATCACTCCCCCCCATATCTATCACCAGCCTCAGATCCATCTCCTTACCCCTCACCCACATCACTCCCCCCATATCTATTACCAGCCCCAGATCCAACTCCTTACCCCTCACCCACACCCCCCCCCCCCATATCCATCACCAGCCCCAGATCCTTCTCCTTACCCCTCACCCCCACCACTCCCCCCCATATCTATCACCAGCTTGAGATCCATCTCCTTACCCCTCACCCACATCACTCCCCCCATATATATTACCAGCCCCAGATCCATCTCCTTACCCCTCACCCCCATCACTCCCCCCATATCTATCACCAGCCCCAGATCCATCTCCTTACCCCTCACCCCCACCACTCCCCCCCCATATCTATCACCAGCCCCAGATCCATCTCCTTACCCCTCACCCCCACCACTCCCCCCCATATCTATCACCAGCCCCAGATCCATCTCCTTACCCCTCACCAACATCACTCGCCCCCATATCTATCACCAGCCCCAGATCCATCTCCTTACCCCTGACCCACATCACTCCCCCCATATCTATCACCAGCCCCAGATCCATCTCCTTACCCCTCACCCCCACCACTCCCCCCCCATATCTATCACCAGCCCCAGATCCTTCTCCTTACCCCTCACCCCCACCACTCCCCCCCCATATCTATCACCAGCCCCAGATCCATCTCCTTACCCCTCACCCCCACCACATCTATTACCAGCCCCAGATCCTTCTCCTTACCCCTCACCCCCACCACTCCCCCCCATATCTATCACCAGCCCCAGATCCTTCTCCTTACCCCTCACCCCCACCACATCTATCACCAGCCCCAGATCCTTCTCCTTACCCCTCACCCCCACCACTCCCACCCATATCTATCACCAGCCTCAGATCCATCTCCTTACCCCTCACCCCCACCACTCCCCCCATATCTTTCACCAGCCCCAGATCCATCTCCTTACCCCTCACCCACATCACTCCCCCCCATATCTATCACCAGCCCCAGATCCATCTCCTTACCCCTCACCCACATCACTCCCCCCCATATCTATCACCAGCCCCAGATCCATCTCCTTACCCCTCACCCCCACCACTCCCCCCCCATATCTATCACCAGCCCCAGATCCATCTCCTTACCCCTCACCCCCACCACATCTATCACCAGCCCCAGATCCTTCTCCTTACCCCTCACCCACATCACTCCCCCCCCCCCCCCATATCTATCACCAGCCCCAGATCCATCTCCTTACCCCTCACCCACATCACTCCCCCCCATATCTATCACCAGCCCGAGATCCTTCTCCTTACCCCTCACCCACATCACTCCCCCCCATATCTATCACCAGCCCCAGATCCTTCTCCTTACCCCTCAACCACATCACTCCCCCCCATATCTATCACCAGCCCCAGATCCATCTCCTTACCCCTCACCCACAATCCACATCACTCCCCCCCATATCTATCACCAGCCCGAGATCCTTCTCCTTACCCCTCACCCCCACCACTCCCCCCCATATCTATCACCAGCCCCAGATCCTTCTCCTTACCCCTCAACCACGTCACTCCCCCCCATATCGATCACCAGCCCCAGATCCATCTCCTTACCCCTCACCCCCACCACTCCCCCCCATATCTATCACCAGCCCCAGATCCTTCTCCTTACCCCTCACCCACACCATACCCCCCCATATCTATCACCAGCCCCAGATCCATCTCCTTACCCCTCACCCCCACCACTCCCCCCCATATCTATCACCAGCCCCAGATCCATCTCCTTACCCCTCACCCACACCACACCCCCCCCATATCTATCACCAGGCCCAGATCCATCTCCTTACCCCGCACCCACATCACTCCCCCCCATATCTATCACCAGCCTCAGATCCATCTCCTTACCCCTCACCCACATCACTCCCCCCATATCTATTACCAGCCCCAGATCCAACTCCTTACCCCTCACCCACATCACTCCCCCCATATCTATCACCAGCCCCAGACCCATCTCCTTACCCCTCACCCACATCACTCCCCCCCATATCTAGCACCAGCCCCAGATCCATCTCCTTACCCCTCACCCACATCACTCCCCCCCATATCTATCACCAGCCCCAGATCCATCTCCTTACCCCTCACCCACACCACACCCCCCCCCCATATCCATTACCAGCCCCAGATCCTTCTCCTTACCCCTCACCCCCACCACTCCCCCCCCATATCTATCACCAGCCTCAGATCCATCTCCTTACCCCTCACCCACATCACTCCCCCCATATCTATTACCAGCCCCAGATCCATCTCCTTACCCCTTACCCCCATCACTCCCCCCATATCTATCACCAGCCCCAGATCCATCTCCTTACCCCTCACCTCCACCACTCCCCCCCATATCTATCACCAGCCCCAGATCCATCTCCTTACCCCTCACCCCCACCACTCCCCCCCATATCTATCACCAGCCCCAGATCCATCTCCTTACCCCTCACCCACATCACTCCCCCCCATATCTATCACCAGCCCCAGATCCATCTCCTTACCCCTCACCAACATCACTCGCCCCCATATCTATCACCAGCCCCAGATCCATCTCCTTACCCCTGACCCACATCACTCCCCCCATATCTATCACCAGCCCCAGATCCATCTCCTTACCCCTCACCCCCACCACTCCCCCCCATATCTATCACCAGCCCCAGATCCTTCTCCTTACCCCTCACCCCCACCTCTCCCCCCCCATATCTATCACCAGCCCCAGATACATCTCCTTACCCCTCACCCCCACCACATCTATCACCAGCCCCAGATCCTTCTCCTTACCCCTCACCCACATCACTCCCCCCCCCATATCTATCACCAGCCCCAGATGCATCTCCTTACCCCTCACCCACATCACTCCCCCCCCATATCTATCACCAGCCCTAGATCCTTCTCCTTACCCCTCACCCACATCACTCCCCCCCCCATATCTATCACCAGCCCCAGATCCATCTCCTTACCCCTCACCCACATCACTCCCCCCCATATCTATCACCAGCCCTAGATCCTTCTCCTTACCCCTCACCCACATCACTCCCCCCCATATCTATCACCAGCCCCAGATCCATCTCCTTACCCCTCACCCCCACCACTCCCCCCCATATCTATCACCAGCCCCAGATCCATCTCCTTACCCCTCACCCACATCACTCCCCCCCATATCTATCACCAGCCCCAGATCCATCTCCTTACCCCTCACCCCCACCACTCCCCCCCCCATATCTATCACCAGCCCCAGATCCTTCTCCTTACCCCTCACCCCCACCACTCCCCCCCATATCGATCACCAGCCCCAGATCCATCTCCTTACCCCTCACCCCCACCATATCTATCACCAGCCCCAGATCCTTCTCCTTACCCCTCACCCACACCATACCCCCCCATATCTATCACCAGCCCCAGATCCATCTCCTTACCCCTCACCCCCACCACTCCCCCCATATCTATCACCAGCCCCAGATCCATCTCCTTACCCCTCACCCACACCACACCCCCCCCCATATCTATCACCAGGCCCAGATCCATCTCCTTACCCCGCACCCACATCACTCCCCCCCATATCTATCACCAGCCTCAGATCCATCTCCTTACCCCTCACCCACATCACTCCCCCCATATCTATTACCAGCCCCAGATCCAACTCCTTACCCCTCACCCACATCACTCCCCCCATATCTATCACCAGCCCCAGATCCATCTCCTTACCCCTCACCCACATCACTCCCCCCCATATCTATCACCAGCCCCAGATCCATCTCCTTACCCCTCACCCACATCAGTCCCCCCCATATCTATCACGAGCCCAGATCCATCTCCTTACCCCTCACCCACACCACCCCCCCCCCCCCCATATCCATCACCAGCCCCAGATCCTTCTCCTTACCCCTCACCCACATCACTCCCCCCCCCCCCCCCATATCTATCACCAGCCCCCGATCCATCTCCTTACCCCTCACCCACATCACTCCCCCCCATATCTATCACCAGCCCGAGATCCTTCTCCTTACCCCTCACCCACATCACTCCCCCCCATATCTATCACCAGCCCCAGATCCTTCTCCTTACCCCTCAACCACATCACTCCCCCCCCATATCTATCACCAGCCCCAGATCCATCTCCTTACCCCTCACCCACATCACTCCCCCCCATATCTATCACCAGCCCGAGATCCTTCTCCTTACCCCTCACCCCCACCACTCCCCCCCATATCTATCACCAGCCCCAGATCCTTCTCCTTACCCCTCAACCACGTCACTCCCCCCCATATCGATCACCAGCCCCAGATCCATCTCCTTACCCCTCACCCCCACCACTCCCCCCCATATCTATCACCAGCCCCAGATCCTTCTCCTTACCCCTCACCCACACCATACCCCCCCATATCTATCACCAGCCCCAGATCCATCTCCTTACCCCTCACCCCCCACCACTCCCCCCCATATCTATCACCAGCCCCAGATCCATCTCCTTACCCCTCACCCACACCACACCCCCCCATATCTATCACCAGGCCCAGATCCATCTCCTTACCCCGCACCCACATCACTCCCCCCCATATCTATCACCAGCCTCAGATCCATCTCCTTACCCCTCACCCACATCACTCCCCCCATATCTATTACCAGCCCCAGATCCAACTCCTTACCCCTCACCCACATCACTCCCCCCATATCTATCACCAGCCCCAGACCCATCTCCTTACCCCTCACCCACATCACTCCCCCCCATATCTAGCACCAGCCCCAGATCCATCTCCTTACCCCTCACCCCCACCACTCCCCCCCATATCTATCACCAGGCCCAGATCCATCTCCTTACCCCGCACCCACATCACTCCCCCCCATATCTATCACCAGCCTCAGATCCATCTCCTTACCCCTCACCCACATCACTCCCCCCATATCTATTACCAGCCCCAGATCCATCTCCTTACCCCTTACCCCCATCACTCCCCCCATATCTATCACCAGCCCCAGATCCATCTCCTTACCCCTCACCTCCACCACTCCCCCCCATATCTATCACCAGCCCCAGATCCATCTCCTTACCCCTCACCCCCACCACTCCCCCCCATATCTATCACCAGCCCCAGATCCATCTCCTTACCCCTCACCCACATCACTCCCCCCCATATCTATCACCAGCCCCAGATCCATCTCCTTACCCCTCACCAACATCACTCGCCCCCATATCTATCACCAGCCCCAGATCCATCTCCTTACCCCTGACCCACATCACTCCCCCCATATCTATCACCAGCCCCAGATCCATCTCCTTACCCCTCACCCCCACCACTCCCCCCCATATCTATCACCAGCCCCAGATCCTTCTCCTTACCCCTCACCCCCACCACTCCCCCCCCATATCTATCACCAGCCCCAGATACATCTCCTTACCCCTCACCCCCACCACATCTATCACCAGCCCCAGATCCTTCTCCTTACCCCTCACCCACATCACTCGCCCCCATATCTATCACCAGCCCCAGATCCATCTCCTTACCCCTGACCCACATCACTCCCCCCATATATATTACCAGCCCCAGATCCATCTCCTTACCCCTCACCCCCATCACTCCCCCCATATCTATCACCAGCCCCAGATCCATCTCCTTACCCCTCACCCCCACCACTCCCCCCATATCTATCACCAGCCCCAGATCCATCTCCTTACCCCTCACCCCCACCACTCCCCCCCATATCTATCACCAGCCCCAGATCCATCTCCTTACCCCTCACCAACATCACTCGCCCCCATATCTATCACCAGCCCCAGATCCATCTCCTTACCCCTGACCCCCACATCACTCCCCCCCCATATCTATCACCAGCCCTAGATCCTTCTCCTTACCCCTCACCCACATCACTCCCCCCCATATCTATCACCAGCCCCAGATCCATCTCCTTACCCCTCACCCCCACCACTCCCCCCCATATCTATCACCAGCCCCAGATCCATCTCCTTACCCCTCACCCACATCACTCCCCCCCATATCTATCACCAGCCCCAGATCCATCTCCTTACCCTCACCCCCCACCACTCCCCCCCCATATCTATCACCAGCCCCAGATCCTTCTCCTTACCCCTCACCCCCACCACTCCCCCCCCATATCGATCACCAGCCCCAGATCCATCTCCTTACCCCTCACCCCCACCATATCTATCACCAGCCCCAGATCCTTCTCCTTACCCCTCACCCACACCATACCCCCCCATATCTATCACCAGCCCCAGATCCATCTCCTTACCCCTCACCCCCACCACTCCCCCCATATCTATCACCAGCCCCAGATCCATCTCCTTACCCCTCACCCACACCACACCCCCCCCATATCTATCACCAGGCCCAGATCCATCTCCTTACCCCGCACCCACATCACTCCCCCCCATATCTATCACCAGCCTCAGATCCATCTCCTTACCCCTCACCCACATCACTCCCCCCATATCTATTACCAGCCCCAGATCCAACTCCTTACCCCTCACCCACATCACTCCCCCCCATATCTATCACCAGCCCCAGATCCATCTCCTTACCCCTCACCCACATCACTCCCCCCCATATCTATCACCAGCCCCAGATCCATCTCCTTACCCCTCACCCACATCAGTCCCCCCCATATCTATCACGAGCCCAGATCCATCTCCTTACCCCTCACCCACACCACCCCCCCCCCCCATATCCATCACCAGCCCCAGATCCTTCTCCTTACCCCTCACCCCCACCACTCCCCCCCCATATCTATCACCAGCTTCAGATCCATCTCCTTACCCCTCACCCACATCACTCCCCCCATATCTATTACCAGCCCCAGATCCATCTCCTTACCCCTCACCCCCATCACTCCCCCCATATCTATCACCAGCCCCAGATCCATCTCCTTACCCCTCACCCCCACCACTCCCCCCCATATCTATCACCAGCCCCAGATCCATCTCCTTACCCCTCACCCCCACCACTCCCCCCCATATCTATCACCAGCCCCAGATCCATCTCCTTACCCCTCACCAACATCACTCGCCCCCATATCTATCACCAGCCCCAGATCCATCTCCTTACCCCTGACCCACATCACTCCCCCCATATCTATCACCAGCCCCAGATCCATCTCCTTACCCCTCACCCCCACCACTCCCCCCCCCATATCTATCACCAGCCCCAGATCCTTCTCCTTACCCCTCACCCCCACCACTCCCC
The DNA here is from genome assembly GCF_964187855.1 of Myxine glutinosa. Lineage (NCBI taxonomy): Eukaryota > Metazoa > Chordata > Myxini > Myxiniformes > Myxinidae > Myxine > Myxine glutinosa. Next base: position 130,336,425 of record NC_136262.1, on the reverse strand, counting down.
CCCCCATATCTATCACCAGCCCCAGATCCATCTCCTTACCCCTCACCCCCACCACATCTATTACCAGCCCCAGATCCTTCTCCTTACCCCTCACCCCCACCACTCCCCCCCATATCTATCACCAGCCCCAGATCCTTCTCCTTACCCCTCACCCCCACCACTCCCCCCCATATCTATCACCAGCCCCAGATCCTTCTCCTTACCCCTCACCCCCAACACTCCCACCCATATCTATCACCAGCCTCAGATCCATCTCCTTACCCCTCACCCCCACCACTCCCCCCATATCTTTCACCAGCCCCAGATCCATCTCCTTACCCCTCACCCACATCACTCCCCCCCATATCTATCACCAGCCCCAGATCCATCTCCTTACCCCTCACCCACATCACTCCCCCCCATATCTATCACCAGCCCCAGATCCATCTCCTTACCCCTCACCCCCACCACTCCCCCCCCATATCTATCACCAGCCCCAGATCCATCTCCTTACCCCTCACCCCCACCACATCTATCACCAGCCCCAGATCCTTCTCCTTACCCCTCACCCACATCACTCCCCCCCCCCCCCCCCCATATCTATCACCAGCCCCAGATCCATCTCCTTACCCCTCACCCACATCACTCCCCCCCATATCTATCACCAGCCCGAGATCCTTCTCCTTACCCCTCACCCACATCACTCCCCCCCATATCTATCACCAGCCCCAGATCCTTCTCCTTACCCCTCAACCACATCACTCCCCCCCCATATCTATCACCAGCCCCAGATCCATCTCCTTACCCCTCACCCACATCACTCCCCCCCATATCTATCACCAGCCCGAGATCCTTCTCCTTACCCCTCACCCCCACCACTCCCCCCCATATCTATCACCAGCCCCAGATCCTTCTCCTTACCCCTCAACCACATCACTCCCCCCCCATATCTATCACCAGCCCCAGATCCATCTCCTTACCCCTCACCCACATCACACCCCCCCCATATCTATCACCAGCCCCAGATCCTTCTCCTTACCCCTCACCCACATCACTCCCCCCATATCTATCACCAGCCCCAGATCCATCTCCTTACCCCTCACCCACATCACTCCCCCCCATATCTATCACCAGCCCCAGATCCATCTCCTTACCCCTCACCCCCACCACTCCCCCCCATATCTATCACCAGCCCTAGATCCTTCTCCTTACCCCTCACCCACATCACTCCCCCCAATATCTATCACCAGCCCTAGATCCTTCTCCTTACCCCTCACCCCCACCACTCCCCCCCCATATCTATCACCAGCCCCAGATCCTTCTCCTTACCCCTCACCCACATCACTCCCCCCCATATCTATCACCAGCCCCAGATCCATCTCCTTACCCCTCACCCCCACCACTCCCCCCCATATCTATCACCAGCCCCAGATCCATCTCCTTACCCCTCACCCACATCACTCCCCCCCATATCTAGCACCAGCCCCAGATCCATCTCCTTACCCCTCACCCACATCACTCCCCCCCCATATCTATCACCAGCCCCAGATCCATCTCCTTACCCCTCACCCACACCACACCCCCCCCCCCCCATATCCATTACCAGCCCCAGATCCTTCTCCTTACCCCTCACCCCCACCACTCCCCCCCATATCTATCACCAGCCTCAGATCCATCTCCTTACCCCTCACCCACATCACTCCCCCCATATCTATTACCAGCCCCAGATCCATCTCCTTACCCCTTACCCCCATCACTCCCCCCATATCTATCACCAGCCCCAGATCCATCTCCTTACCCCTCACCTCCACCACTCCCCCCCATATCTATCACCAGCCCCAGATCCATCTCCTTACCCCTCACCCCCACCACTCCCCCCCATATCTATCACCAGCCCCAGATCCATCTCCTTACCCCTCACCCACATCACTCCCCCCCATATCTATCACCAGCCCCAGATCCATCTCCTTACCCCTCACCAACATCACTCGCCCCCATATCTATCACCAGCCCCAGATCCATCTCCTTACCCCTGACCCACATCACTCCCCCCATATCTATCACCAGCCCCAGATCCATCTCCTTACCCCTCACCCCCACCACTCCCCCCCATATCTATCACCAGCCCCAGATCCTTCTCCTTACCCCTCACCCCCACCACTCCCCCCCCATATCTATCACCAGCCCCAGATACATCTCCTTATCCCTCACCCCCACCACATCTATCACCAGCCCCAGATCCTTCTCCTTACCCCTCACCCACATCACTCCCCCCCCATATCTATCACCAGCCCCAGATGCATCTCCTTACCCCTCACCCACATCACTCCCCCCCCCATATCTATCACCAGCCCCAGATCCATCTCCTTACCCCTCACCCACATCACTCCCCCCCATATCTATCACCAGCCCTAGATCCTTCTCCTTACCCCTCACCCACATCACTCCCCCCAATATCTATCACCAGCCCCAGATCCATCTCCTTACCCCTCACCCCCACCACTCCCCCCCATATCTATCACCAGCCCCAGATCCATCTCCTTACCCCTCACCCACATCACTCCCCCCCATATCTATCACCAGCCCCAGATCCATCTCCTTACCCCTCACACCCACCACTCCCCCCCCATATCTATCACCAGCCCCAGATCCTTCTCCTTACCCCTCACCCCCACCACTCCCCCCCATATCGATCACCAGCCCCAGATCCATCTCCTTACCCCTCACCCCCACCATATCTATCACCAGCCCCAGATCCTTCTCCTTACCCCTCACCCACACCATACCCCCCCATATCTATCACCAGCCCCAGATCCATCTCCTTACCCCTCACCCCCACCACTCCCCCCATATCTATCACCAGCCCCAGATCCATCTCCTTACCCCTCACCCACACCACACCCCCCCCATATCTATCACCAGGCCCAGATCCATCTCCTTACCCCGCACCCACATCACTCCCCCCCATATCTATCACCAGCCTCAGATCCATCTCCTTACCCCTCACCCACATCACTCCCCCCATATCTATTACCAGCCCCAGATCCAACTCCTTACCCCTCACCCACATCACTCCCCCCATATCTATCACCAGCCCCAGATCCATCTCCTTACCCCTCACCCACATCACTCCCCCCCATATCTATCACCAGCCCCAGATCCATCTCCTTACCCCTCACCCACATCAGTCCCCCCCATATCTATCACGAGCCCAGATCCATCTCCTTACCCCTCACCCACACCACACCCCCCCCCCCCCATATCCATCACCAGCCCCAGATCCTTCTCCTTACCCCTCACCCCCACCACTCCCCCCCATATCTATCACCAGCTTCAGATCCATCTCCTTACCCCTCACCCACATCACTCCCCCCATATCTATTACCAGCCCCAGATCCATCTCCTTACCCCCCACCCCCATCACTCCCCCCATATCTATCACCAGCCCCAGATCCATCTCCTTACCCCTCACCCCCACCACTCCCCCCCATATCTATCACCAGCCCCAGATCCATCTCCTTACCCCTCACCCCCACCACTCCCCCCCATATCTATCACCAGCCCCAGATCCATCTCCTTACCCCTCACCAACATCACTCGCCCCCATATCTATCACCAGCCCCAGATCCATCTCCTTACCCCTGACCCACATCACTCCCCCCATATCTATCACCAGCCCCAGATCCATCTCCTTACCCCTCACCCCCACCACTCCCCCCCATATCTATCACCAGCCCCAGATCCTTCTCCTTACCCCTCACCCCCACCACTCCCCCCCCATATCTATCACCAGCCCCAGATCCATCTCCTTACCCCTCACCCCCACCACATCTATTACCAGCCCCAGATCCTTCTTCTCCTTACCCCTCACCCCCACCACTCCCCCCCATATCTATCACCAGCCCCAGATCCTTCTCCTTACCCCTCACCCCCACCACTCCCCCCCATATCTATCACCAGCCCCAGATCCTTCTCCTTACCCCTCACCCCCACCACTCCCACCCATATCTATCACCAGCCTCAGATCCATCTCCTTACCCCTCACCCCCACCACTCCCCCCATATCTTTCACCAGCCCCAGATCCATCTCCTTACCCCTCACCCACATCACTCCCCCCCATATCTATCACCAGCCCGAGATCCTTCTCCTTACCCTTCACCCACATCACTCCCCCCCATATCTATCACCAGCCCCAGATCCTTCTCCTTACCCCTCACCCCCACCACTCCCCCCCCATATCTATCACCAGCCCCAGATCCATCTCCTTACCCCTCACCCCCACCACATCTATTACCAGCCCCAGATCCTTCTTCTCCTTACCCCTCACCCCCACCACTCCCCCCCATATCTATCACCAGCCCCAGATCCTTCTCCTTACCCCTCACCCCCACCACTCCCCCCCATATCTATCACCAGCCCCAGATCCTTCTCCTTACCCCTCACCCCCACCACTCCCACCCATATCTATCACCAGCCTCAGATCCATCTCCTTACCCCTCACCCCCACCACTCCCCCCATATCTTTCACCAGCCCCAGATCCATCTCCTTACCCCTCACCCACATCACTCCCCCCCATATCTATCACCAGCCCGAGATCCTTCTCCTTACCCCTCACCCACATCACTCCCCCCCATATCTATCACCAGCCCCAGATCCTTCTCCTTACCCCTCAACCACATCACTCCCCCCCATATCTATCACCAGCCCCAGATCCATCTCCTTACCCCTCACCCACATCACTCCCCCCCCATATCTATCACCAGCCCGAGATCCTTCTCCTTACCCCTCACCCCCACCACTCCCCCCCATATCTATCACCAGCCCCAGATCCTTCTCCTTACCCCTCAACCACGTCACTCCCCCCCATATCGATCACCAGCCCCAGATCCATCTCCTTACCCCTCACCCCCACCACTCCCCCCCATATCTATCACCAGCCCCAGATCCTTCTCCTTACCCCTCACCCACACCATACCCCCCCATATCTATCACCAGCCCCAGATCCATCTCCTTACCCCTCACCCCCACCACTCCCCCCCATATCTATCACCAGCCCCAGATCCATCTCCTTACCCCTCACCCACACCACACCCCCCCCATATCTATCACCAGGCCCAGATCCATCTCCTTACCCCGCACCCACATCACTCCCCCCCATATCTATCACCAGCCTCAGATCCATCTCCTTACCCCTCACCCACATCACTCCCCCCATATCTATTACCAGCCCCAGATCCAACTCCTTACCCCTCACCCACATCACTCCCCCCATATCTATCACCAGCCCCAGACCCATCTCCTTACCCCTCACCCACATCACTCCCCCCCATATCTAGCACCAGCCCCAGATCCATCTCCTTTCCCCTCACCCACATCACTCCCCCCCATATCTATCACCAGCCCCAGATCCATCTCCTTACCCCTCACCCACACCACACCCCCCCCCCCATATCCATTACCAGCCCCAGATCCTTCTCCTTACCCCTCACCCCCACCACTCCCCCCCATATCTATCACCAGCCTCAGATCCATCTCCTTACCCCTCACCCACATCACTCCCCCCATATCTATTACCAGCCCCAGATCCATCTCCTTACCCCTTACCCCCATCACTCCCCCCATATCTATCACCAGCCCCAGATCCATCTCCTTACCCCTCACCTCCACCACTCCCCCCCATATCTATCACCAGCCCCAGATCCATCTCCTTACCCCTCACCCCCACCACTCCCCCCCATATCTATCACCAGCCCCAGATCCATCTCCTTACCCCTCACCCACATCACTCCCCCCCATATCTATCACCAGCCCCAGATCCATCTCCTTACCCCTCACCAACATCACTCGCCCCCATATCTATCACCAGCCCCAGATCCATCTCCTTACCCCTGACCCACATCACTCCCCCCATATCTATCACCAGCCCCAGATCCATCTCCTTACCCCTCACCCCCACCACTCCCCCCCATATCTATCACCAGCCCCAGATCCTTCTCCTTACCCCTCACCCCCACCACTCCCCCCCCCATATCTATCACCAGCCCCAGATACATCTCCTTACCCCTCACCCCCACCACATCTATCACCAGCCCCAGATCCTTCTCCTTACCCCTCACCCACATCACTCCCCCCCCCATATCTATCACCAGCCCCAGATGCATCTCCTTACCCCTCACCCACATCACTCCCCCCCATATCTATCACCAGCCCTAGATCCTTCTCCTTACCCCTCACCCACATCACTCCCCCCCCCATATCTATCACCAGCCCCAGATCCATCTCCTTACCCCTCACCCACATCACTCCCCCCCATATCTATCACCAGCCCTAGATCCTTCTCCTTACCCCTCACCCACATCACTCCCCCCCATATCTATCACCAGCCCCAGATCCATCTCCTTACCCCTCACCCCCACCACTCCCCCCCATATCTATCACCAGCCCCAGATCCATCTCCTTACCCCTCACCCACATCACTCCCCCCCATATCTATCACCAGCCCCAGATCCATCTCCTTACCCCTCACCCCCACCACTCCCCCCCCATATCTATCACCAGCCCCAGATCCTTCTCCTTACCCCTCACCCCCACCACTCCCCCCCATATCGATCACCAGCCCCAGATCCATCTCCTTACCCCTCACCCCCACCATATCTATCACCAGCCCCAGATCCTTCTCCTTACCCCTCACCCACACCATACCCCCCCATATCTATCACCAGCCCCAGATCCATCTCCTTACCCCTCACCCCCACCACTCCCCCCATATCTATCACCAGCCCCAGATCCATCTCCTTACCCCTCACCCACACCACACCCCCCCCATATCTATCACCAGGCCCAGATCCATCTCCTTACCCCGCACCCACATCACTCCCCCCCATATCTATCACCAGCCTCAGATCCATCTCCTTACCCCTCACCCACATCACTCCCCCCATATCTATTACCAGCCCCAGATCCAACTCCTTACCCCTCACCCACATCACTCCCCCCATATCTATCACCAGCCCCAGATCCATCTCCTTACCCCTCACCCACATCACTCCCCCCCATATCTATCACCAGCCCCAGATCCATCTCCTTACCCCTCACCCACATCAGTCCCCCCCATATCTATCACGAGCCCAGATCCATCTCCTTACCCCTCACCCACACCACCCCCCCCCCCCCCCATATCCATCACCAGCCCCAGATCCTTCTCCTTACCCCTCACCCCCACCACTCCCCCCCATATCTATCACCAGCTTCAGATCCATCTCCTTACCCCTCACCCACATCACTCCCCCCATATCTATTACCAGCCCCAGATCCATCTCCTTACCCCTCACCCCCATCACTCCCCCCATATCTATCACCAGCCCCAGATCCATCTCCTTACCCCTCACCCCCACCACTCCCCCCCATATCTATCACCAGCCCCAGATCCATCTCCTTACCCCTCACCCCCACCACTCCCCCCCATATCTATCACCAGCCCCAGATCCATCTCCTTACCCCTCACCAACATCACTCGCCCCCATATCTATCACCAGCCCCAGATCCATCTCCTTACCCCTGACCCACATCACTCCCCCCATATCTATCACCAGCCCCAGATCCATCTCCTTACCCCTCACCCCCACCACTCCCCCCCCATATCTATCACCAGCCCCAGATCCTTCTCCTTACCCCTCACCCCCACCACTCCCCCCCCATATCTATCACCAGCCCCAGATCCATCTCCTTACCCCTCACCCCCACCACATCTATTACCAGCCCCAGATCCTTCTCCTTACCCCTCACCCCCACCACTCCCCCCCATATCTATCACCAGCCCCAGATCCTTCTCCTTACCCCTCACCCCCACCACTCCCCCCCATATCTATCACCAGCCCCAGATCCTTCTCCTTACCCCTCACCCCCAACACTCCCACCCATATCTATCACCAGCCTCAGATCCATCTCCTTACCCCTCACCCCCACCACTCCCCCCATATCTTTCACCAGCCCCAGATCCATCTCCTTACCCCTCACCCACATCACTCCCCCCCATATCTATCACCAGCCCCAGATCCATCTCCTTACCCCTCACCCACATCACTCCCCCCCATATCTATCACCAGCCCCAGATCCATCTCCTTACCCCTCACCCCCACCACTCCCCCCCCATATCTATCACCAGCCCCAGATCCATCTCCTTACCCCTCACCCCCACCACATCTATCACCAGCCCCAGATCCTTCTCCTTACCCCTCACCCACATCACTCCCCCCCCCCCCCCATATCTATCACCAGCCCCAGATCCATCTCCTTACCCCTCACCCACATCACTCCCCCCCATATCTATCACCAGCCCGAGATCCTTCTCCTTACCCCTCACCCACATCACTCCCCCCCATATCTATCACCAGCCCCAGATCCTTCTCCTTACCCCTCAACCACATCACTCCCCCCCATATCTATCACCAGCCCCAGATCCATCTCCTTACCCCTCACCCACATCACTCCCCCCCATATCTATCACCAGCCCGAGATCCTTCTCCTTACCCCTCACCCCCACCACTCCCCCCCATATCTATCACCAGCCCCAGATCCTTCTCCTTACCCCTCAACCACATCACTCCCCCCCCATATCTATCACCAGCCCCAGATCCATCTCCTTACCCCTCACCCACATCACACCCCCCCCATATCTATCACCAGCCCCAGATCCTTCTCCTTACCCCTCACCCACATCACTCCCCCCCATATCTATCACCAGCCCCAGATCCATCTCCTTACCCCTCACCCACATCACTCCCCCCCATATCTATCACCAGCCCCAGATCCATCTCCTTACCCCTCACCCCCACCACTCCCCCCCATATCTATCACCAGCCCTAGATCCTTCTCCTTACCCCTCACCCACATCACTCCCCCCAATATCTATCACCAGCCCTAGATCCTTCTCCTTACCCCTCACCCCCACCACTCCCCCCCCATATCTATCACCAGCCCCAGATCCTTCTCCTTACCCCTCACCCACATCACTCCCCCCCATATCTATCACCAGCCCCAGATCCATCTCCTTACCCCTCACCCCCACCACTCCCCCCCATATCTATCACCAGCCCCAGATCCATCTCCTTACCCCTCACCCACATCACTCCCCCCCATATCTAGCACCAGCCCCAGATCCATCTCCTTACCCCTCACCCACATCACTCCCCCCCATATCTATCACCAGCCCCAGATCCATCTCCTTACCCCTCACCCACACCACACCCCCCCCCCATATCCATTACCAGCCCCAGATCCTTCTCCTTACCCCTCACCCCCACCACTCCCCCCCATATCTATCACCAGCCTCAGATCCATCTCCTTACCCCTCACCCACATCACTCCCCCCATATCTATTACCAGCCCCAGATCCATCTCCTTACCCCTTACCCCCATCACTCCCCCCATATCTATCACCAGCCCCAGATCCATCTCCTTACCCCTCACCTCCACCACTCCCCCCCATATCTATCACCAGCCCCAGATCCATCTCCTTACCCCTCACCCCCACCACTCCCCCCCATATCTATCACCAGCCCCAGATCCATCTCCTTACCCTCACCCACATCACTCCCCCCCATATCTATCACCAGCCCCAGATCCATCTCCTTACCCCCTCACCAACATCACTCGCCCCCATATCTATCACCAGCCCCAGATCCATCTCCTTACCCCTGACCCACATCACTCCCCCCATATCTATCACCAGCCCCAGATCCATCTCCTTACCCCTCACCCCCACCACTCCCCCCCATATCTATCACCAGCCCCAGATCCTTCTCCTTACCCCTCACCCCCACCACTCCCCCCCCATATCTATCACCAGCCCCAGATACATCTCCTTATCCCTCACCCCCACCACATCTATCACCAGCCCCAGATCCTTCTCCTTACCCCTCACCCACATCACTCCCCCCCCATATCTATCACCAGCCCCAGATGCATCTCCTTACCCCTCACCCACATCACTCCCCCCCATATCTATCACCAGCCCTAGATCCTTCTCCTTACCCCTCACCCACATCACTCCCCCCCCCATATCTATCACCAGCCCCAGATCCATCTCCTTACCCCTCACCCACATCACTCCCCCCCATATCTATCACCAGCCCTAGATCCTTCTCCTTACCCCTCACCCACATCACTCCCCCCAATATCTATCACCAGCCCCAGATCCATCTCCTTACCCCTCACCCCCACCACTCCCCCCCATATCTATCACCAGCCCCAGATCCATCTCCTTACCCCTCACCCACATCACTCCCCCCCATATCTATCACCAGCCCCAGATCCATCTCCTTACCCCTCACACCCACCACTCCCCCCCCATATCTATCACCAGCCCCAGATCCTTCTCCTTACCCCTCACCCCCACCACTCCCCCCCATATCGATCACCAGCCCCAGATCCATCTCCTTACCCCTCACCCCCACCATATCTATCACCAGCCCCAGATCCTTCTCCTTACCCCTCACCCACACCATACCCCCCATATCTATCACCAGCCCCAGATCCATCTCCTTACCCCTCACCCCCACCACTCCCCCCATATCTATCACCAGCCCCAGATCCATCTCCTTACCCCCTCACCCACACCACACCCCCCCCATATCTATCACCAGGCCCAGATCCATCTCCTTACCCCGCACCCACATCACTCCCCCCCATATCTATCACCAGCCTCAGATCCATCTCCTTACCCCTCACCCACATCACTCCCCCCATATCTATTACCAGCCCCAGATCCAACTCCTTACCCCTCACCCACATCACTCCCCCCATATCTATCACCAGCCCCAGATCCATCTCCTTACCCCTCACCCACATCACTCCCCCCCATATCTATCACCAGCCCCAGATCCATCTCCTTACCCCTCACCCACATCAGTCCCCCCCATATCTATCACGAGCCCAGATCCATCTCCTTACCCCTCACCCACACCACACCCCCCCCCCCCATATCCATCACCAGCCCCAGATCCTTCTCCTTACCCCTCACCCCCACCACTCCCCCCCATATCTATCACCAGCTTCAGATCCATCTCCTTACCCCTCACCCACATCACTCCCCCCATATCTATTACCAGCCCCAGATCCATCTCCTTACCCCTCACCCCCATCACTCCCCCCATATCTATCACCAGCCCCAGATCCATCTCCTTACCCCTCACCCCCACCACTCCCCCCCATATCTATCACCAGCCCCAGATCCATCTCCTTACCCCTCACCAACATCACTCGCCCCCATATCTATCACCAGCCCCAGATCCATCTCCTTACCCCTGACCCACATCACTCCCCCCATATCTATCACCAGCCCCAGATCCATCTCCTTACCCCTCACCCCCACCACTCCCCCCCATATCTATCACCAGCCCCAGATCCTTCTCCTTACCCCTCACCCCCACCACTCCCCCCCCATATCTATCACCAGCCCCAGATCCATCTCCTTACCCCTCACCCCCACCACATCTATTACCAGCCCCAGATCCTTCTTCTCCTTACCCCTCACCCCCACCACTCCCCCCCATATCTATCACCAGCCCCAGATCCTTCTCCTTACCCCTCACCCCCACCACTCCCCCCCATATCTATCACCAGCCCCAGATCCTTCTCCTTACCCCTCACCCCCACCACTCCCACCCATATCTATCACCAGCCTCAGATCCATCTCCTTACCCCTCACCCCCACCACTCCCCCCATATCTTTCACCAGCCCCAGATCCATCTCCTTACCCCTCACCCACATCACTCCCCCCCATATCTATCACCAGCCCCAGATCCATCTCCTTACCCCTCACCCACATCACTCCCCCCCATATCTATCACCAGCCCCAGATCCATCTCCTTACCCCTCACCCCCACCACTCCCCCCCCCATATCTATCACCAGCCCCAGATCCATCTCCTTACCCCTCACCCCCCACCACATCTATCACCAGCCCAAGATCCTTCTCCTTACCCCTCACCCACATCACTCCCCCCCCCCCCCCCCCATATCTATCACCAGCCCCAGATCCATCTCCTTACCCCTCACGCCCACCACTCCCCCCCCATATCTATCACCAGCCCCAAATCCATCTCCTTACCCCTCACCCCCACCACATCTATCACCAGCCCCAGATCCTTCTCCTTACCCCTCACCCACATCACTCCCACCCCCCCCCCCCCATATCTATCACCAGCCCCAGATCCATCTCCTTACCCCTCACCCACATCACTCCCCCCCATATCTATCACCAGCCTGAGATCCTTCTCCTTACCCCTCACCCACATCACTCCCCCCCCATATCTATCACCAGCCCCAGATCCTTCTCCTTACCCCTCAACCACATCACTCCCCCCCCATATCTATCACCAGCCCCAGATCCATCTCCTTACCCCTCACCCACATCACTCCCCCCCATATCTATCACCAGCCCGAGATCCTTCTCCTTACCCCTCACCCCCACCACTCCCCCCCATATCTATCACCAGCCCCAGATCCTTCTCCTTACCCCTCAACCACATCACTCCCCCCCATATCTATCACCAGCCCCAGATCCATCTCCTTACCCCTCACCCACATCACACCCCCCCCCCATATCTATCACCAGCCCCAGATCCTTCTCCTTACCCCTCACCCACATCACTCCCCCCATATCTATCACCAGCCCCAGATCCATCTCCTTACCCCTCACCCACATCACTCCCCCCCCATATCTATCACCAGCCCCAGATCCATCTCCTTACCCCTCACCCCCACCACTCCCCCCCCATATCTATCACCAGCCCTAGATCCTTCTCCTTACCCCTCACCCACATCACTCCCCCCAATATCTATCACCAGCCCTAGATCCTTCTCCTTACCCCTCACCCCCACCACTCCCCCCCCATATCTATCACCAGCCCCAGATCCTTCTCCTTACCCCTCACCCACATCACTCCCCCCCATATCTATCACCAGCCCCAGATCCATCTCCTTACCCCTCACCCCCACCACTCCCCCCCATATCTATCACCAGCCCCAGATCCATCTCCTTACCCCTCACCCACATCACTCCCCCCCATATCTAGCACCAGCCCCAGATCCATCTCCTTACCCCTCACCCACATCACTCCCCCCCATATCTATCACCAGCCCCAGATCCATCTCCTTACCCCTCACCCACACCACACCCCCCCCCCATATCCATTACCAGCCCCAGATCCTTCTCCTTAC